>NC_042628.1:16066243-16406644 GCF_901001135.1 Rhinatrema bivittatum | reverse complement strand
GCGTATTTCAAAGTGCTGCCCACAATAACTCCAAGATCCTTTTCCTAAGTGGTGATGCCTAATACAGAATCCAGCATTATGTACCTATAAATTAAGAGTACTTTTCCCTATGTGACTAATTTTACATTTGTCCACATTCAATTTCATCTGCCAAGGTCCTTCCAGAGGTCTTCACAATCCGATTGTGTTTTAATGACTCTGAATAATTTTGCATCATCTTCAAATGTGACCACTTTACTTGTAATTCCTTTTCTAGGTCATTTAAACAGCATTGGTCCAAGTACAGATTCTTAGAGCAATCCACTATTCAACTCTCTCTCCACTGGGAAACCTGCCCATTTAGTCCATCTCTGTTTCCTATCTTTTAACCAGTTACCAACCTAAAGAAGGACATCATCTCCTATCCCATGACTCTTAAAATTTCCCAAGGTTTCTCTCCTCTGAGGGACTTTGTGAAATGTCTTCTGAAAATTCAGAAACACTATAATCAACTGACTCGCCCTTATCTACATGTTTACCCCTTCAAAAAATTGGTAACGCAAGATGACTTTCCTCTGCTGAATCTATGTTGGCTCTTTCCCATTGAGCTGCTACACTAAATTACTAAATATATTATATTATAATATGTACGGAATGACTGACCTCTCTCTTATAAATTAAAACTGTATATACCATGAGGGTAATTTTCAAATGGGTCTTATGTGGGCGAAGTAGTGCTTTACCTGCAGAAACAGCCGTTTAGAAAACTTGCATAACCGATGCATGTCTAAAATTGCCACGCACATATACTATGGGCCGGATTTTAAGAATTACGCGTGGGCATAGGTTTGTGCTCGCAACCCGTGCGCATGTTATAAAATCTGGGGTCGACGTGCGCAAGGGGGTGCACACTTCTGCGCCTTGCGTGTGCCGAACCCTAGGGGAGCCCCGATGGCTTTCCCCATTCCCTCCCACCCCCCCACCCTTCCTCTATCTAACCCACCCCCCCCAGCCCTACCTAAATCCTCCCCTACCTTTATTTTTTTTAATTTACACCTGCCTCTGGGCATGCGTAGGTTGCGCGTGCCGGCGCACGATCCCCCGGCACAGTCGCTGTGCTGGAGGCCTCGGTCCTGCTCCCACTCCCCATCCCTTTTTTCAAGCCCCGGGACATATGCGCATCGCCGGGCCTATGCAAAATAGGCACGGCGCGTGCAGGAGTGGGTTTTAAAGGGTTATGTGCGTAACCCTTTTAAAATCTGCCCCTATATGCACATACATGCAAAGCTAAGAGGTGCTCCGGGGATAGAGACTGAGCACAGTTGGGGCTTGTTGCCCACACTTTTATTTTTAAAAGCATGGAGGAGATTTTCAAAAGTATTTACACGCTTAAGACTGAGATTTACACATGTAAATGCACTTTATGCATGAAAAGGAGCTTTTGAAAATGGACGCAATTTGTGCCATTGAATTGTCCATAGGTGTTACACGCGAACGTGCACTTAAAGCGCATAAACGGGCTTTGGAAAATTGCTACGATAGTTACATTACACTTACATGTGCAACTCCTTTGAAAATTACCTCCTTAGCACGTAATTTCCCCTCGGTAAAATTAAAATCAGGAAATAGCGGGTGGAATTGTTTTTGCTGGGATCATTTTCAAAGCAGACTTCTGCACGCAGGTCTACTTTAAAAATTGATATAAAAACGTACGTGCATACTTGCAAAAGGACCCCTCATACTCACAGTCATGTACTTGACATCCTGCTCGGTCTTCTTCTCCAGTTCCGATATAATCTCTTTATGGAATTTTTTGAACTTTAAAAGAAAGTGTTAAATTATTCATTATGCCACTACATTCTATGTACAGCAAATACTATTTTTATTATGGTTTAACTGCTCAATACAATGGAAAAAAAATGTATACATACACTTTCATCTAGACTGTCATTAAGTTTCTTGTGTGCGTTTGAAATCTCTACAAGAACTTGACCTGCAGACAAAAGGAATGTGTGACATGAGTAAGCAGACGATACACTTAAAATTAGAAAGCATGAGCTTTAATCATAATAGGTTAAGTAAAAAAAAAAAAAAGAAATCTCTTATGAGGTAGCAGACACCATTCTCACACTTAAAGGTGAATTTTAAAAGCCGGATGAGCCAAACTCAGGAGATGGGCACATATGTAGCACATGCGTGTGTCCATCTCATTTTATAAGCCATTCACATGCGCTCACGAGCCCCAATGGATGAATCTTGCACTGAAGGAAAAAAGGGGCGGAGCGTGAGCGTTCCAGGGTGGGGCTAAGAGATGCGTGTGCAAGTACCTATGTGCGCACCCAGGTATATTTGAGCATAACGTTACTTCTGCTATGGAGGAGGTTTAAGTCTAAATAAAAAAAATTTCCAGGTATGTAGGAAGTGTTCGAAGGGTCTGGGGGAGGGCCGGCTAGAGAACCAAGTGGGTTCTGGAGGACTGTGCAAACTGATGGACGAACTGGTGAAACTGGTCATGGCGAAGACACGCGCCCATTATAAAATTCCCCTCACTTGCGTAGCTCAAAGCAGACGTTACATGGCAGAGTACTCACACTTGCAAAATTAGTAGCACACATACACACGCCAGTGCTATTTTATAATATGCGTGCAGGATATAAAATTGCCATGTATCTGGCTGCATGCCCATGTGTATATGTGCGCCCGCGTGCCCGTTTGAAAGTTACCATTCCTGTGAGGCATGATGGTTATTGTATGGCATTCTCAGAAATACATGCTGGAAACACATACTTGGATTCTAAAGAAAAATGTTATTACTGGAAAAAAAAAAGTACAGTTTTTTGGTTCTTATGGGGCTTTTTGTTTATGTGGGATAGAGAATAAAAATATGGTAGCTAAGATAAAATAAAAACATACTAATGATATAAGAGGGTGGCAAGTTTGTAAATCCCTCATTTTGCATTTTATGCAATCTAAAAATCACAAAGCAGCTATTCTGGGCATACAAGAGCCCTCACACATCAAACAGTTTGAAATCAATTTAAAAATGATCTTTCAAAAATGGAGGGGGCAATTTTCAAAAGATTTTACCTGGGTAACTAAGATATCTCCCTCCCCTTCTGCAAGTAAAAATACCCAAACTGTTCACCGCCCCACCCCCACACTTCTGGATGGTGCCAGGAATGAGGGGTGAACTGGCAGTCAACATTCAGGGATTTCACTTTGAAATCCTCATGCATGGTTTATGGTACGGACTTTGCACCTGAAGTTCACCTGTGGCACTTTCAGCACCCAAATTTTCAGGACAATCTGCATGCCAGCAAGCACCACATACATTTAAAAAGATTGCCCCTCTAGGAGTGCAGTCTCTTGGCTAACCTAAAGCCTCACCTTAGATAACATGAGGGGTCCGATATTACAACACTCACTATCCTAAGGTGGCACGAGGGAGAAGTCCTGTAGATATTATCACTGCCTCCTATTTATTTTTCAGCAAGCAGGAGACTTAAACACCATTTAAAGAAAGAAGACTTGATAAAAGGTTAAAGTTATAGAAACAGTTCTCATTGGTGGGTTTTCATAGCAAATTACTGAAGTGCAGCCGAGAGGGTTCAAAAGATACCATAATCGTTTTCTTAAATTAAAAAAAACACACAAAAAAAAACTTTTAAAAAAAACTTCTGACTTTGCTGTGTTTCTAAGGGATTTTTTTTTATATGCCCATTGCTCACTAGAACAAAATAGCAAGTGTCACAATATTACAGATTTAACTTTTGGCTACAGCAAAATTCTCGTATGTAGATAGCAATCTAAAGCAGGAAGTGCAGTGAAATACACCATGCAGCAGAAATATAACTGAAAAATATATATTTTCCCATTTTTGGCATTGCAAGAATTAATATAGTTTTCAACACTGGTACTAAATGTCGACTGAAGTCAAATAATTTTTTAGGTAGCTGAGCTGGATCTCACCGTCATTCCCACCAGCATCGCTGACAGGTTTCGCTACAACTCTGGGGAGAAACCTAAGTATATGATTTCCTTAGGGGAGTTTTAAACACTTGAATGCTCTCACCCATAACAGATCACGTGCTAGTATGAGAATAAAACTGGTAAAATGGCATGATTCGATAAAAACTGGCCCAGCCCTTTAACATACTGTGAAGCTCATGTAACATGGCAGCTGTTTCTTTTTGCCTAAATAAAGTGCTGAGTATTTCTTGGAACCCAACTGTCTACATACACATCATGTGATCCAAGTAGTTACTGTAACCACTCCTGTATTTCAAACAGAAAAAGTAAACAGTTACACAAAGGCATGCAAATTGTCAGCGTGGACACTGTAACTCCGGCTTTGCTATGGCTTTTTTTTTTTTTTTTTTAATACTTGGTTTGCAAGTGTGTTTGTGGCTATCAATGACACCACTATTTTAAAAACTCATTATCGCTGTTTGTCATAAAATGCTTGCATGTTTACTTGAAAGAAATCTGAGAGAGAGAGATATGGACACGCTTGTACATAAAAAAGTAAGCAATCTTACAAACCATGGATTTGGCGTTCTTAGCACAGCAGGAAAAGTGTTATTCATAATTTTATTGCATTACTGAGCAAAAGACAGCAGCTGTTTGATTTGACATCACTCAATGGAAACATTAAAACTCACAACTTGCCAACAGAGCCTGTGTCTCACAAATATTAAGAGAGAATTATTTAATCATCATAATTACATGAACAGTCAGCTAGCTGTTGATGACACAGCCTGATCATCATTAATATGTAACCGTTCTTTCTGGCAGCTTATCGGCGGAGATAATTAAACTACCTAACTTACTGCAAAACCCACAGGTACTTTTGAACCAAGTGATTTGTGGCAATAATCGAAGGAAAACTGCACAGGTAGTTTTGCTTTCATTATTGCCTCCCTCAAAAGTACCTGTACCAATTTGTACCTTTATCTGCAAGTAACTTTAGGCAAAAAAAAAAAAACAAACTACAAAGCTGTTAGTGTAGCTGGGTTTAAAAAGGTTTGGACAAGATCCTGGAGGAAAGGTTTATAAACCATTATTAAGAAGGTCTCAGAGGAAATTCTCTACTTATCCCTGGGATAAGAAGCGTGGAATCTATTTATCTTTTGGGATCCTGCCAGGCACTTGTACTTCTAGTCCTCTTAAAAACAATGGGTCCAATATTCAAAACTAAATGTTTAAGTTAGCCGAATACAACTTATCCTGCTAACTTAAATGGGATATTCAGTAGTACAGCTAAGCTGGTGAATATCTGTGTACAAACTGCTACTTAGCCGGACAAATTGAATCTAAGTTAGACCTCCTTACCTGGTTAACTTAACCGGATAAACCTGAATATTGGCACTTATCCATCTAAGATAGCTGGACAAGTAGCCCCAATACGCCCATTGATTGCCCCCAAGATATCTGGCTAGCTACTTATCTGGCTTAAGGTGTGTTAAATATTGACCTCAATATTTTTGCTCTATCTGCTGCCACAGCAATATCTTAAGTAATGGCTGGCAATATGGCAAAACGTCAGTGCTCAAGATGCCGTCACTCTGTACTGACTGGAGTTGGTTTTTTTTTTTTTGTTTTTTTTAATGATTTTAGCACTCACAATGTAAAAGCTTAATACAACAGGCAATTCACCAGATGCTTTGCAGATGGAAAACTTTGGCTTTTATGCCTCAGAAAACTGTAGTAAGTTCACTCAAGCTCTTTGGAGCAGCAGACTAAACTCTTTACCATAATAGAAAATTCAAAGATTTTAAAATATCAGCTTTGCTACAAAAAAATTAATACGGTTCTCTTTTCAAAATGTTTTCTTCCTCTTTGTGACTATGGGCAAAAGTTAAAAAAAAACCAACAACAAACTAAAAAAAAAACTGGGCCCAATAGCTGTGCTTTTGTGTGCAAGGACTTGAGATGCTTCCTAAAAAATGTTTTATTATAGACACAGAAAAATAGGATAAACATATGAAATAATATTTTAAAAGAGTAGCAAAGCAATTACAGAATTTGAAGACAAGAACTCAAAACGTTTATTAGTAATATCAAAATATTTTATCCAAACTAAAATTTTTTTACTTTTTATCTATTTAAATAGTTACACTGAACACTATGACCAGAATGTCATCAAGATAAGGATGCTAACTTTTAAACAGGGGCGCGGGAGCACACGTGTGCACGTTTGTCAGCTCGTGCCCAGGAACACAGCCGATTTATAACATATGCGCCCGCATGTTATAAAATAGGCCAACCACGCGCACATGTGACACGATTTTAAGTGAGCGCGTGCTTATGCACACAAATTCCCTTTCCATTGCGTAAGTGGGGGGATTTTTTTTTTTTTTTTTTAAAAGGGGTTTGCGTCCACGCCATTGCCTGTTTTATCAGTTCGTTCCCGGTTCACCCAGGCAAGGGATAGGACTTTCAAGCCCCCCTTGTTTCCCTGTTAACCTCGACGCTTAAAACCCCGCTGATCTGTGTAATTTTTTATTTTAATACTTACATGTCACCCCTGGTAGAAGTAAATGTACACAGCAGGTGCCCTTGTGCATAAGTATTCATGCGCTGATTTCACTGAGAAATCCAGCAACACCCCATACCCTGTGCCCAGACCATGCCCCGCCCGTTTGGAGAAAAAAATTTTGTGCACGCAGTGAGAGATTTGTGCGTATGTGGGCGGCTTCTAAAATCCACTTGGCGCACACCGGACCAACATATTCATGTATGCCACGGTTTTGGCGTGCGTGGGGCTTTTACAAATTTGCCTTTAAGTCTACAGTGAATTTTTCATGAATGAAGTTAATTTTCTGCTCAAGGATCAGCTGACAGGTAATTAACTGAAGGAACAATATTTTTGATTTGATTATTTTGTTAAAAATATGTTCACTGTCAGAAATAAGCACCCCCCCCCCTTATTTCCTTTATGTTATCTGTAAACCGATGTGACATCTCTGATCTAATGTCGGTATATAAAAATGTATTAATAAATAAAATTTTATTAAAAAAAAACAAACATCAGGGCTCATGAAAGTGCCAAGCATCTTAATTTATGAGATTTGAATTCATGTGCTTCAAGGATTGGGTGAACTCCTGGAAGATTTTTGTGGGCTAGGCGAGCCAATTGATTCATTTTTCCTTGCAGGGAGGTTGGTTTCCCAAGCCTTTGAAAATTTCACAAGTTATATTGCTACTGAAGCATCCATCTGTGTTGCAGTCTGATTAGAAACTGGTCTACTTTTCACTTCTCCCTTACCTAGGTAAATGAATGGAGACGGCACGCTTCCTACTGCTGAGAGACTATTTGGAATGGCCCTATTAGACTTGTCAGCTGCTTTTGATATTTTGATATTTTTACCCACATCATCTTACTCAAATGGCTGAAGAATAAGGAAATAGGGGGCAGGATCTTAAAATGTGTTCTTCCACAAAGAAATGACGACAACAAATCAATCAATCAATATTTATTTATTTATGGTTCACATTTAACAGAGATAACTATCGCCGGGGAGGCGGTTTACATGGAACATATCGAAATAATGAACGGATAATATATAATAAAGTACAATCTATTAGAGATGTGAATCGTGTCCTCGATCATCTTAACGATCGATTTCGGCTGGGAGGGGGAGGGAATCGTATTGTTGCCGTTTGGGTGTGTAAACTATCGTGAAAAATCGTTAAAATCGTGAGCCAGCACACTAAACCCCCCTAAAACCCACCCCGACCCTTTAAATTAAATCCCCCACCCTCCCGAACCCCCCCCCCCAAATGCTTTAAATTACCTGGGGATCCGGCGGTGGTCCAGAACGGCCCCCTCAATAGAATCGTGTTGTCTTCAGCCGGCGCCATTTTTCAAAATGGCCGCCGCAAAATGATTCGACGGAGGAGGTCGTTCCGGACCCCCGCTGGACTTTTGGCAAGTCTTGTGGGGGTCAGGAGGCCCCCCCCAAGCTGGCCAAAAGTTTCCTGGGAGTCCAGCGGGGTTCCGGGAGCGATTTCTTGCCGCGAATCGTTTTCGTACGGAAAATGGCGCCGGCCATACGCGTATGGCAGGCGCCATTTTCCATACGGAAAATGGCGCTGGCAGGAGATCGAGTGCAGGAGGTCGTTCAGCGGCGGTCCAGAACCCCCGCTGAATGACCTCCTGCAGTCGATCTCCTGCCGGCGCCATTTTCCGTACAAAAACGATTCGCGGCAAGAAATCGCTCCCGGAACCCCGCTAAATGATAGTAATTTTACAAGAGACAGCAAACTATACAATAGATTTCATATCATAATGTAAATAATGTAAATATTTTAATCCCTACCGTTCGGCTCTCTTATTCTAATTTCTCTTCCCAGTTTTAAGACCCTGTTGTAATGTAACTTTTGTTCTCCTTGCACTTGTTTTTCGTTTCTTGTTCTCACCCCTTGTTTTATGTAAACCGGCATGATGTGGTTTCTAATCATGAATGCCGGTATAGAAAAACGCTAAATAAATAAATAAATAAATATAACTGAAGCAATATAAACATTAGATTATTGCTGTAAGGCAAGGATGGTTGTTGTTCTTCTTGCTTTTAGCTCTCTGGGAAAGCTTGACGGAAGAGCCAAGTCTTGAGTTTCACTTTAAAAGTAGTATGGCACGGCTCAAGGCGGAGGTCCGGTGGTAGGGAGTTCCAGAGAGACGGGCCCGCTGTAGATAAACCCTAGTATTGAGGAAACGCGCTCTAACTATTCAGATCCTTGGCCTCTTGCTTATGGTGCCCCACTGGACTCTTCTTTCACTGGTACTTTTGTATATTTACAGCCTTTGTGTGATATCATCCTAACTTTTGGGTTACAATACTTTATATGCGCACACAATGTCCAGATATATTTACAAAATGTATGAACAATGTCAACCAGCGAGTTTAGTAGCAGCCACTGAACATGTAAAAGAACAAAATCAGAGCTGTTCTGTATAAGAAACACCTCCACTTAAGCCAAGATATATTTATAGATGGGACTTCCCTGACAGTAAATTCAGAGTTTAATTGGAATCTAAGTTATCCATGATCTATTTTTAATTTCTCCCTTATCTAGGTACATTAATGGAGAGAGCAGTCTTCCTACTGCTGAGAGACTATGAATTGGAGTTTTTGGATATTTTCCAATCAGTTTTTAGGATGAATCGTAGCACTGAAAACCATACTCGTAGCACTACTAGATGACTTTCAATAATGGCTAGATAAGAGTCTCATACTGGAATGGCTCATTAGACTTGTCAGTTGCTTTTCATATTGTTACCCATATTATCCATATCCATGGAGCTACAAATACAATCAGTGTGTCAAGTTGGATTTGGCAAACTCTGATTAAGTCAGCTAAAACTGTTCCTAGACTACACAGATTTGGCCATGGTCATATAAGCACTAGTAGTCTCAGAATTTAAATTACTTTAATGCCATTTATACAAATTTACCAAATAATCTTAAAAAAAAACAAAACCTTAAGTGAACACAAATTGCTGTAGCAATTACACTGGTGCTAAATGTTGGGATCATATTTCCTCAACAGTATGGCATTCCCCTTGGCTTCTCTTATCTCTCAAAATACAATTTAAGATACTTTGTCCCTTGCCTTTAATACCACATAAAAGCTGGACTCATTATGAAGTGAGTCAGAGAGAGATGTTCCCAATGAAACCAGAGATTGTACTGACAGATAGGCACGATATGGATTCCACACTTATGGTGGGTAGGCTGGTGCTATGAGAATTATTCTTGCCTGGTCCTGAACTATCTATTGGACTGTCCTGACGATTAGAGGAATCAATTGGTATACACAGAGTAGACCAATGCTTCAATCTAGCACAAAAGTGCTGGGAACAGAACTTCGACTGTTCAGTTGCCTTCTGAGGCAAACATGTTGGTCACTGACCTTCCCGGCAACTGAACAAGTCATCCACCATTCCTTCATCCAAGGATCACGTGTGTAGTTGCAATACTCTGCTGAGGCAGTTTGTCAATGTATTCTGGATTCCTAAAAGTTAGGTTGCCTGAAGATGGGCACTGTGATGTCTGCCCATGACAAGATCGGAAGGGCCTCCTAGCAGAAGGCATAAAGGCCTGTACCTCCCTGCTTGTTTATGTAAGATATGGCCATTTATTTGTCCAGCTTGATCAAAATTCTCTCTTATAGAAATGACGGCAGAAGAAGACCAAGTGGCCCATCCAGTCTGCCCAACAAGCTTTCACATTTATTTTTCTCATACTTATCTGTTACTCTGACTGCTGAGGTCAGAGCCCTTATTGGTTTTAATTTCCTTTCACCCCCACCTTTGTTGTAGAGAGCAGTGCTGGAGCTGCGCTGTATATGTATTCAAAGTGAAGTATCAGGCTTGATTGGTTCAGGGTAGTAACCGCCGTAACAAGCAAGCTACTCCCACGCTTATTTGTTTACCCAGCCTGTGCAATTTAGTCCTTGTTGGTTGTTGTCTGGATATAAATCCTCTTTTCTTCATTCCCCCTTGCCACTGAAGCAGAGAGCTGCATGGATATGCATTGAAAGTGAAGTATCAGGCTAATTTGGTTTGGGGTAGTAACCACTGCAACAAGCAAGCTATTCCCACACTTATTTGTGAATGCAAATCCTTTTTCTCACATTTCCTCTTGCCGTTGAAGCATAGAGCAATGTTGGAGTCGCATTAACCATATGTATGCTTATTGAATAAGGCTATTAATCATCAGGTAGTAGCCGTCATTCCCACAAGTCACCCCCATGCCTCTACTCTTCATTCACATCCTCAAGACTTTATGGATCCACAGTGTTTATCCCACGCCCCTTTAAAGTCCTTTACAGTTTTGGTCTTCACCACTTCCTCTGGAAGGTCATTCCAGGCATCCATCACTCTCTCCATGAAGAAATACTTCCTGACATTGGTTCTGAGTTTTCCTCCCTGGAGTTTTAAATCGTGACCCCTGGCTCTGTTGATTTTTTTCCCCCAACGGAAAAGATTTGTCGTTGACTTTGGATCATTAAAACCTTTCAAGTATCTGAGAGTCTGAATCATATCACCCCTGTTCCTCCTTTCCTCCAGGGTATACATATTTAGATTCTTCAATCTCTCCTCATAAGTCATTCGATGAAGACCCTCCACCTTTTTGGTCGTCCATCTCTGGACCGCCTCCATCCTGTCGCTGTCCCTTCAGAGATACAGTTTCCAGAACTGAGCACAGTACTCCACGTGAGGCCTCACCAAGGACCTGTACAAGGGGATAATCACTTCCCTTTTTTTACTCAATATTCCTCTCTCTATGCAGCCCAGCATTCTTCTGGCTTTAGCTATCGCCTTGTCACATTGTTTCGCTGACTTCAGATCATTAGACACTATCACCCCAAGGTCTCTCTCCTGCTCCGTGCATATCAGCCCTTCACCCCCAATCGAATACATTTCTTTCAGATTTCCACACCCCATATGCATGACTCTGTACTTCTTGGCATTGAATCTCAGCTACCATATCTTCGACCAGTCTTCCAGCTTCCTTAAATCCCGTCTCATTCTCTCCTTCCGGCAGGTCCACTCTGTTGCAGATCTTAGTATCATCCGCAAATAGAGAAACCTTACCTTCTATCCCGTCCGCGATGTCACTCACGAGGATATTGAACAGGACCGGTCCCAACACCGACCCTTGCGGCACTCCGCTCATCACTGCTCTCTCATCCGAGTAAGTTCCATTTACCACACATTGTCTTGAAAGGCGACGAAAGAAAACCCTTAGAACCTAGGGGATGGCTTGCAGCTCCAGGTGGTTTATTTGTAGATGACTTTCCACTGCTCCATGCCATATTGGTATGCACCCCCCCACCCCTTGTTAGAGGTGTCAATAGACAGTCACTTGATGGGGTGGAACACCCAGCAAGTGATCCACCTTTAAAACTTCTGGATTCATCTATAACTGAAGGGATGATTTTATTTTGAGGGACATGGAGATTTGATGGGATAATGGCTGATAAAGCCAATCCCATTGGTTTCAGAGGCCTCACATGTACCGACAAGTCAGAGGAACCAAATATGCCGCAGAAGCCATTTATCCGAGAAGGACCATAAGAAGTACCATGCTGGGTCAGACCAAGGTTCATCGAGCTCAGTTTCCTGTTTACAGCGCTGGCCAATCCAGGTCACAAGTACCTGGCAGGATACCAAGGAGTAGATCGAATTCAAGTTGCTTATCCCAGGATAAACAGTGGATTTCTGCAACTCCACCTTAATAATGGTTTATGGGCTTTTCTTCCAGGAACTTGTCCAAACATTTTTTTTAAATGCAGCTACACTAATAGCTTTCACCACATCCTCTGGCAACAAATTATAGAGCTTAATTATCCATTGAGTAAAAAATTAATTTTCTTTTATTACTTTTAAATGGATCACCCAGTAACTTCAATCTATGTCCCCTATTCTTTGTACTGAAAGAGTAAATAACTGATTAATGATTACTCATTCCATTCTATTCATTATTTTATAAACTTCTATCATATCTCCCCTCAGCTCTCTTTTCTCCTAACCTTTTTAGCCTTTCCTCACAGGGGAATTGTTATACTCCCATCATTTTGGTTACTTTCTCTGTACCTTTTCAAATTCTATTTCTTATATCTCATTCCCAGGAATAAGTACTAGCTTTTCTAAGACTACTTGGCTAATACCGTTTTATGGACTTTTCTTTCAGAAACTTGCCCTACCCTCCCTTTTGAACCCCCATTACATTAATTACCTTGTCCACATCCTCTGGCAAGCCAGTAACGTTCAAGAGGATGTGCATGATACAAGGGACAACTTATTCAGCGATAAAAGTTTGAGAAACTGTAGACCTGATTAGGGAACACCAATCCACATTATATCATCAGCTGTGATGAGGGAACTGGCTCCTATTCGATTCCAGTACCTTTTTCTACAACTGTCCATTCTTCGAAAGATGTCCTTGGAATGCGAGCTCTGCACCAATTACACGGAAGGCGCCCTGGGATTAAACAGGGCTTGAGAGGCTTCTGAACCATGAGTCACACAAGACATTTCATTTCAATATCTGTTATCCCCCTCGGAATGATGTACAAATGGAATAGAGTAGAAGAAGCACAATTGTACTCAAGCTTTGAGGTCAGCAAAGATAAAGGGATGAAGTCCAAAAGAAAGGCTCACACAAAGAGGCCAATGGACAAAACTACACTTGCAAAGGTGCCATTAGTACACAAGGATTACACACACATTATCTGCAGCTTTTGTACATAATTTTACGTTAATGCTAACATGACTTTTCGAGTTTAAATGCTAAGACCATGCTAATGGGTTTATATGCGATACAAAATTGTGCAAAATAGCTCATTAACAATGAACACAGCACTAAAGTATACTTAGTAACAGCTTTTCCTAACACTACTGCAAAAATTTAAAATGACACCATGGATTCTTTACTTACTTAGCTCATTTACATACAACGTCATCATGTGAAAGTACACATGCTAAACGCAAGTTAACGCACATCACAATACTGTACACTGGCTTAAAAAAAAAAAAAAGCAGCTCCATTTTCATCTTTTTAAGGGTTTTTGACAAACATTTTCATTTCTAGGAACACAAAAAATGTAAATCAGGAAAATAGACAAGTCCTTAGTCTACTTTAAATAAAAAAGAATGATAATTATATCTAAGCATGAAAGATAATTGCTATATTTATATATAAACACACACAAACTATACACATGCAAAATCAACACGTAAAGACACTATAGACTCAAAGGTACTTCACATCTCCTCCTAGTGTACTTCACTACTGATACCAAGCATTCACTAATATCCAAAAATTGTTTCTCAACATTTTTGACAAATCATATTTTCTTGGCTTAAACTGAGATCATATGTTCAAGGCTACTCCTTTCTCTATGATTCTAGCATATTAGTTTCCTTTTTTTTTTTTTTTTTTTTTTGAGTAAGATCCATGTTATCGGAGAAAACCCCAAATGGATAATTGGTTATTTAGGGCACCAGAGTCTCAAAATACACCATAGGCATTCACACTTATCTCAAACTCAGAAGAACTGTAAGAGGCACATTGTGAATTCATGTACTGTTAGAGGTCAGGATTTCCCTTGCAATAGCTAAAAGTAAATGTTTGTTGAAGGAACAACAGGTGCAAAGGAAGACATGCAAGCCTGATTTTCAACAATGGCCTGTCTGTGTTTAATCCACTGAAGAACAGTTCATTAATCTATAGAAATACAAGGTCACTGAAACCTGGAATCATCTGCTTTTAGCAGCTGATTGACAAAGTTTTTCTTTTTAAATAGGGATTTGGAAAAAAAAACAAAAAACTTTTTCACCAGCATAGGAATAGTGATCTCTGGCCTTAAGTGCCACAAATGTCTCGAGATGTCAGGATTTCCAAAACGAATATACATGAGGTAAGAGTCTAAACCAGGTTAATTCATTAAATTTGGCTATCCAGAAAACTAGACCAGTTTGCAGTGCTCAAGTACTGGAATGCACCATCCCTGTGCTAGGACCACCATGTAGGCAGAATACGCAGCTGCCTAGGGTGACGGAATTTAGGGGTGGCAAAAATGTAAAAGCGCTACTGGAGAAAAGGAGTCCAGCAAACAAGGGAGAGGAGAGCGTGCGTTTCCAACCGGCGGTGCTTAAAGCGAAGAGAGGGAGAAGAAGTGAGAACGTGGCCAAGGTCCAGTGATAGATTAAGATCCTCGGGGACTTTGGCAGGGGGAGGGGGGGCATCTCTTTCTAGTTTGTAAGGGTTATTTAAAAAAAAAACAAAAAACCAACCAAGTTTCAATACAGGGCCCTCTGAGCCCAAGCACGCTGACAACAAGTTCTGCTGTGGCCCTGCCCCTTGCATGGCATTTCCTAGCTAACAGGAGGAAGCCCACATTGGAGGAAAGGGTGAGTGCATTTTATTCTTTTTTTTGTTTTCAAAAATACCTGTGAGTGCAGGAGGCCTCTAGGCACATGCCTGCTATGCCCACTGGTTAATCCAGCAGTGATCTAGCCTGCAGTCTTCCTCCTTTGATTATCACCATGAGCAGGGAGAATGAAATAAAGCAGAAGTGAGGCTTTGACTGCTGCTATTATGTGTATGTGTGTGTGTAGGGGGGGGGGGGGAGGAGGGGAGAGTACTATAATACAAGAGTTTAGTGCATATTACTAACCTATGGTCAAAAAGCAAAGCCTCAACAAAATTAGAAAGCAGTTAGTTCACATCAGTAGATTAAACTTTTGAAGATTGTTCTAACAGCCCATAAAGCCTTTCAGGTACTTTTTATCTGCAGACTTTGGCCAGAATTTTCAAAGTGGTTTTTGCACCGAAATCCAGTTTGAAAAATTGCAAATGCATGGAGAATCCCACGAGGTAGAACAAAGTTACATCTGGTTGAGAACATGCATAACTTTGTGCATATGGATTTAAAGGCATACTTTCAAAAATCTAAAGAAAGGATGTTAATCCCTATCCCATCCCCAAATCCACACCCCAAAACGCTTATTTAATGTGTGCATAATATTTGGTGCATACCCGCTGGGACTATTTATTATACGCATAAAACTGGGTTTTATACATGTGCTTTGAAAATTTCTCTTTCTGTACACACACATATATATATTTTTTTTTAATACACACATATACATATACACACACACACAGACACCTATATATTGTGATGCAGTGCAGCACTGTCAGGGGCAGGAACAGACAAGACAACATAGGACGGCAGGTAATACCAGAGCCAGACAGCAGAGGGCGCAAGGGAGGACAAGAAAAACTACAAATCCCAGGTTCGTAGCGCCACCACCTGACCCGTGGGGAGAGCCTGAAGGCGAACACCTGGCAGACTCAGAGAATAACGAGTCAGACACAGGTGAACCAATGGAGTTAGAGGAAGAGGGTGTGCCTACATGGTGACAATGGCCAGAAAAAGCCAGCTCTGGGAAGAAGGAGGAGAGGAATCCTCCAGCTCTCATATGGATACAGAGTAGCCAGAAAGGGGAGAGGTATAACCTACACCTTAAAGGAAGTTGGGGAGAAGGGCTCTGAAGAGCCTGGTGTGTCTGGTATCTAAATATAGACGTGGGGGATTTGAAAGGCAACTCTGCTCATGCTCCGGTTGTAATGGAGCTGGTGTGCTTGGGGGCAGGGTCATTTGTCCAGGTTTTGAGCCACCAAGAACTGGTGGAGGCGGGGGATGGGAAGGAGTAAATGTAATAGGTCCTTCTATTGCCTTATAAAATGCTTTGAAGAAACTGTCTCTCTGTGTTATCTTTGGGGATTGGGGGCTGTTTCACCCCAACTCCGTGCAAGGAGAACCTGGAAGCCCAGCAAACCCAGGGAATTACGAGCGGCTGACGAACTCCAGGGATATCAGGGACTCACGAAAGGCCTGCGCGAGAGGCAGAGGACCGGCACCCAGGGCAGCGCTGATGGTGAGCCGTTACATTATTTATATATATATATATAATATTATATATATATATATTTGTATCGAGAACGTCAGTATATAAAAAAAAAATCCTAAATAAAAAAAAAAAAATTAAAATATATATATATATATATATATATATATATACATACACACACACACACACACACATATATAGTATATATTTTTTTTTTTAAAACAAAGTATCAGAAAAAAGGAGCCTTGTATTATTTAATATAAAAGAGAAAAAAAGAAGAGGCACAACATATATACTCTTTACTCTAAAGAGAACTCACATACAAAATTCTCAAACAATTCAAAATGATTTTTTGTATGGAGGAATGTGCTGCTCTACAGGGCTCTACATAGAGATTGATTCATCGTGATCAAAGCCGTTGACAAAGGGGGAGCCATCGTGGTGATGGACTCTCTAGCATATCCAGCAGAGGTTTTGCGGCAATTATCAGATCAGTTGTTTTATGTTATGTTATCTGAGGACCTTACTATGAGCTAAAAGCACGCATTCATTGTATTTTGGAAAGGGCTGTTTTGAAATCTTGGATTACTCAAAGAGAATATAATTTTTTGAAGGTAGATAGACCAGTCATGTATATTTTGCCAAAAAATTCACAAGAGATTGGTTGATCCATCAGGTCGACCGATTGTCTCGGCTCGGGGGTCGTTCTTAGAGCCTTTGTCTATTTTCGTGGACAGATTTCTATGCCCTTTTGTTCCTTGTTTGCCCTCATAAGTGAGGGACTCCACTGACATCATTAATGTTTTACAGGAGTATCAAGATACCATTGAGGACAGAAGTCTTGCAATTATTGATATAGTCTCCCTATACACAAATATACCACAAGAAGATATATATCAATCATAACAGTTACATTGCAGTCTGAGAGTCTTTTACAGCGAATACCAGTTCCTTTCATTTGCCAATTAGTGATGTATGCCCTTAAAGAAAATTTTTTTTTTAAATGTTTAATGGGATGTTTTATAAGCAAGTGAAAGTGGTCGCGATGGGCGTAACTACGGCGCCACAGATAGTAAACTTGTATGTGGGTTTTTCTGAGAAACAGTGATTGTCTGATTGTCCATTTAAAAATCAGGTCAAGCTTTGGGGTCTTATATAGACAATATTCTGGTTCTATGGTCAGGAAGTCAGACTGAATTTAAGCAGTTTATGTTGAGGCTCAATGGATGTGATCGTAATCTGCAATTTTCTTACACTTTTAGTAAGAGTGAAGTGGCGTTTTTTGATATTACCATCAAGACTGGATCAGATGGTTTGCAGTTTTCTATGTATTAAAAAACCCACGGATCGGAATACTTTGTTAGACTATCGCAGCGGTCCATCCTCCAAGGCTTCGTGACAACTTACTGTAGGACAATTATTTTTGTGTGAGGAGGGCATGTTCGTCACTTGCTGAGTTTAAACTCAGTGTTCTGGAAATGAAGAGACATTTTGCTGAGCAGGGCTATCCTGGCAGTGTGATTAATTAGGCATATAAACGTGCGCGATGGATCAATCATGATCTACTGTTGCAGCTATGCTCTAAGAATGAAGAGAAATGTTTTGACTTGTACTCTACCACTCTCTCCGCAAATTGTCAAAGTTCAACGACGTATTAAAAGATATCTGAAAGTTTTACAGCTGCAGCCCCTGTTTTGTGATATGCCGATCTTTGCTTTTACAAGGCGACAAAATATTTGTGATATGATTGTCTGGTCAAGCTATGATGAGAATGAGGGGCCATCAGCCATGTGGGGGTTGCTCTGTTTGTCCCTCAATCATTTGATGGTGATGTTTTACCTTTAGAGAAACTATCTAAGCATAAGCTTGAAAACTTTACCTCTTGTACCTCAGCGGGAGTGGTTTACATTATGTGGTGCAAGTGTAAACTTATTTAAACTGGTAAAACCATGAGACAAGTACGGTTAAGGATGATTGAACATCAGAGTGCCATTATGCATCAGAAAGCGGATGCTCCATTGGTGACACATTGTTTAGCGATGCACCACACTTTTGCTGATTTTACCTTTGCAGCTTTGGAACAAGTTACCCATGATGTTTGTGGGGGAAATTGGGACTGGATATTAATTAGTAAAGAACAATGTTGGATTTATTTTTTATTGAACTTTGGAACTGAATAGAGAGACAGATTGGGCTTCCTATCAATAAAACAAATGGGTTTAGTTAAGTTAGATACTTGTGTTGTATGTTTAAGTGGAAGTGACATGATGGCTAAACATTTAAATATCCTGCTTCCGGTTTAGTGGGGGGTGAAGCAGCAATGGCGGGTTAGAGGTACGTGTCTTGCGTTCAGCTACTGTTTTTTTTGCAATTGCCATGTTTAGAGTTTTTTATGTGTATATTTGTTTTAAATTGTAGAATAAAAGGGAAACCCCCGAGGCAGGAAAAGGTAGTTGCCAAAACACGGGCCTGTGTCGGGTTGTGATAAATGGGAATGCACTAACGAAGAAATATATGAAAAAGAGTGTAAAAAGTGCACAGCATTGTGGTGCAGTTGGATTCGAGGAGCCAGCCCTTCATATCGGGACTGGGACATTTTGATTCAGCTAAGTAAATGCTTAGGGCAGAACCAACCAGCAGACTGATGCATTGGTGTGCTTTTCTGACGCCACTGATGCATTGGTGTGCTTTTCTTACACCACTAATGCATTGGTGTGCTTTTCTTATGCCGTCTGTAGCCCATTACGAGGCACGAGATGGGTTATTGCACTTTTAGCATTTTGGGTCTGATGCTGTGGCTTTAGTATAAAAGATTTTTTACAAAAAATCTTTTTGAATTGTTTGAGAATTTTCTTTGTGAGTTCTCTTTAGAGTAAAGAGTATATATGTTGTTGTGCCTCTTCTTTTTTCTCTTTTATATTGATTACTTACACACACACAGAGAAACCTGGGTGTATGGGCCACAACTGACAGCTGTCTTGAGTTCTGCAACAGCTTTTTTTTTTTTCAAATGGGTAATTTATTAGTTATGACAGTTTGTAACAGTGCCTCTTTAACGATCCCACAATAATCCTATTAATGAGTTTCATTTAAAAAAAAAAAAAAAAAAACCCACACACACACAAAAGCCTAAAATTTTCAAAGGTACAGCACTTCTGCATAGTATAAGCCTTACTGACACAGCTTAATGACTATACTGTTCAAGCTTAATGGAATAGTCCTTGATTTAAATATGGCACTTTGCAATGCCGTTGTTATTTTGTAGCCATAGATACAGCAAACACACCCTACAATGTTTAGAAAAAGAGTACAGGCACTTAAACACACCTTGCTGTTCAGTATAACAATATACTTCATAGGTGAAATTACTTCTGTTTTATGAGATCATGATATATATAGTGATGGCCCAATCCAAGGCCAGTGACCAGTGGATCACAATCCGTGAAGATCCCAGCTAGTGATCCATGATTCATTTGGGCGCTTCTATGAATTGCAGTCTGAGATGGCTTACTTAGGCTCCACTAAGAAAGTTTCTGTTTAGGCTCATGTAGGATTCCCTTTTGCACTTGGAGAGAGAGGTATGTGCACAAGGGAATTCCTCCACTTACAAAGGGGGATGGGGCCCGTGATCCTCCTTTTCAGGCGGTCTGATAGATTTCTCTAGGTCTGGGCCTGCTTCCCTTTGGAGAAGTGTGTGCTGGGCCAGGAAGCTCCTTCCCTTTCACTCACATGAATTCCCTCCTCAAAGGAAGTATGTGCAGATCTACTATCATGACTGGCAAGTTTCATTTACTATAGTGCTCTGGAACATATACATTACAGAGATGATCCAATCCTAATTAAAAATGGAGGAATAAATATAAACAAATTGTAATTGCATCTATCTCTTACTACAATATTGAAGTCAAAACTATTAATTTTATTTTTTAAACACAAATGTTCAGGAACAGTGGTAGTGTGGTAGAGATCATCATCATCAGTACAAGAGACCCTGCAGCAGAGTCAGAGCAGGTTAATCTGAACTTGCTTCATCTGAATGCCTTGGTATTATAAGTTTTAAACAACAATCAGTGCTGTAGAATAGTTGACATATTGACACAACTCATGCAAATTTTTAAAATGTGGATTAAGAACAGATTGAGGGCTTCTGAACTTAGGTGTTTATACATTACACACTTTTTGCAGGCGATTAGGTGCATTTATTGGTGATTTTGCATTGCAGACTATACCTCTAGGGGCATTTTTTTGGTGGATTTAAATTTTCTAAAAGAAATGAACAATACAAAAAAAAAAAACTTACCACAGATTAAAACCAAAACAAGAAGTAAGGGTAGAGAAGAAGGCTCTGAGGTCAGGTGGAGAGGGCAACAAGTGTGCGAGAGTGAGGGAAGGGGACCTTCTCATGAAATTTTAATAGTGAACCCTTGGTCTTAATTCTTTTTTGCAAAGCATTCCAGAAGACTAGACCCTGAATGCATAGTAACTGCTCGTGAGATTCATCAAGCCTTATCAATTTGAAAGACGGAATACAGAGCAAGCCCTGCGACACTGACCTTAAATTGTGTGTGGGCTGGTATATATATTTTCAAGATGGCATTAAAACCAGACCACCGATGCCTTTATACACCAACAAAAAGATTTTAAACCTACTTCACCACTTGTATATTGTCTCTTCAGTATCAGATCTCTCAAGGGCTGGTGCCTCGCTGATGAGGTCATAGAATGGTTTAAAATGAGGCGACCTCAGACCAGTTATTCACTTGGAACAAAGCCATGCCCAAAAGGATCTGGCTTGGTCCTCTGGAAACTTAAAAGGGAAAGGCCCAGTGTTTAGGCAACTAGATAGCTGAGAGCTGCAGAGTGGAGCAACAGGAGATAAGTCTGGAAAATGACAGATAAGTACAGCAGTAGCAGCAAGCCCGTGAGGATGGCTGAACAATATCTTGTGGGCTGGAGCAGTAAGCACGCCGACTCCAGCTTTTTCTCATGCCGTTTCATTTTATTAAACAGCAAATAACATCCACAATAAACTGCCTACCTTCACAGTATACTTTACAACACAAAACTTCCCAGAGAGGGTCAGCTCCTACTCCTGCAGACACAGGGCCTCCCCTCCAGCTGGTCCTGCCCATACAGCATTCTCCCTCTATGGGAATTAAGGCAGACCAAGCATCTAGCCTGGTGCTGCACAAGTTTAATGGGGAAAATATGGCCATTGCAGACCCCTAAGGTGATACATCTGGGGAATTGCAGGTAGGCATAGTAACAACTGCAATCTCCACACTGTC
Organism: Rhinatrema bivittatum; assembly: GCF_901001135.1. Lineage (NCBI taxonomy): Eukaryota > Metazoa > Chordata > Amphibia > Gymnophiona > Rhinatrematidae > Rhinatrema > Rhinatrema bivittatum. Next base: position 16,384,948 of record NC_042628.1, on the reverse strand, counting down.
TCCCATCCTGACCCTCCCCCAGTGAAAAAAAAAAAAATCAAAATCAGCAGCAGTGCACTGCCTCTCTTTCAGGCACTGTATGTGAGACCACTGCAGTACAAAGAATAGACATAGCCTGTGATGCCCTTGGAGTGGTCTAAGACAGGAAAAGGTTGGAGAACAGACCAGGCTGGAGTCTGTTCTGCTTTTCAACAGTTTAATTACAAAAAGTTCAGCAAGACAGAATCAAAATGGCTGCTTACCTCAGCAGACTGACACTGCAAGAACAGTTTTTCCAAAAGAGCACAGCACTCTATTACAGCTTCCTTCTTCTCCCTGGGGCTGAACTCTCTCAGGGCCTCACCTTTGTATCCCTTACCTCAGAGAAATGCCCCCACCCGAGGATCCCTTTCCTGTCTGTCTTAAGGTGGACTGGGCCGATAGCTGGAGCCGGTCCATTAAGGCAGTCTGAGACTCTCTGTCAAATACTCTATCACAGCCCTTTAAGAGCCAAACCCAAAAGTTTCTAACTTTAAAAAAATAACTCAGATCTTCTAAGCATAGATAAAATACAAATTGAAACACCTAACTTTCAGAGGGATATATAAAGCATTGCATTTGCTTATTTCAGTTGGATGAGCTGAAAGGAACAAAGAGCAAATCAGCTGGTTCTTTTTAGGGTCCCCGAGCTCATAGTGTAGTAGGGCATTATCGCACGCGATAAGGTCCTAACACACGCGATAAGGCCACATCGCGGTTTGATGAATGACCCTTTTAGTAAACTAAATGTTGCTTTACCAGACTGTGTGCAGAGTGTTCCATGACATAATATAAAATATACCCCAATACGGCCACCATGCGCAAATGCTTCACTACGATTTGTCTGGTGTGGTTTCTTTGCAAACGTGTACTACCTTGGCTCTGACAAAGCTGTGAGGTCACACAGGTAAGAATTGGTTGCTAAGTTACCTGCACCTGTTTATTTTCTTAGGGCAGAGCCATAGACTTCAATGGGAAACAAAGGAATGCGATGAAGATATTTTGTTTCATTCATAGAACCTTTCCAGTGGTTTCAGGAAACCACATATGAAAAAAATATGGACTCTTGTTATGTTTTACCTATTTGTTTCATATAAATGCACATCTCTGTTTTCCAGTACTGGTTTATTGCTTTGAATGTTGCAGAAAATATGAAATTGAATGATCCTCCTTGAGGAGGCAAAATATATTTAAATTAAATATAGACACAGTCTCCACTTTTGTTACATTGATCTTACTTATTAAAAGATAAAAAGTAGAGGGCAACATATCAGCATTATTAGTTTATAATTAGAGTTTCAAAAGTTATCAGTTCATTTTGGTCAGTTCCCCAAAATTTAAGCAATACAGCTGTGGGTTTTAAGAGTTTAAGACTGTGCTTATAAATACTGAAGATAACTGAGATGCGTGCCAACGTTTTTCATTAAAGCAGATTAAAATTTTTTCACACATCCACTTCTCTGTAGCAAGGGTCAAGTTTATTTAGAGGACAGTCTATTCATTGAATTTTTATATTGTGCTATAAAATAAATTTCTTCTAAAAAGAACATTTTTGGGAAGTCATGAAAACAGGTTAGTAATATAGTCTGTCCTTTCCCATTAAGTACAGCTTCTGTTCGTAATAAAAATAAATTGAGCCGTCATGCTCAGAAAACCATAAAAGCATAACAACTTAAGTTATATCAAAATCACAGCAACAGATATAAAGGGAAAATTGAGGGGGAAAGTACAATGAATTTTAAATTATCTGCTTCCTAATTTTAAGAGGGGAAGTCAACATATGACAATTATGTGAGCAGAATTCCTTCCTTGCTTTAAATAACTGCTTTGCTGCTCAGAAAAACTACCAGAAAGTCCAAAAGCAGAATAAAGGAATTACCTGGTATGAGAGACTGAGGTAGATGGAAGACATAAAAACTCAGGCACTCCAGCAGAAAGGAAGAGACAGCATTTTTGTTTCACAATTTAAAAAAAAAGGGAAACAGCTTTCATGCAACAGATTAAAAAAAAAAAGAAGAATAAAAATTTAATTTCAGCAGTAAAAAGGAAAATGTTTTGAACCTCAGAAGCAGTTGTCATGCCTGAGGGCCACTTCAGCCATGGTTGCCCCTCTTCCCACCAGGCAACAAACAAACAAGGGGGTTTTTTTTTTTTGTTCTTGGAGCCTATTTTTAATTAGGAAGTGTTTGCACCCTGACTTCAACCAGTTCCTACCTGATAGCTAAAAAGCCTGACCTGGATTTGGTACGGCAGGTTCTTTGTAGAATCTCAGTCCTACCATATTTGGTAAACAGAAACTGATGGATTACATAGTATTTACCACGAGATGCGACACCAGCTAAAGTCTAGCATGTACTGCAGTTTAGCATTATTGCTAGTTTTACAGAGAGCATAAAGGGAATGGTGTTAGACTTGCCAAAAATAAAATTACTTGAAAGAAAACCCAACAACATGGCTGGTTAGTGATAACCTTTTATGAGGCTATTGGTATTTAAAGTCAGGGTGCAGCACTACACTGAATGCATGAATGCTGTGTGTCACACAGAATCTGGGCACCTGGGTTGGCCTGGCCCTGCTTGCGTACCGGGGAGAGGAGGGGGAGGGGGGAAGGAGAAGTGGTGTGAATGGAGGTCATGTAGCTGGCCACAGTGCAGCCAGCTGGATTCAGGCCACATGACACTTCTGGGTTTATGTCTCCTGGGTCCCATCAGCCCCATGTACACGCCTGCAGCCAGCCAACGTCAGGTGCACACAATTTGGGGAGAGCATTGGTGGGGGGGTTGGGGGAGAAGAGGGAAGGCTGAACCAGTGCCTCAGCCTTTTGCTTTTCCTCCTCCTCACTGCGCCTGTCCTTCCTTAACTTGAGGGAACTGTGTGGGCAGCAGGGCATCAAGCTGTAGCAAGGGCTCAATGTTTGAGGTATATCAGATGTGTGCACTATGTGTACGCTCAGTCAGTTTATTTTATTGTTTATGTTTAAACTGTGTCGACAAATTTGTTCTGTCACATCTGACAGAGCCCACGCCTATAAGACTGGGAGTGGGCGGGCTTGTTTGCAAAAAAAGAGGGCTTTGACCACTAACTGATGATTTCTTAGGCACGGCCAGGGATTTGGCTGCAGCCGGTGCACGTTCAGCCCCTGACCGGTGGCAGCCCGGTTTACCCCCCAGTGCAGTTACAGTGTGGCTGTGGGCTGGCAGCCTTGCTTTGAGCGTCGTAGGCTGCCTGGTGACATCTTGACATGGACACATTCACAGAGAAGACAAGAGGTCTTGCTTACCCAGTTTTGGGCTGTGCTTCCAGAAGAGTGCATGCCCTTGGACTGCCTGTGCTTAGCTCCTCCCCAAACCTTTTGAGGAAGGGATTTAGGAAGGAATTTAAAAAGAGCTCAGGCAACTAAGTTACATTCCTCTCATGCGTCATGTAATAAAGCTGCAGCTTTTTATTATTACACATTGCTACGTGTGCATTGGTTATTTATTGATTCTGTGGTGTATTAGTGTTTCATGTTAAAGAGGCTACAGAGGTGCCGGGTTGGTCAAGGATACCCATGTTAAGAGGTTTCCGTACACGCAAGGTTCCTGATGCAGCCAACTGATTTATCATTTCTTTTTTTTCCCCCTAGTCTGCAAAACAGGCAAAGTCTAAGACACATAAAAACAAAACTACTATGCCATTCCATGTTCAAAGTCCCAGCTCCTTTATTGCTTCTTAAACACTAGATTGCTACGTATTTATCTCTTACAAGGACAAGACTAGTTAGCTCTTGATAGTTTTCCTGGCCTTAGAATGAATATTTCACTTCATACCACATTGACATCCTAAGTACTTTTCCTCAGATTTCAGTCAATACTCCACTCCCTACAATTACGCAGAGAGAATCCACACAATTGTATTTTGCTTGAGTTGTGGGAGAATCTTAATCTTTATAGACACAGTAAGCTTGCCCAAAAGTGTGAATTGTCCCAAAACTGCTCCTATTACATCCTAAGAGCATTTTCTGTACAATTTAATAGGTGTTTGGCATGCAGACATTAAGAATATTTGCCATATTTACTGTATATCAGAATCTGTACTTAAATATTTTAAAGCAGAACTTCAAAATAGCTGACCAAAAGTCTATACACAATTTAGAGGCAAGAAACCTTATAAGCTATTTCCTCAGTAATTTCTGGTTATGTGCTAGGTCTGATGCTCCCAGCTATGCTCCACTTCCTGCTAGACCTCATGCAAGCGGCTCTTATCGTATTTCATATACCTTAAGGCTCCACAGGTATCAGAAGTGCTTGGATGGATCAGAGGGATTTATAATTGATGACATGTTTATATTTTGCACTTGTACATTTCTCTATTGGACTTTTTGCATATTTTTTTAAAGGTGATTTTGTAAATAGTGATAGGAGCTCATGACTAAAAAAAGAAAAACAAAAAAAAAAACCAACCCCAAAAAAACAACAAAAAACAGATGTACATTATTTCTCTGTGCCTCCGGGATGCAGCTGAAAATAAAGTATATTTGTCTTACTCTGCTTTATCCCAGTAAAAAAAAAAAAAAAAAAAAAAAATTAAATAAAAAACGAACATAAATATATAGGGAAGCAATACATCAGTTCAAGGGTTTTCACTTCAGTATGCTTTAACTTCATCCATTATAAATACATAAATCATAGATTAGTGACTTTACTATTACAAAAAAGATTCTAGTCCTTCATAACTCCTAAAATAAAAATCAATGAGAACATGTTGTAAACAATACATTTATTCTTTTAACTGTCAAAAACTATGCAAAAGCTTTAAGTCATATGGATTTTAATGAACAACTAAGCTGACTATAATAGCATGCAACACTAGGAACATAAGAATTGCTCTACTGGGTCATACCGAGGGTCCATCAAGTCCTGTATCCTGTCTCCAACAATGGCCAAGCCAGGTCACACGTATCTGGCAAGATCCCAAATAGTAAACAGATCCCATGCTGCTATGTGATAAGTAGTAGCTACTCCCTACATGGTTAATAAGCTTATGGACGTCTCCTCCAGGAACTTGTCCAAACCCTTTTTAAACCCAGCTATGCTGTCTGCCTTAACCACATTCTCCAGTAATGAATTCCACTACAGCAGGGGTCCCCCAAACTCTGGTCCAGGGAGCTCAGTTTTCTGGCCTGCCATACTTTTCCCTCTGGTAGCCTGGATCCAGCCCCAAAATTACTTTCTTCTTTTGGGACAGGAGAAGGTGTATTTTTTTTCCCCCCCCCTCAGGTGCTTTGGTGATGGCGGTGGCACAGCAGAAAAGCTAGCAAGACCGGGGCCAAGGCACCGCAGGCAGCTGCTGGCAGGGAGGCCAGGGCACCGCCAGCAAGAGAGGAGCCAGGAGGACCGCGGCACCACAAACAGGGGATGACCAAGAGGCAGCAAAGGTGGCTAGGGTTGAGTGAAGGGAAGGGAGTGGAGAAGGAAGAGGAGACAGGGTAAAAGAGGTGAAAATAAGAGAAGGGAGGGGGAGGAAGGTGAGAGTAAGACAGAGTGGAGAGAATGAGTGAGAAGAAAGGGGGTGGGATGAGAGTAAGTGAAGAGTGGGAGGAGGGGAAACAGGTAAGTGAGACAGAAGGTGAGAGGGAGAAGGAGTGAGAGCAGGGCAGAAATACAGGTAGCAGGGCTCCCGGGGACGTGGCACAGTTGCTACCTTCATTCATGGGGGACCTTGCTATCTACTTTCTCCCTTTCCCAGTATTTCAAATCACAACAAGAGGACCATAACATGTCTACCCCCCTCCACAAAATCCAAAGACGACCCCTCCCCCCCTCCCTCTGGATCTCTCAGCGATTTGAAACACCCTATGTGGCCCTTCCCCTGGGAACCCCTGTACTACAGGAAGGACTATGGCTTAATCTATAATCTTATAAGAAGTTCCCTGCGGTTCTGAAGGTAAACTGACAAAATAAATATAAGGAACATATCATAAACATTAAACATGATTTTAGTTTGAATAATGCAGCATTGATATTATTTTACCACATCTCAAAATAATGGTCTACAGAATAAAAACTCAGGACCCTGCATACATTGTGTACTGTGTGAAGGTAGTGTACATAATATTTACCGCTACATATTCATTTTCTGTTTCCAGCAATCACAGCTTTGTTAATTATTCGCTATCACCATTTACATGCCTGACAGCTTTATAATTTCTAGAATATTTATTTGATGTTGCTGCACTGACAAAGACAGTATATCGAGTTTCTCTAAAAGGGCACCCAAGACAAATAACAAAATAACGTGTGTATTTGAACAGTTTGTTTTCTACTGTTTGTTGTTCCGATGTTCCTTCAGTCTGTCTGAACCTGCGATGTGAAAAGTTGCACTAGGATGTTTTTAAGTCCAGTTCTTTTAGACAAAAAATTCGTACGGTTTCTCTTCATGTAACAAATGTACACTTGGGATAAGAGCAAGCACACTGAGGTCCAATGTCTGCACACCCTGTTTAAAGTTTAACTATGTTTACATTTTGTTTCAGAAACTTGTCTAGTATTCTCAATCAAGATTTTTAGGAGCCAATCTAAAATGGGAAGTGTGTAGCAGTCTGCATTATGATTTAGATGCAAAAATGGTGTTTCTAAGTGGGATTCCCAAGATTAAAACCTTTCCAATTTTAAACCTCAAAAACAGAGTATTCTTGGGATTAAAAATCTATAGATTCTAATTACAGCTGAGAAGATCTCATAAAACATTTTTTTCTCCTTTACGTTTATATAAGTTTGGAATAGAAGAGTCTGCTCAATTTTTGAAATGACAAGAAAAGCAAGCTACATTAGAACACTGTCTTTGGGGAGTGTGTCCTGGAGTATCGCAATTCTAGAAAAATGTATTTGCTGAAATTAAATTATTAATGGGAAAGTATATAAATGTTCCTACAGTATATTTCAGGTCATTTACCCGATGATGTATTTTTGGCTAGATGGCAAAAAAATATTGCTTAAAGCTTTTTTGGTTGTTAAGAGATCAAATGGTTAGATAATGTTGTTCCTGATATTGTAAGTCAAATGTTAGACCTATTGTTTATGGAATTTAGTGCTGCCACACTGAAAACAATTAAGTCACATAGTATTTTTTTTATGAGATACAAAATCTTCTATAAAATCTTTACCTTTAGAGATTCAAGAGAAAATACAAATTTTATAACGATTCCAAGTAACTTAATTTTATTAGTGAAATTATTCAGCAGAATTTGTAACCAGGTATAAAGGTTGCTGCTCTCTGAAAAAAAACAACTTGTGGATGTTAATATGTTGTGGGTTTGGATACAGGCGAAAATTTTGTTGGAATATCTGCAATACTGTATTTCATTGTTGGAAATCATCTTGTTAATCTAGAAATATTTTAAAAATCCATAGCTTCTAAAAGAAATATGGAATCCCAGTAATATATTTTCTTAAACAGAAACACAAATATTGACAGGGTGGTTGAAATCTTGCCCATGACCACATGGGTGTTTTATTCATTGGAAGCCAGTGAATTAGCCAGTTTGATTAGCTAATTAAGCCTCTTCTGGATAAGCACGGCAATACAGATGCCAAAAAGAAGAAGCGAATCAGTCCCACACTCTGGAAAATAAGTTCACTGAAACCATGGAAACTGACCTCAGGGTCAGAGTACTTCCCATTTTGAGTTGGATGGGAGAGGAGGGAAGAGGAAGAGAAGTGAACCTGGTGGGGCAGGAGTGGTGAAGGGAGATGCTCACCCAGTGCCGACAGACATTAAAAGGAGCGGCAGGAGAAGCTGCATGGGGCTCAGTATTGTATCCCCAGCCCTACTGCCATTCTGATGCCCTGGCTAGAGGAGACTGCAATGCGCTGCTCAGGGCTAAGGGAGAGAGTTGATAGTAGCAGGGGATGTACTGAGGGAGAAAGGGTGAGTGGCAGCAAATAGTAAGAAAGGGAAGGAAGTGGAGGAGAGAGAAATAAGCAGGAGAGAAGCCAAACAGAAGGCAAGGGGGGGGTGGGGGGGGAGAGAAACTTAGGGAGATGAAGGCACAGAGAGAAAGGTTTCAAAAAGACAAACAAAGTGAATTGAGTAAGGACCTTGGAACGGAAGAGAGAAAGATGCAAAACTAGGGACAGATGTCATAAAAAGAAACTGGAAACAAGAGAACAGGCAATAAATAAATAAATAAAAAGGTTGACAAAAATTGCTATAACGGAAGGTGAGAAAACTTCTCAGCACAGCCCATGGCATCCGCTTTCCACATCACAGAGTGCACCCAGAGTTGCCAACCTCCATTATGCACTCACTTAGGCAAGTCCCCCTCACTGGGATGGAGCAAGGCCTGCAGCCGCCTCCTGTCTCACCCATGCAGATCACAGCCCTAAGCCACCTCCTCTCCCTTTTAAATACAAAATGGTTAACACTTACTAACCGGTTGTTCTGAAATGCTGCGCTTAGGTAGGAAATCCAAAATTAAATACAGCTTAAGCCACAACATCAAAATATTAAACTTTACAGCTTAACTTACCCAATTCTTTGGAAACAGGAGACACCGTAGTCATTTCTCCCACCTTGGCAACACCATCGTAATAGGCTCTACCCGCTTGTACCATCGCTAAAAACAAACAAACGTGTAAATGAACTTGAGTACAAACCTAACAAGTTTAAGCTGAAAGATGTTAAACAGTGGAATCCTAAAGCAGCGTATGTGCACTTTTTTTGGGGGGACTGGTAGTGTAAGCTCGTGGTTCAGAAACTGAAATCCAGTTTCAAGCTTCCTTTAGCCCACAGAGTGTACCCTTCAGGAAGAGACGCTAGACCTCTCTGCACTCTAAACTTAAGCAAACTGTACTTCTGAAGCTTTTTCAGAACGTCGTACGTGCTGACTCGGCACGACAAATATTTTTTTTTTTGTGCTACTTAGCGTTCAGATGCATAAATATACGCCAGAAAAAAATATTTAGACATTGACCTTGTACCTAGATTTTCAGAAGGCATTTGACAAGGTCCATGCAAGAGGGACTCTTGAGGAAATGGAAAAGTCATGAACTAAAAGGCAATGTCCCGTTGAGTACTGGTAACTGGTTAAAGGAGAAGAATCAAAACGTAGGAGTAAAACGGTCAGATTTCCCGCTGAAGAGGGGTAAATAGTGGAGCGTGCCAGGAATCTGTACTGGGACCGGTACAAATTAACTTGTTAAAGATCTGGAAAAGGGAGCAACAACCAAGGTTGTTGTTAAAACCCAAGCATACTAAAGAACTACCCAAGGACCTTGTGAGACTGAAGAAGTGGGCATCTCAATGGCAGGCGATATTTAATATGGACAAGTGCAAAGTGATGCACATAGGGAATAATCATCCTAATTATATATACACAATGCTGGGTTCCACTTTAGGATTTAGCACTCAGGTGAAGGAAAGCACGTGCATATTTCCTGGTATGTGCACTTTTAGGAAGGGGCAGGGTATGGGCATTCCAGGATTTCTCAATGAATCCGAAGTGTAAATACTTTCGCATGCAAACGCGTGCCGTGGTCCCCTACCGTGTAACTTTACTTCTGCTATGGATGGCGTGTAAGTCAAAAAATAAAAAAAAACTAAAGAGGTGAATGGGGTATTAAGTGACAGGGCTAACAAGGTAAAAGGGAGACTAATTAACAGGGGGGTTAGAAAGTCTGATACCTTAAGTGGGCATGAACTGGTTTAATCGGTACCTGTGTTGGTGCGCGGCTCCTGAAATTCCCCCACTTACGCAACAGTGGCGGCATTTTCATGCATGCGTCCATATAAAATTGCACGCTCAAGTACACGCGTACAGCCCATTTTATAACATACACGCGCGCATGTTATGAAATGGCCGCATCCTCTGGCGCGAGCTGGGATACGCGAGTACATGTGCACCAGTATCAAAGTTACCGTCCCTCAGCTCAGCATGCAGCAGTGGTACAAATATGCAAATAGAATGTTAGGAAGTATTCAGAAAAGAATAGAAAACTTGTCATATGCTTCTGTATAAATCTACTGTGCGACCGCACCTGGACTATTTTGTGCTGTTCTGGTTTGCCCCCCTCTCAATAAACGATATAGTGGAACTGGAAATGGAAAAAGAGAAGGGCAAAAATAATGCAGATAGTCCAGAACGCAGCAGCCAGGGTAGTAGTGTTGGCTGTGCATGGAGAACCTCAGTCTCTCCTGTTCTGAGCCTTTTGCTTGGGGATAGAAGTCCAACTTTTCAAAACAACCGTGGCTGCTAAACTTAACACAAAAAAAAAAAGTTGCCCCTTCCTGGACACAGTGAAGATGTTTACTCTATACTGGGAGTGCTCAAGCACCCACCAGGGCTGGCATCTATGGGCTCTGGTACTACTTAAGATACTGGTTCTCACTTTCCAGGTGTTACGGGATCAGGGTCCAGAATAGCTAAGAAATAAACTGCATCACTATATTCCAAGCCACCAGCTGAAATCTAGTCAGGAGCAGGAGGTTAGCAATTACCTCCCCCCCACCATTCAAAAAGGGGAGGTGAGTCAGGGGATTTTCAGTTAGTGCACTGACTCTGTGTAATTTACTCCCATGGATTTTGGCAAGAAAAAGGTTAAAACAGTTATTTCCTGATAGTTAATTTCTTTTGATATTGGGTGGCATCCTCTTATCAGTGGTGAGTGTCTTTTTTTTTTTTTTTTTTATCTTGGAAAGGGTTGGTAGGAAGGATTTATATAGCTGATATTTATTAAGGACAGGGGATGGTTTTCTTTTTTTTTTTTTTACTGAACGTCTCATTATTATGTATGTCTTTTGCATAGTGCTTCAGGCATTCCTTTCATCATTATATTTAGTATTATTGCATACACGATCGCTTTGTGGCCTAGTGACTTTTTTTTTTTTTTTTTAAGATGTTTAGCAGTGACATATGCCATCGGTTGTTTTAAGTGAACAGCTAGAGACATTAACATAAAGATGAATCAAATAACAGCAGGCAAGTGAAGAACATACTGAAACTATTACCCCCCAAAAAATCTCCACTTTCAGTGAGCTAGGAAATGCTTGAGAAGATAGAAAAGACCAGTGATTCTACTGTTATAATATCACAGAAGCATTAATGCATTTCTGAGGTCTTTTCCCTACAATTTAACATAAAACAACACATGCAAGAAAAAATAGCCCAAAGCAGGGATGCCACGTTATTTATAGCTTGAGAATGCAAAATCGTGAGGCAAACAAACAATGTATGTACCTGCCAAACTGAGAATACATTGTTCCATTTACAAAAAACGTCTAGTAGCCAACCTGTGTTATATGAAGAGGGTTTAGCACAATATTTGATAACTGCTACAGTAGAATGCCATACACGGTTGTCTTTGGGGAAAATTACCAAGTTTTTTTTAAAGCCAAGGCTGGTTATGAATAGGAAGCACCACAACAGCGACTGGAATTTTATCCTGTCTTCTCAGACATCAGCAATTGTGTTCACTGACAGACAGACAATCTTCACTACTACTACTACTACTGCTGCAGGAAGTTATCCTTCAGAAAAGTACTTTAAACAGAGCTTTTTGGCCAGGGCACAGTGGCAGACAGAATTGACAATTCTGTTAGCCATTCTATAAGACAGTACGCAGGTTATTTTGAAATGCTTTAAAAATAAGTTATGTAGTCAATAAGCAAATACTCAGACAAGTATATCAGCTATTGTACTATTTTATACTGATTCACATTCTTTGGAGGAAAAAAAATTCTTATCAAAAGCACACAATTGCTGCATAATTTGGCATCATATATATTTATTAAACTTTACTTCTAAACAGTTTGAAAAAAAACTATTACAAGCTCTATCACTTGTAAAATATTTCTTGTACTAAATACTTGGTTAGTACAACTGTTTCTATACTTTCTGCCTCCTTTTTTCATAAGAGGTGCTGGGTCAACAGCACTGGAATATAAGTATACCATTCATCCAAAAGCAAATACAGCTGGAGCAATGGTAGTGCACTGATTTACCACTGAACTCTTCTCCCCATGCAGTGCTGAAATGCCTTCCCTTTATGATAGCTACGATTTTGAAGCGTCTCCATTCTTAGACATGAAGAACCATTTCGCCATACATATTTCTACAGCACTCACCTTGCTGCCAAGACTAGCATTTCAATAGCCTGTCTTTCACTATTATCTCCCTGTCTGGAGTGCTCTCTCTAATACCCTCCCAGGTTGAAAAAAAAAAAAAGCAGTCAACATGCATTCCCCAGGCAAGAAAGAAGAATACGGCTGATTAGAATAATCTTAGCTGAAGAATTATGTCTCATTGTCACTTTCAGAAAAGCAAAGACAAGATGCTGTGGAACAGTGCTGGAATGGATTTCGTAACATCAGTAGTAGCACTAGACAAGGCCCAGGTGACAGAAGACTGCTGCGAAGACGAAACATTATCAGAAAACATTTTGATGACTGCAAAATCCAATGGCCCTGTTCTACCCCACTACATACATTATGATAAGAAAACAAATTCCAGTACAGAGCTGCTCTAGGAAGTCATGCTAGTAGCACAGTTCAGCACACAATTCATTTTAAACACGTTGTACTTGATATGGTCTCATCAAATTTCACCTGTTTGGTTCAGGTAGTGGAGGCAGGGGAAGGGGGCCCTTTAATTATTAAGAATTTAAATTCGTCTGTTCTCATGCTAATCAAAGATGCAGAATACTTGCAATCCCTTGCACTAACTTGTTCTGTATAAATATGAAAGAAAATAAAATCCCTCTATGTGCAACAGAGAACGTATACTCTATCAAAATGTGTTTTGTCCTTCAGTGGTGTGAGAATTTCTAATCTTGCCCTGAATGACTTGTGCGTTCTAGAATCAGCAGTTCATCTTCCCAAGCATATTTTGTCCAAGACAATAGCCAGAAATAAAATGTTCTAGAACTCATATACATGTCAAAATAATCTTTACAAAATTATACATTGATTTTTCACAACTAATCAGTGGGACCTCCATTCTATTGATTACATCTGTTCTTTCTGGTAAATCTTTTTCCATCTTTATCAACTTTTCATTTGAAATGGATCACACACAGTTTAATTATTTGTAGACTGCTCTGAAAAAAGTTCCAGATAAACACAAATATCCAAATAACAAATTTAAATGACAGAAATCAAACTTTATGGTCATTTTTTGATGGAAAAATGTTTGGTTTTTTTTTAATATAGTAGCCCATTTTCCAGTCAGATGTTACCAGGAGGGTTAGGATTGCTTTTTATATGGTGCCAAAGCTAAAGATCAGGAGAGCTAGAAGAATTTAGGAAAAAAAAAAAAACACACCACACAAGAAGCGGAACATTTCCTGTTTAAAAAAAAAAAGTTAGGATAAGGCGGCAAAAGATGACTGTTCACAATGGAAGCCGAACTATCAAGCGTTAGCAAGGAGAAAACCTGAAAAGGACATGATGGATGCAAGGTGCCTTAATAATTTCTGCTGCAAATTCACTTAAGCCAATGGAATTTGTCAACTTCATGAAAGCAGCCAATAATTAACTAGAAAGGCACTGCATCAAGAAGTCTCCCTCTCCTATAGTTGGACCTCTTGCTACCACCAATCTTACAGACCTAAAAATATATTAAATACTTCTTTGCCCTTGGCCCCTTAATGCTCCAGTACCCAAGAACATTTTAATGAAAAGTTCCCTGCCTGGCTAGCACAAGATTTCATATCATGGTTCTCTAATTCTGGAAGCTATGAGAAAACAGATGCATTTGAACACTTGCAGTAAAAATAATCTAACAGTTATGATGGAATAATAATCACCCTAAAGGGCTTCACATCTTTATTCTAAGAAGATCTGAAAAACAGATATTAAAGGAAAGCATATTAAATGTAAAGTATATTAAACACAACCGTATTTTATATTAAGGGGCACAGAAATATACTGAACACTTACCAAAAACAGACTTTTCATAATTTTTCCCTAGATTTATTAAATTCCGAAGGCCGGGATTGAATTGTTCCATAACATTCTGGTAATAAAAGAAAAAGCAGTACATCAGCTAAATAAATACGCAGAACTTTTCAATCTGTAGAAATTAGTAGGAACTGCAATTACAGCATACTCTACAAGGTGACCATTTAGAAGGAAAAGCTATTTATCTCAAGGGAGCATAAAGGACTAGAAACCTCTACTTAGTTAAAATACAATGTTTTAAAATCAAAAGCATACCAGCTCACAAAGCAGAACATTAAGAATTATAGAAGCTCAGGTTGTGAGCTATGGTTGATTAGATCAGTTCTAGAGTACCATGATTTATACTACAGCAATAATAGCTAACGTCTGAACATATGAGACAAAGTGTCTGCTCTATCCCTACTTAAATTCTACTTTTAAAGAAAAACTATGTGGCAGCCATATAACAATTTTTGCTCATAGGTGCATTTGCAAATTCATTTTGAATAAAGTTAATTTACCACAGGATATAAAACTTCAAATTTAAATTTTTTTTTTTAATTTGTAGATTGCAGGAAAGTATTGCCAGCCAAAACCTTTGCTTGTGAAGTATCCTAATGATAAAGCAAGTTTGCTTACTGTAAACAATGTTTCCGTAGAGAGCAGGATGAATTACTCATAAACGTGAGTGACGTCATCCAGCAGCACTGAATGGACTTACCTCTCTCTCTCTCATAGTTAGTAGAGCTTTTGCTCTATTGAGCATGAGTGGGAATTTCTGCTTGCGCATTGCTTCGTGAACCCCTCTCAGGTAATTTTAACACTAAATCTAGCTAGGTGGTTGATTCTCCAAACAGACAGGCAGATATTTAGTATGGCTAATTCATCCTATCTATGGAAAAACGCTATTTATGATAGCAGGCTTGCTACGTCAGTTGATAAGCACGACTGAATTAGTCACAACATGAGGAGAGTCCCAAGAAGGGTTGCAGCTCAGTGTTTACTTAATAAGTAACCTGGACCCCACCATGGAGAGTAAACTATTGGGTGAACAGGCTCTACAAAACTACTTGTTCAAATTTACTCTTTGAAAGCCTGTCCAGACAGTAAAGGGATACAAAAGGTGTGTACTGATGATGATGTTGCAGCTTTGCAGACATCTTCAAGAAGCATGACTCTGCCTCGATAAGCCTTGATAGTATCTGTAATTTGAAGGCCTGCTGGCCTATAGCAGTGCATGATGCAGTCTGCTAGCCAGTTGGACAATGTATGTTTGGCTACAGCTATACCCAATATATTGGGATTATAGGTGACAAACAGTTGAGCAGTCTGGTGATGAGGTTGAGTTCTTCTTTTGTAGTAAGCCAGAGCCCATTTACAGTCCAAGATATGAAGGGATTTCTCACCTTCAAGTATGTGAGGTTTCAGGATACAATCTCTGACAAATTTCAGGTGGGTGCAGAGCACCATCCTATTGTGAAAAACTGCTTATAAGGCAAATAAACTAAAACCTGAAGTTTGCTCACTCTTCTGTGTCATGGTCTAGCAGGTTAGAGTCAGGGAGCACTCCCCCAGAAGTGGTACAGGGCTGCAGGACAGGACTGAAGCTGGTTTTCTGCCTAACCAGTACCTTTCTCCTGAAGTTGAACCTTTGGGTTCTTGGAGCCAGTAGGATTTGTCTTCTGCAGAAGACCATGGTAGGGAGACAGATGCTGGATATAGACAGAGCTGGAGGTACAGACTGGAGGCAGGTACAAAGCTAGGGGGTTAGAGGCATGCTGGGACTGGAAGCGATACAGAGCCCAGGTTGGGGTAGTGGGAGGCTGGATACAGAACAAAGGCAAGGCCTGAAGGCCTGAAGCCTGGGAAACTAACAAGGGACTAAATTGGAATGGTCAGTGCAAGACAAAACAAGGGCTAGATAAGGACTGGACTAGTGAATAAGTTGACAGAACAGGCAAAAAAACAGGAAAGCCCAACAGGGCACTAGGCAAACCTAGCAGGCCTGGAGGCTGTAAGGTAAGGCAGGAAAACATAAGAGGGCACTGACCATGCCGGGTAGGCCTGCATAGGCCGCACGGCAAGGCAGAATAAGGAGCTGGTCAGGTCAAGGAGCCAAGGTGACTCAATGAAGAGGCATTGAGGGACTGGACAGGCCTGGGGCTCAGGTATCAGGTGATCAGCGAGGGGGTAACTTGCGCTCCTGGAAGCAGGGCTTTCTGAAAACTTCTGCTGGTGGGAGATTGCATAGCAGACAGAACTGTGACATTTTGCCAGAGGTTATTGCAACCAGGAATATGACTTTCCATGTTAGAAGTTTGAGCGAGGCCATCTCCAACAGTTCAAAGGGTGGCTTCATCCGTTGTACCACTTCATCACATTTAGAACCCATGGAACGGGAGGTTTTACAACTGGTGGTTTAGTATGCCACAAGCCTTTCATGAATATCGACACTAATGGATGAATGGATATAGGCTTACCCTCAGTTTGAACATGGTAAGTTGCTATGGCACTAAGATGTACTCTTACTGATGAGATGGCAAGGCCCAATTCTGAAAGTGAGAATAGATAATTTAGTAACTTTTGGTTCACATGCAAATGAATCCAAATTGCTGTGCTGACATCATGCGGAAAACCTTTTTCATTTGAAACCATAAGCTCTTCTAGATGAAGATTTCCTGGCAGACACTAATATGTACTCCACTGCTTTTGGTAAGGACAAGTCATTGAGAATCCAAGCTGTCAAGTTAAGGGCGAAAAAATTCAAATGTAACAGGCATCTCTCTTCTTGAGTTAACAAATATGCATCTGATCTGAGAGATATTGAAGGATGATGGAACAGCTATACTAGATAAGTGAACCAGACTTGACTAGGCCATCCTGGGAGCTATGAAGATCAGACAGGCCTGGTCTTTCAGTACTTTCTGCACCATTCTGGCTATTAGCAGAACTGGTGAAAAAGTGCATATGAAATCTGCATTCCAGTCAAGCAAAAACATCCTAAGCAAATCTTAGTTTGTTGGGAAGAAAGGAGCAAAGTTTTTCTAGTTTTTTTGTTTTGTTCTGACGCAAATAGGTCGATTGTTGGAAATCCTCAAAGACTGAACAGTCTGTTGGCTGCTGAAGGGATCATTCGTGCAGATGAAAGATTCTGCTGAGGAGATTTGCCAGCATGTTGAGAGGTTCCAGAAAGGTAGGTTGCTTGCAGCATAGCTTGATGTCTGCATGCTCATATTTTTACTGCTTCTTGGCACAGAGTTTCAGATCCCGTGCCTCCTTGTTTGTTCTTTATGAACATGGCAATTTGATTGTCTGTTTAAATGAGACGTGCTGGTTATTCTTGGTCACATGGCAGCAGCAATCAACATAGTATCGCTGACTCGCCTACACAGACATCACCTACAGTGGAGCCTTTGTTTCTAATGGGTCCAGTTCACTCAGTCCCCAACCACCACAGTAGAGAATCCAACAGAAATGAAGCAGAAATTGAGTTGTTATAGCTGGATCCCTTTATTTTACAGGAAGAAGCAATGCTGCAACAGGCTCCTCACCAAGCAACCTTAGTAATGGATACATCCACAAAGGAGCATCCACAAACCTTAGTAATGGATGCATCCACAAAGGAGCATCCACATAGGAGCTCAAGGGACATGGTCATTCCTGGAAAACCATTTCAAATAAATTTCCTTGAATTGAGAATGATAAAAGGTATCCCTTAACAACTTGCACTTGCCTCTTTCAAAAAAATAACTTTCTCTAGCAGTTGATTGGCTTATAGACTGTTGAACACAGATCAATACACCCAGAGAGACTGAGCTTGATTTAAAGGAAGGAAAGCTCTGTCCTGCAGAGCATTTAGCCACACCCCAATGAACTTGATTTTTTGGGATAGAATAAGAGTTGATTTTTCAAAATTCACAAGGAAGATGAGAGACTATGAGAGGCATATCAATTTATCCAAGGAGGTTAGAATTCCTTTTTGAGAACTGCTGACTCAAGCCAGTCATCTACATAAGGGAAGATCTGGATGCTCTGACAGCGTAGATGCAGCTACTATAGCCAGGCATTTGGTGCAGCTGAGAGGCTGAAGGGGAGCATTTTGTATTGATAATGATAACAATCTACTATAAAATTTAGGTATTGCCAATGGGAGTGGTGGATAGGGATGT
This sequence comes from Rhinatrema bivittatum, assembly GCF_901001135.1. Classification (NCBI taxonomy): domain Eukaryota; kingdom Metazoa; phylum Chordata; class Amphibia; order Gymnophiona; family Rhinatrematidae; genus Rhinatrema; species Rhinatrema bivittatum. The sequence goes on along the minus strand of NC_042628.1, from coordinate 16,366,847 downwards.
AAGCATAAGCATTTTTTAGACCTAGAGCACACATCTACTCCCCTTTCTGAATGAAGGGAAAAACTGCATGGAGGGAATTCATTTTGAATTTCTCCTAGAATATATTCTTGTTCAGGCTTCTTAAATCCAGGACTGGACTCAGGTCTCCAGATTCCTTAAGTATGAGAAAATAGTGGAATCTCTGACCATGGAGAGCAACCGATTTTTATTATCCACTTCCAGGCGGAGCTGCGTTGAGTAAGATGAATCCAGATTGAAGGCTGAGTAGTGAAGAAGTGCAAGAAGCCAGGAGCAATGTGAGCAGTACCCACATTCCTGAGAACCCAGCAGTCTTTGGTGAACTTGCACCCTTCTTCTAGGCAGTAGTGGATTCTCACCATTACTGAAGAGGATAGGTGGTCAAAAACTTGGCCCAGGCTTGGGCCACACTTGTTGTGCTCCTTTAGGTTAACGTCATTCACTGTGTCGTAGGCCAGAAGTTATTGCAGAAGTAGGGAAGGAATTGCCAGAAAGAGCATCTCTGGAAAAAAAAAAAGTCTTACAAAAGGGGTGCCTTGTAGAAGAATGCTGATCCGGTCCCTTGGAGAGGGACAGCACCACCACATGTTGTTCTTTAATCTGATCCACTGTTTCCCTAAGCTCATCTCCGAAGAAGTCATCAATGAGAGAGGGCACACCCGCCAACTTTTCATGGGCATATTCATGTAGGGTACTGGCCCTCAACCAGGCCATGTGGCAATTTACAATGGAGTTCAACAAGGAGTGTGAAAAGGTATTGAATCCACTTGTAGACAGATCAAAAAGATGGTGTATACACTCTTCAGCATTCAACAGTGGCTGAGGGTATGCGATTCTGCCATCAATCGGTCAGAAGAAACGGCTTCGGTTTTTATAGACAGTCATGCAAGTACTGAACCATGTAGAATCTGTGCATTAAGCATGGAGCTCTGAAACATATTTTTGTCAAAATTGTCCAGTAGTCTGGGATCCTTCCCTGGTGGCATATTTGAATATATTGTTTTCTTTACTCTTAAGAGCTGATTCTACTACTACCGATTGATGGGGTAATTGTACTATTCCAAAGACTAAGGATTTTTTTTTTAACTTTGTACTTTAGGTCAAGTTTCCTTGTTACTAGAGCACAGGTAATTGGATTTTCCTACACTCTTATTTGTAAAACTTGCAAGATATAATGAACCGGGTTTGCTGCTGGGTCTGCTGGAGCTTCCAGAACCTGGAGGAGGCCCAATCACATCTTTACAAGGGTATTTACCCTTACATACATTCACTCCAAGAGGTTTTCCTAATTTATCCAGAATCCAGGAATAGGGGAAGTCAAATGAATATTCTGGAGAGGGGTTGGAGGGAATCCCTATCTTCTCCCTTCAGAATCTAGGAGGTGAGAGAACACTGATCCAGGACTCCAAAGATGAAGCTGGCAACTGAGGAATCTTCGGTCACCTCGGCGGAGAGAATTCCTGATAGGTATCCTCAGAGTGGATAAAGTCTTCTGCATGTGAATACTGTGGGCCCAAAAACCTTTGCGGGGGTTCCGAAAGAGAATCAAATGTGTATTGGGGATTCTGGGACTCCCTCTCATGGACGTAAGGATGATATGTTGGAAAGGAAAGGTTGAATGGTACCCTCCTTATTCTTACCCACTAATAAGGTAAAGAAATCTTTTGCCAACACTATCTGGGTCAAGTGGCTGATGTGCCCTTGGGCCTGGGGTAGGTGGTGGAACATCTTCTGATAGTAGAATGGAAAGTTACACATCTTCTGGGCTTTGTAGGATTTGTACTGAAGGCAGATTGGAAATAAGAAGCACCAGAAAACAAATAGGATCTCCTGTTTCTAGATGCAGACCTTATGATAGCAGTGATGTTGGCGAGTGTGTACTAGTAATCTGAGTTGGAAGGGGGATCATATCCCTTTTGCTGCAGTGAAAAGCTTATCTTGACCAGTATATAGTTGCGTAGGAAGATTTACAGTATGACGCATTGATGTTTCCAATGGTTTAATGGACAAAGGCATCTAATGTACTGAGGCTAGATGTGCTGCAGACTTATGCATCAACGGTGGTGATGCACACCCGTGTTTTGACTGTGCTGGGGCACACAAGTCTCTGTGCTTCTTTGGCACTGGATGCTCCAGTAGTTCTGCAGAGTGGAGCCTCCTTTTCTTTGATGCATGGTGGCTATGTTTATTCGACTCCAAGTTGTCATCCTACCAACAAGGGAGATAGTTTAGAGGAGCTGGTGCTGAACTCTATTCCTGGTTAGGCCGATAAACCTGCGCTTCAGGACTTACTATGGCTTCCAGAAGACTAACACGGTTTCTTCATTTTCTAGACCCTAGAGACTGTTGCATTCATGGGGACATCCATCCACAATTGTGGTCATGGTTTTGATTCAGGCAGGACAGCAGAGTTCATGTCCATCTGTAATGGACCTTTTCCTGCTGCAAACAGTCTTTAAATCTATTTATTGTGGCTTTTTTTCTTGGTAGACATACTAACACTTTTTTTTTTTTAAAATAGCACTGAAAAGTGCTGTTTGGGGGTTGCTGAGAGGCAACTTTAAAGTTAAAGTTTGGTTTGTTTTCTTTAAAAATTTCAGGAGAAGTGTCCATGCTAGTGCTCAGAAGAAAAAAAAAAGACTGAGGGGGCTCTGACAGCACCACCACATACACAGGCTTACAAAACTATTACACAAGCATCTGGCATTGAAAACTTTGCATTGAAGCACAAAAAGACAGAAATGTTGTAAACAAAATACCAGACAACCTAAAAGAATGAAACAGTTCAGTATGATTAACAAGTTTATAGAACAGCGTATTGCTATTACCTCTAAACCTGTTTAAAGATCTCATACTGGTAATACATCAAATATGTATCTCAGAAGTTGACAAATGCTTTGATACAATACATAAAATCAAAAGGGGAAATGGATAGTACAAAACGGCAAATATGCCAATATCTGAAATTAAGGACTCCTATTTTTTTCTTTAGAGTGTATTCAAAAACTAAGTTTATGGACTTTTTTTGTTAGAGATCATAGATCTGAATGTATTTTTAAATTGCTAATAAAATGTTTATGTTTTTTCTGTTTTGATTACTTTGTAAACTGTCTTGGACTGAGCTTTGGTTTAAGAAAAGCAGCACATAAAAACATCATAACAGTTGAAACGAACTCCCCCCCACCCACCCCAAGTGCGCAAAAAAATAAAAGCCCTGAGCAACCAAAATGATTATAGCACTGTCATTTACTGAACGTCTTTCTTTTCAATGATCGACAGCTGCAGCAGCTGTCAACATTATCCTTTCCGGCACAGTAAACAGCATGATGAAAACACTGTAAAATTAGTGTTCCATTAATTATTTATACAGCACTACAATGTACAGGAAGACAGAACTACACAAAAGCACAAAGTGAAGAAATTAAACAAGAAGTATAAACAACTTAAGAAGGATGGTGCCAGTCTTCTTATCCCAAATATTTTACTCTAGATAAAGTGAAACAAGTAATGGACAAAACAAAGGGAGGCAACTTTTCATCCTTAGCTGATGCAAAGAGATATCATTATTATGGAGGTTTAGGTAAGGTGGGTATGAAAAGGGAAGAGGCAGGGAGAGGGTAGTAGATTTTCCAATGATCTTTTTACACAAGTACAAAGATATTTTTTTTCTACTGAATGGGGGAAAATAATTAGAATGATCGTTCCAAAGATATGCACATTATTTGGAAACAGAGGGTTAAACAAAAAGTTGCCATCTCGCACAGGTCAATACAAAACAATCTGATCCAGCCCTGATACTATTCCCCAACTGCAGACATGGAAACTGTTCTATTTTTCTTAAGGAAATGTGAACTACAAATCCATGCGTGCAATGGGGAAAACCAGGACTGGATCAGATTAATGGCAAAACCAAAACTAAGATTCAGGGTAGAATATCCACATATTATGAAAGCATCATAGATTTCCTGGATATATCACTCAAATGGTCAGATGGCTATATTCACCTTATCAAATGAGGCATTTTTTTTTTTAACAGTAAATAGCCTACAACTATAGCTCTGTAGGTCCTGTCAATACCATGATACACATATAATACTAAGTTGTAGTATTTGAAGAAAACTGGTTTCTCATTTTACACCTCATTACTTTTGATCCCATCAAGTGATGATACGACAAAATTCATATTAACATGTTGCTACTCTAGTACAGACTGCCTATTATTTAAACATTTGGTCCCCTGCATTTTCCCTACAGCTTTACTCTATGTATGTCAGTTTCTTGCTATCAATAGCTAGCTACTCAGCATATTATATTTTTCTTCGATTTGGACACTTTAATTATTTTTCTTGGAAATGAATAGTTGCAATTTTGAAAAAGAAAAAAAAGTAGGAAAATTGTCAGAGCCTTCCTAATGTACAACAGTCTGCATTTTCTTCCATTAAAAATCTTCGCATCTCCTTGATTGTCTAGGCTATAGTGGAAAATTCTTCTGAAAAAGTTACCTGCATGGTTTGAGCACACAGGCACTACAAAATCTTCAGGGTCATTCATGAAAATGCATTATGGGGTTAACGCCCATGATAACGCCATAATGCATGCGATATTTATTGCAATGTACGACATGAATGCAAATTTTTCAAATTTATTCAAAGGGGCTGGATTAGGGAGAAGTTTGGGTAGGATCAACAAAAATGAGGGGCATTATTGCACCATGTGATAGCATAACGCATGCCATCACACACTTTTAATGCCCGAAATGACTACACCTTTTTTCCTGGCATTAAGTTGTGCAATATGCCTGAAATGGCCGAAATGCAATGCAGGATAAATATTGCAAACTCTGTTTCAGACATTTTTGGGCATGGGGAGAGGGGAAAGGGAGTGGAGTGGAGAAAGAGCCAGGCTCTGGGGTGGCAGACATAGTAGTCAACTATTTATACTGCTATAGGGAGGGCCAGCTAGTAACGCAAGGTGAGGATTTGGGGTGGTTGTAGGGTTTTGGGGCCAGTTTTACATGCAGAGTGAGACGTGCGAACAGCACAGTAGCCCTCGGTGAAGATTTGACGTGATTTGGAGTGAGGAAAGTCACACAAAGATGAGATTTCTACAAAGTTCTCTCACCCTAGCTTGATGGACTCTCTACCAGTGTATTATCTTCATCGAGGGTTTCTGTGCTGTTTGTACGTCTCACTCTGCATGTAAAACTGGCCCCAAAACCCTAGACCACCACCAATTCCTCACCTCTAGATACTAGCTGGCCTCCCTTAGTGATATAAATAGTTGACTGCTATGAAAGCCTTATAAAAAAACAAAAAAGAGGCTCTCTTTCTCTCTCTCCCCCTCTAAGGAAATGTCTGGGCACTTTGCATGTAGCGAAGAACAAATATCACGGGGCATATAAACTACCTATGTGATGCACTAAGATGGCACAAGGTGAGGTAACTCTGAAATCACAGCCATGCCCCTTTTCCTTATCGTGGACGTTATTCATGCGAAAATCACCACATTTTGATAGATCTGGGCCCTTGTTTGTGTAAAAAGACATCAATTTACAAATATTCTACTATCAGTTTGTCCTGCTGCTGTGAATGATCTACATATTCATACCATTCTCCATGCTCTCAATTTATGGCAGTCTCCGTTCTTTCCCTCTCTAACCAAGAGACGGCTAGCATTATTGGATTATAAAAATTGCCACAGTTTTGTTTTACAAATTAAGATCAGGATAATATAAAAATTATTACAAACTAAAAGCCACAAAACTGAGGTTTTTCACCTGGGAGGATGATAACACTGCCAGTTATAAACCCGGATATCATCCTCATTCTCCTGTCTCATAATCCTAACACACAAACTTTACCCATCATAGAATAAGTTCACTATCTCTGGGGATACCACTCTGGTTGTCATAATACATTGCTGCTACTTCTTCCCCAGCCAGAATTTTTGGAGAACACCAGATGGGTACCACAAGTCAATTAAGGTTACTGGTGCCTCCGATTCCACCTCCACTATGAGCTACTATTCCTTTCCGTAGACAGAACCTCACCCTTACTGGGATAGATATTTCCCTTCTGATAAGTCGCTCCAATGACAATTAAAAAAAAAAAAAAGAAATTTTTTTTAAAAATACTTTTCTCCAAGGAAGTTAAATAATCTATGGGCAGTTTTCTGTTTAATTGTCCACAGGGTTAGTATAAGCACTAGGTGGACTAGGCGCCTGACTACTGTGGCCCTGTTCTGCAAGAGGTGAAATGATGCATCACCTCTCCTCCTCACTCCCCCTAGGGCCCCGGAAGAGGAACTGATCTCATTTGAGTCCACCCAAGCAGGAAGGAGGAGATGCCATGGACACCACCATGCGCTGCAGGAGCAGACTGGAAAAGCAGGGCTCATGCAGCCATCAGAAGCAGGCTAGAACAGTGAGGCCATGTGGTCCAAAAGCAAGGGAAAGAATTCTGCCCATAAAAACATAAGGCTTCCCATACTGGATCAGACCAAGAGCCCATCAAACCCAGTATCCTGTTTCCAACAGTGGCCAAGCCAGGTCACAAGTACCTGGCAGGATCACAAGGCATAGATAGATTCCTCCCTTAATAAAATTGTTAATGTACTTTTCCACCAGGAACTTGTCTAAACCTTTTTTAAATGCAGTTATACTACTAGCTTTCACCACATCTTCTGGCAACGAATTCCACAGCTTAATTATGTGTTGAGTAAAAAATGATTTTCTCTTATTAGTCTTAAATATATTACCCAGTAACTTCATTGTGTGTTCCCTAGTCTTTGTACTTTCCGAAAGAGTAAACACCTGATTAACATTTACTTGTTCCATTCCACTCATTTTATAGACCACTATCATATTTCCCCTCAGCCGTCTCTTCTCCAAGCTAAAAGAGTCCTAACCTCTTTAGCCTTTCTTCATGGGGGAATTGTTCCATCCTCTTTATCATCTTGGTCGCCCTTCTATGTACCTTTTCTAATTCTGCTATATTTTTCTTGAGATGTGGTCACCAGAACTGAGCACAATATTCATGAGGAGGTTGCAGCATTCCTTTCCTAATAATCCCTAGCATTCTATTTGCTTTCTTGGCTGCTGCTGCTGCTGCTGCACAGTGAGCAGAAGATTTCAATGTATTTTCAATGATGACATCTTGGTCCTTTTCCGAAGTGGTGACTCCTAATGTGGAACCTTGCATTTTGTAGCTATAATTCGGGTTACTCTTCCCTAAGTACATCCCTTTGCACTTGTCTACATTAAATTTAAATTTGCCATTTACATGCCCAGTCTCCCAGTTTTGCAAATGTCCTTTTGCAATTTCTTACAAGCCTCTTGTGATTTGACAACTTTGAATAATTTTTTGTCATCAACAAATTTGATCACCTAACTTGTTGTTCCCATTTCCAAGTCATTTATAAATATATTAAAAAGCTTCAGTCCTAGAACAGATCCCTGGGTCACTCTACTATTCACCTTTTTCCATTGGAAAAATTTACCATTTAGCCCTACTCTGTTTTCTATCTTTTAACCAGTTGGCAATCCACAATAGGACACTGCCACCTATCCCATGACTTTCTAAAATTTCCTAAGTCGTCTCTCATGAGGGATTCTGTCAAATGCTTTCTGGAAATCCAGATTCACTATAGCAACTGGCTCACCTTTATCCACATGTTTATTTACGCCTTAAAAAAATGTAGCAAATTTGTGAGGCAAATTTTCCCTTGGCTACATCCATGTTGGCTTTGTCCCATTAAACTATGCTTATATATATGTTCAGCAATTTTGTTCTTTATGATGGTAGAAACTATTTTGCTTGGCACAGATTTCAGACTCACTGGTCAGTAATTTCCTGGTTCACACCTTAATCCCTTTTTAAAAATTGGCATTGCATTGGCAACCTTGCAGACTTCAGATACCATAGATAATGTTCTTGATAGTTTACAAATTTCCAATAGCAGATCTGCAATTTCATTTCTCAGTTCTTTCAGCGCTCTGGGATGTATACCATCTGGTCCAGATGATCTGCAACTCTTTAGTTTATCAATTTGCCCTAGTACATCTTCCAGGTTCACTGAGATTTGTTTCAGTTCCTCTGAATTATCACCTTTGAATATCATTTCTGGCACGGGTATATCTCTTATATCTTCCTCAGTGAATACTGAAATAAAGAATTCATTTAATCTCCCTGCTATGGCTTTGTCATCCCTAAGTGCTCCTTTTACCCCTTGATCATCTAATGGTCCAAATGACTCCCTCACAGGCTTATTACCTCGAAAGTACATAACATTTTTTTATTATGAGTTTCTGCTTCCACGGCAAGCTTCTTTTCAAATTCTCTCTTTGCATCTGACTTGCCAGTGCTTATGCTGTTTTTCATTTTCTTTACTCTGATCCCTTTTCTATTTCTTGAAAGATGTTCTTTTAGATATTACAGCCTCTCTCACCTCACTTTTCAACCATGTCGGTAGTCATTTAGCCTTCTTTCCACCTTTTCTAAATGTATGGAATACATCTGGTCTGGGCTTCCAAGATGGTATTTTTAAACATTCATGCCTGAACTAAATTCTTAACCTTTGCAGTTGCTCCTTTCAGTTTTACCTAAACATTTTCCTCATTTTATCAGTCAACTTTCTGAAAGTTAAATGCTGTCATAATAGATTTCTTTTTTGCGCTCTCTCCAGTTATTAAGTCAAATTTGATAATAGTGATCAAAACAGTGCCAAGTGGATCCAACACTGTTACCTCTTGCACCAAATCCTGTGCTCCACTAAGGATTAGGTCTAAAATAGTTTCCCCTCTTGTTGGTTCCAGTACCAGCTGCTCCATGAAGCAGTCATTTATTTAATCTAGGAACTTTACTTCTCTAGAATGTCCTAATATAACATTCACCCAGTCAATATTGGGGTAACTTAAGTTAAAACCAAACACAAAGATTCTCTTAATGAAAAATCCCACGATTGAAATGAACTTATGTAGAAAAACGTGGTATTTGATAATTTTGAACAATCACAACGCTATATAAATCTTTTTATCAATTTTTACAATGTATATTTAAGGACCATCATACCACCCCCAGTGCTCACAAGTTATACTTGCACTTTCTGCACTTTCACAGGGTCATGTTTAATCAATTGGTCCAAATGACATCAATATTCAATTTTTTCAGTTTTTGCTGTATAATAAAAAGGCAACTTTCCTTATTTCCAGGTTATCGGGGTTGCTTATCCCGGGGCTGTCGGAGGCACTTGTCCGACGCGCGCGTTTCGCCAAGGCTGCTTCAGAGACATCCGATTCAAGCTCTCCAGATCCAGCACTTCCCCTTGCTTGGCGGGGTATCTAAACAGCATTTATTTCATGCAAAATGCTGCGGGTCCATAAATTTTTCGGACGCCGACACCGTCTCCCTGCTCAAATTTTCTGAGCAGGGAGACGGCGTCGGCGTCCGAAAAATGTATGGACCCGCAGCATTTTGCATGAAATAAATGCTGTTTAGATACCCCGCCAAGCAAGGGGAAGTGCTGGATCTGGAGAGCTTGAATCGGATGTCTCTGAAGCAGCCTTGGCGAAACGCGCGCGTCGGACAAGTGCCTCCGACAGCCCCGGGATAAGCAACCCCGATAACCTGGAAATAAGGAAAGTTGCCTTTTTATTATACAGCAAAAAATGAAAAAATTGAATATTGATGTCATTTGGACCAATTGATTAAACATGACCCTGTGAAAGTGCAGAAAGTGCAAGTATAACTTGTGAGCACTGGGGGTGGTATGATGGTCCTTAAATATACATTGTAAAAATTGATAAAAAGATTTATATAGCGTTGTGATTGTTCAAAATTATCAAATACCACGTTTTTCTACATAAGGTAACTTAAGTTACCCATTATTACTGTGCTGCTGATTTTGTCAGCTTCCCTAATTTCTTTTAGCATTTCATTGTCTGTTAGTTCATTCTGGCCAGGTGGACGACAATACACCCTCAAAATTTTATTCTCTTTTCACCTGGAATTGCTATCCATAAAGATTCAACATTGCATTTTGTTTCCTGCAGAACTTTTATACTGTTTGACTCAATGCTCTCTAACATATAGTGCTGTCCTCCAATTTGATCCATCCTATCATTTCGATAGAATTTGTATCCCAGTATCACAGTTATCTTCCTTCTCTGAGATGCCAATTCTATCTACCTCTGTATCCAGTGCTATGCTATACACTAAATCTCCCATCTTATTTTTTTTTTTACTTCTAGCATTTGTATGTAGACATTTCAAAGTGCAGTATGTCTCTTGTTTGTATTAACAACCTACTCATCAGTTGACAAAAGTAATTTGGAATTTTTCTGCACTTTAAAGGCACCTGATTCCCTTCGGCAATTATTGTAACCTCTCTACTGGAATGCCCTATTTTCCCTGCTCTCTTAGAATCCTTCAAAGATACATCATAATGAACCATACGCTTCTGAGTGACTATCAGCTTTCCCCATCATCTAGTTTAAAAGCTGCACTCTCTCATTTTTAAAGGTTAGAGCCAGCAGCCTGGTTCCAATTTAGGACGGGCTCCACCTCAGCTTTCGGAAAAGGCCCCCAAAATGAAGACTAGTTCCTAACAAATCTAAAACCCTCTTCCTTTCACCACAGGGGCTGAAGGAGGAGGCTGCTGCTGCCATTTCTAAAGGGAAAAGTGAATGAGCAAGAGAGGGAGGGTGTATATGATTTGAGCATGTAAGTGAGAAAGAGGAGAAAAACATGTACACAACAATCATCCTTTCCCCGTTAATTCACAACAATCTCACAGCATTTGTAAATCAAAGGTTTTCAGGATGGAGAGCAGGAGATTTTATTTTATCATTATAAATTGTTTGATGTTATTTGATATGTTTGCTGTTTTGAAATATTTATATTGGTGTTTGGAAAATTTTTATATAAGCTTTTAATTATTCAATTCTATTTGTCAGCTGTTTTGAAAAACTTAATTTTTATTAGTATGGTTTTATAATTACTGATTTATATTTCTTGATTTTGTCTGATTCATGAAGAATATTAATGTTTCTGTTTTTCCATTGTTAAACTGCATACAGAGTCTGAGTTGCTGCAGTTTTCAGTTCGATTCGATTTATAGTCTCTTTATTTTGTATTTGAGGAGTCTGTCTGAGCTCTGCATGTGTGACAAGGTGAGATATTCTGCTGGCTTGTAGGTTCTGCACAACGATGTATAGCAGCTTGGATTCTTTTGTTTTCCTAATAGGTGGTGTATTGGTGTTTTAGGTGAAATATTTGCAGCGTTACCTTTTCAAAAAGAAAAAGTAGGGTTGTAACTGTTTGAGTGCTGGCAGTTAGTGCTGTTCTGAGAGGGGAGGTTACCTATACTGTAATAGCAATTCAGTTTACTCACGTCTTTCTGAAGACCAAGCCGACATCCATTACAACAGGCCTAATACCATATTGGTTCCAAGTGTCTTAGTTGGCACTAAAGCAGTGCATGTAAATATAAATATACGTATTGTAAGTGGTATTTTTACCTTATAAAAGACTGCACTTTGAATGTCCTTTTTCATATAAAATCTATTCTAACGCATGTGTGTGTGGAAAGGATGTGATGAGGGGAGGGAGGGAGCGGCTCATGGATGTATGGTTTGCCTAGGATGCCTAATGCCCTTGCACTAGACCTGACTGTCCATTGGTTCCCTCATTGCTTCCCTGCCTCACAGGTCAAAAAGAGAGCTGGGCCTTGATATGAGAAACAGGGCAAGGGAAGGTGACAGCGGAAACGTGGAAGAGGTGGGAACAGGCAAAGGAAATGGCATGTGGTGTGGATTCCTGTGTGTTTCAATGAGCAACATGTTTTAGTCCTAAGAAACTCTATAACTCACAGCTTTTCTAAAGTAATCCTTCTAAATCAGTGGTTCTCAACCCTGTCCTGGGGACCCCCCCAGCCAGTCGGGTTTTCAGGATATCCACAATGAATATGCATGAGAGAAAATTTGCATGTTATGGAGGCAATGTATGCAAATTTTCTCTCATGCATATTCATTGTGGATATCCTGAAAACCCGACTGGCTGGGGGGGTCCCCAGGACAGGGTTGAGAACCACTGTTCTAAATGTTATTTCTCAGTACATTATCTCCTGTACATGTTCTTAAAGTTCCAAAATCTTCTGAACTAAACATCTTTAGCTGATTAATGAATTCCACCTAAAACAAGGCAGGTGTATATGCAATGCTGGATTTATGATTTAGGTGCAGTGACATCTTTTAAGATATTTATCTCATCATAGACTGATTAGTGGAACTATAAAGCAATAAAAGATAACAAGATCAAGATATGCCACAAACGTGTGTCTTAATTAACAATAAATTGAGAAAAATGAGGATAAATTGTTTCCAAGAATTTCCTGTGAAACAATAGCTTAAGAGCTAGGTGTACAAAAAAAAAGGAACATTCATAACTCAAAGAAACATCATATTTTCATACAAGACTGTCTAAATAATATATGTACAATTTTCTGTTTGCAAAAATTAGTTAACTTACTATGTTACCATATTATCTAAAATTGGTGACCACCTTACAGAAGGTGCTGTGGCTCCCAATAAACTATTTCAGACCCCCGCCCCCTGATATATATGTATATGACTTAGAATTAATCATAAGTTGCATGAAACTGCATTGCACATTTAACTTGTGTTCCTATTTGACCAAAATAGGGTAATACATTTAAGATTCTATATAGTTAGCTTATTTAGTGGTCAACTAATTTATGGATTCCAATCCAAATTGTCACTTGGGCATCCAGAAAAATAAACGATACAGCCTATCTAATCTACACATACAGAATTATAAAACAGCCTTGTCCTCTTTTTCAAAAAGGCCTAATATTAACAGCACTGGATATAAAATTAAAAAAAAAAATCTGGATTCCATGTATAACTGTTTTTTTATCATTTTGAGATTTTCCTGTTAAGTTTTAATTAATTAGTTATACATGCAAAACAGAAATAAAACTATGAGATTAAGGAGTGAATGACATTTGTACAAATGAACTTCCAGAGGAAAATTCACAGCTACACAATGACAAAGGCATCCGACGGCAGATATAACAACAGTGGCTATGAGCACATCAAACTTTCTTGTGCCATCTTTTTTTTCTGGTAATTGTATCTTAAAAGAAATGTGGAAAATGAAAGTACATGGATTCTGAACTAATAAAAAATAGAAATTGTGAAGAGAGACTAAGAACCGAGAAGGTTCTTCACTGAGATTGTTCTTAAGCCAAAACTATGTATGGCCCTATTCATTCTGAATTTCTTCACTTTGCTGTCAGACATGTAGAAAACAACAGGGAAATGCACATAAAATAAGCATGAATAGATCTTGAAGCTTTTTAACTACAGCAGAAGTTCTTACTGAACAGAAAACCTGTGGATCTTTATAGTTTGGAAAACTATAAAAAGCTTCAAATTTTATTTTATTTTATTCCTGTGGAAAAACTGTTAAACCACTGCATTAAAAGGGATAATATATACAGCTTTTTGCATGTTAGAAAATGACAATTCTACAGGCATGGCAGAATAAGCTGACCAACAAGCTCATTAAGGCATGATCACATCAAGCACAGGAAAGAACCCAGAAAAAATATAAAAGGAAAAAGAAGAGATAAGCCTTATAAATGGGGAACCGCATAATGCAATATCAAATGGGTAGGCCTTCACTGGCTGCTTTAAACTAAATGTGTTTCCTGGTCTTGCAATTACTGTAAATATTTGCCATCATCCAAACAAATCAAGTCCTCAGTAGAAGTTCTTTCCTGTAAATGCTAAAGCTCACCTTTTATTTTTATATACAAGGCGCACCTCTCCATGAAAATAGCTAAACAGGTATGAGCACCTATGCAAAATAAGGTAAGTTTCTCTGAAGCTTCAGATTTACATTCTGGCAGGAGCTCTGTTTAACTCATTAAGTGACAAGCTCACTTTAGCTTGTATGTACAGTAATTGAATGACTTATGAAAATCTTTAATAAAAATATTTTGCCTTTCGGGACTGCCTTTCCAATTTTAGTTCAAGCAGTTTACAACTTTTTATTCCATGTAAGATAAATTACACACATTTGTTTTCAGTTATGCATCTGGCCGCCAGATATCACAGCTTCACTAACAGTTTCAAGAGTTGTCTTTTAAAAATTATTTTACTACTGTTGTGGCATTCCATAATGAATTTGTTTACAGCTTATTTTCAGACAGAAATGCCCCTCTTCATGGGCACATACACACACATTTACTTTTTTATCACAAAAAAAATACAACCCCCCAAAAAACAACACCAAAAAAACAAACAACTAAGGCTTGCTCCCATTTTATGTCTATGGAGATGCTTAGGATATCTGGCTCAAAATATTCTGAAAATCAATTAAAAGCAAATGTGAAATGCAATTTTTTTTTAATGATTTTACTGGGAAAGCTGGTAGTTATAACCTTTTTTTTTTGTCATTTTCTACTAAAACAGACACGATAATAATCCTATTAATGCACCAAACACAGCCAAGCTTTCTTGTTGGTTTGGTTTCAGAATGTGTTCCCTGACAATCGACAGGAAATTTGTCACAGTGGGTGTTTTCAAAATAAAACGAACCAGATGTTTGTTTAAATTGTAATTAGGTCTAACCACTAATTATCAGTGTGTGACAACTTTCCATCCTTAAATGAGAACCAGCTAGGTATTGCAAGCGAGAAAAGAAAAACAAAAGAGCTTCTCCCGGATAAGCCATTTCCTGAAGGCAGCTGAGGAGGTGTCTGCGCCCCTCTAAACCCAAGTATTTAAGAACTTAAGAGACACTGGGACCTTGTAAGAAATCCACACAGCCAGGCAATCACCGAAAACCTGTATTTCCTACCAGAAAATCCCCAGGCGAACTTTCAGCCAAAAGCACTTTATAGTCTTCCCAGCAAAAAAAAAAAAAAATAGAAAGTTACAAATCAGAAACACCGCACGGCTGGGCGAGAGAAGCCTTTTACCAAGAAAACTTTACAGAAACGAAAGCACAAGGCACCTGAGTAGAAAGAACTTAAAAACAACAACAACAACAACATAAAAAAGTTGTCAAGCAAATAAATAAATAAAAGCGGCTTTGGGCCGTGCTAATTGCGCCTGGCGCAGGTGTGCCCGGCTCTCGCCGAGGAGGGGGGAGGGGAGGGTGGGGATGCAGCGGGTATGGTGGCTGCGCCGGCGGAGACGGGCGACCGGTCCCGCCAGTAGCAGCAGAGGGTACGGTGAGGCTCCCCCCGCCCCTTCCCCGGCGCTTACTTTGTAAGTGTTCTCGGTGATCTTGTTCACCTCCTCGGGGTCCCGAGACATCGCGCGGGCCGGAGCAGGGGGGGAGTCCGTGCGCGCGCACGCGCGCGAGACAGAGAGAGAACGCCTGGGTCCGAGCGCGGCTCCTGTCAAGAGGCCGACGAGCAGGGCGCCCGGGCTTAGGTGAGGGATCTCCCCGGCGGTTTGGGCTCCTCTTTCGCTTTCCTTTCTTTTTTGTTCCACCCCCTCCCGTCTCCTTCCTTCCCCGAGGCCGGCGGCGGCGGAGGAGCCTCCTCCTCCTCCTCCTCGGGAGGCGCCCGAGAGAAGCAGAGAGTCACCTCCGAAACTGTCACAACTTGTGCAACCGGAGCCGCAGCCTGAGCCGCCGCCGTCGCCGCGCGCGGGGAGGGTGGGGCGCTGACGTCAGCAGCCGAGGTGGCCGCGTGTACCTGCGCTGAGCTGGAGGGGGAGGGGCGCTCCTCGTGCTCCGGCCCGACGGAAGGTTGCGCCGCTCCAGCGCGAGTCTTTCCTTCTCCTGCCGGGACGTCGCTTTCCCCTACTTTCTAATTATTTCCCTTTTTTTTTTTAGCGCTTTGTGCGTTATTTTCAGGGCGCGTGTAGAAATTGTCTTGCCCCCCTCAAAGTTCCTTGACTCTGTGAACGGGAGGAAGTGTTTCGACCCAGAGACAAGGTTACCTTGATTTGGTTTGAGCCAAAAAAACCAAAACAACAAAAGAGCCCAGCCAGGCTGTCAGCGCTTTTCGGTGCGGTGGCAAGAAGCGCCCAGAGCCAGGGCGGGCCCCTGAGCAATGCGCTCGGGTGCTCTCGCACTGGTGCAAGCGGACTTTGGGTGGTGGAAGGGAGCATGAAAGGCTGCTGAGCTTCTCGCGGGCGTCCGAGCATTCATGGGGGGGGGGGAGGGGTTTACTTAACCCCCTCCCCGCCCCCAAAGAGCAGAAGCATTTTACCTGCAGTGGGTTGTGTTGTTACCTTTGGTCTTTCAGAAGCGTCGGAATGCTGCCCGATTTGGATTCAGGGATCCTGTACAGCTCCCCACGCTTACCTAGGGCTTTTCTGTAAGGCGCACTCGTGTTTTTGGGGTTTTTTTTTACACGGAGAAAGTCCACCCTTCAGTCTCACTTTCAGATTTTCCACTTTTAGGATTTTTATCTCGCACAGGAAACGGAAAACTTTCTCCCTTTCCAGTCTCTGCTCTTTTTCAAGTTGTTGTGGTGACTGTGAGTTAATTACTGGGTGTAGGTTAAAGGCCTCGGTTTCCTGCAGCAGCGAAAAGGTAGAGTCGATGAGCAGAGCTGCAGCAAACATAATGAAAGAGAAGGTAAAGGTGTGTGTTTGGTTTTTTTTAACTGTATAAAAATAAAGTTTTCAGACTGTGTGGGGTGCTAGATAATTTATTTTGGTTTTCTATGGGCTAGGGGAGGAAATGGTGATGGATGCTAGGAAGAGATCAGAGCATCTTAAAGGAAGGATAGAGATAAAGGAAGGGTTGTGAATATAAGGAGGAGAGTAAAGTTGAAGATCAGATTTAGGAGAGAAACAGACACCACTCTCTCATCCCTCATTACCCTCTTTCACAGGTACCTCACATTCATTCTCCCACTTTAAAATGGGAAAGAGGGGATTTGGGGGGGGGGGTAAATTATTCCCTCCCTCGCCAGTTGTCTCCCTCCTGGTAATCCCAGTTTGCTGTAAGAGGATAGAGGCACAATGCTGTGGGCTGCATCCCCTCTTTTGCTGCCGGGGCCAAAACCCTATGGACTCCAGCAGCAGAAAGGTAGGAGATAGCCTGGAGGTGCCACACTGTTTTCCTCCTGTGTCTAGGATGGGAAGAGGAGAGATGTGTGGGCTGCCACTTCCAGTTCAGCCAGCCCCCTGGTCACCCAAGGGGAATTTGAAAAATTCCACAGTAAAGGCTGTTTTGCAGCCCTGGCCACAGCATAGCAGGAGACTGGGTTCTGGCTGCAAGACTCCCTGAGGCCTTGTTTAACCATGCAAGATGAAAAATGGACTTTAGACTGCTGCAGGCAGTAGCCTGGATTTGGTTGAAAACTGGGAATATAGGCAGCAATGTTCTCAGGTTTTCAGCACTATAAAATGTTTGAGAGGTAGCTGTCAAGAGGAGGAGGCAGCACCTTCCTTGCCCCACCTACATGCCTAGGAAAATAATTGTGTGCGTCAGCTTGACTAAAACACATTTTACCTAGTAGTAAAATTGATGAATCACTAAATTAACTAGAGCTACCATTCATTCCCTGGCACTTAGATGACATGGATTTTCATATTTGCAGCATTATATTTTTGGAGGGAAGGGGGTTATATGACTAATTTTTAAAAAAATGTAAATTACATATTGATGACCTTAATTTGTTTGAAGTTAGGCCCCAAAACAGATGGCTTCAACAAAAGTGTAAATGAGAGAGGATTATATTTTGAAACAGAAGAAAGAGGAAGAGGCAGTGTGATATGATTTCAGAAACATCTGTACTATATAAGAAAGAAAGTTTATTGAGTAAGCCACTAAATTGTAAAGTTAGCCAGATAGTTTCAGCTGAATATTCAGCAGACAAATCTCCCACTAAATATAGTTGCCTACAGTTATCGTAACTTTACCTGGATGAAACCAGCATGGATTTACCCAAGGGAAGTCTTGCCTTACAAATCTACATTTTTTTGAAGGGGTGAATAAACAGACAAAAGTGAGTGGGTAGATGTGGTATATTTGGATTTTCAGAAGGCTTTCAACAAAGTCCCACATGAGAGGCTTCTAAGAAAACTAAAAAGTCATGGGATAGGAGGCGATGTCCTTTTGTGGATTGAAGACTGGTTAAAAGACGTGAAACAGAGTAGGATTAAATGGTCAGTTTTCACAATGGAAAAAGGTAAACAGTGGAGTGCCTCAGGGATCTGTAGTTGGACCACTGCTTTTTAATATATTTATAAATGATCTAGAAAGGGATACAACGAGCGAGATGATCAATTTGTGGATGACACTAAATTATGCAGAGTAGTTAAATCTCAAGCAGATTGTGAAATTGCAGGAGGACCTTGTGAGACTGGAAGATTGGGCTTCCAAATGGCAGATTAAATTTAACATGGACAAATGCAAAGTGATGCATAATATAGGGAAAAATAACCCTTGCTGTAGTTACACAATGTTAGGTTCTATCTTAGGAGTTACCACCCAGGAAAGAGATCTAAGCGTCATAGTGGATAATACTTTGAAATTGTCGGCTCAGTGTGTTGTAGCAGTCAAAAAAGCAAACAGAATGTTAGGAATTAAGAACGGAATGGAAAATAAAACAGAGGATGTCATAATGCCTCTGTATCACTCCATGGTGAGACCGTATCTTAAAATACTGTGTGCAAGTGTGGTCGCTGCATCTCAATAAAGATAACATAAGAAATTGCTATACTGGGTCAGACCAAGGGTCCACCAAGCCCAGCATCCTGTTTCCAACAGTGGCCAATCCAGACTACAAGTACCTGGCAAGTACCCAAAAACTAAGTATATCCCACACTACTAATGTTAGTAATAGCAGTGGCTATAGCAGGTAATGAACTTCTCCAAACTTTTCTTTAAACTTAGTTACACTAACAGCACTAACCACATCCCCTGGCAACAAATTCCAGAGTTTAATTGTGTTGAGTGAAAAAGAATTTTCTCCGATTAGTTTTATATGTGCTACATGCTAACTTCATGGAGTGCCCCCTAGTCCTTCTATTATCCATTGAAAATACATTGAAATCTTCTGCTCAGTGTGCAGAAGCAGCCAAAAAAGCAAATAGAATGCTAGGGATTATTAGGAAAGGAATGGAGAATAAAACATAGAATATAATGCCTCTATTGCTCCGTGGTGTGACCTCATCTTGAGTATTGTGTGCAGTTCAGATCACCACATCTCAAAAAAGATACAGCAGGAAAGGTACAGAGAAGGGCGACCAATATGATAAAAGGGGATGGAGAAATTCCCCTATGATGAAAGGCTAAAGAGGTTAGGACTCTTCAGCTTGGAGAAGAGACTGCTGAGGGGAGATATGATAGAGGTCTATAAAATAATGGAATGAAACAAATGTTAATCAGTTGTTTACTCTTTTGAAAGGTACAAAGACCAGGGGACACACAATGAAGTTATTAGGTAATACATTTGAAGCTAATAAGAGAAAATGTTTATATTCAATGCATCATCAAGCTCTGGAATTCATTGCCAGGGGATGTGGTGAAAGGTATTGCTGTAGCTGCATTTAAAAAAGGTTTGGACAAGTTCCTGGAGGAAAAGTCCATTAACCATTATTAAGGTAGCGTTGCAGAAATCCACTGCTTATCCTTGGGATTTCTGGCTTGATGGACCTTTGGTCTGACCCAGTATGTCAAGTCTTGTTCTTAGGAGAAATGCTGAGTGAATTAGCTAATTTTAAGAAATGATGTAAAATAACTTTAAGCATCAAACCGTATCAGAATAGTAATTACTGTTGGCAAGGGTGGGTACATAAATAAAGTTAGGTGGGGCTGTGAAGATTATAAATGTGCAGGGAATCGATTCACTGTTAATGAAGAAATAGCTGTGCTTTATGCAGCTTTGAGAAATGGAGATGAGTTGCTGAGATTAAATAAGAAAGTCATAAAAGGTAGAAGAGATGGCGTATGGCTTTGTCCTTCAAAGTATAAACTAGCAGGAACAGGAAGCAATTAGTTTGCTCTGGGAGCCCTGAAAACTAAGTTAAAAGTACATTATGTGCAATCTACAAGGGTGAGCTTATTGATCCAAAAAATGTTTTTATAGACATAAAGAAATAGATAACGCTTAGACCTTTTTTTGACCTTGTCTTCCATAGTTGCATTGATCTGTGGTGTGAAGAAAAAAAAAGCTTGTGGTCACTGTTCCTTGTGATTAGGATTTGCATAAACTATTATTTGGAATCATTTTTTATTGGGCCTTTCCCGCACTCATAAAAACAGCATTTCCTTTTTCTTGCCCTTTTTCTTGCCCTTTGACAGACTCAGAGCACACTACTGCCCGTGAAATCTGTAAAATCCTACCAACCGGCAAATGTCTGTCAGACACAGTTTAAAGTTTATCACAGAAGGTCTCAACGAACAATAAACTCCGTGCAGCTCCCCTCTCAGGAGCTGATGGTAAGGAGGACATTATCTTTATCCAAGAACCTGTGGGATCCTAAATGGTTCTGGGGCGGTAGCTATTGCGTTTCCACGCTGTAGGGAGCTGAGCAGAGCCATAACATAAGAATTGCCATACTGGGTCAGCTTGAGGGTCCATCAAGTCCAGTATACTGTTTCCAACAGTGGTCAATCCAGGTCACAAATACCTGGCAAGATCACAAACAGTAAATAGATTCCATGCTGCTATTGCACAGTGATAGGTAGAGGCTAGTCCCTAAGTTTACTTAGTTAATAGTTTATGGATTTCACCAAGAACTTGTCCAAACTTTTTAAAATCCAGTTACACTAACTGCTTTAACCACATCCTTTGGCAATGAATTCCATAGCTTAATTGTGCATTAAGTGAAAAAGAATCCTCATATTTGTTTTGAATGTGCTACTTAGTCTTTGCATTTTTTGAAAGAGTAAATAACCAATTTATGTTTATCCATTCTGTTCCACTCCTGATTTTTCAGACCTCTATCATATCCCGCCTCAACGGTCTTTTCTCTAAGCTGAACATCCCTAACCTCTTTAGCGTTTCATCATAGGGAACTTCTCCATCCCCTTTATCATTTTGGTTGCCGTTCTCTGTACCTTTTCCAATGTAACTATATCTTTCTCAACATGTGGTGATCAGATCTGCACACAATACTCCAGGTGCAGCCTCACCATAGAGCAATTTGGAGCCATTATGACAATCTCCATTTTATTCTCCATTCCTTCCTAATAATTCCTAACATTGTTTGGTTTTTTTTTTTTTTCCTTCGCTGCACACTGGTTGTAACCAAATGGGGGTCTGGATCATGGGGAAAGGCAGCACTATTAGACACTGGACAAGCTGGCAACACAGGTGGAGCCAGAACAGCAGGGGAAAAAACTGAATGAGAAAGCCATGTAGCCCCGCCCCCTGAGGCACCAGGATTGGCTAGGGCTTGGATAAAAGAAGTTGCTGGCAGCCAGGAATTTGTTACAAAAACAAGAAAACCAGACAGTACTTGTGCTGCTACTTGCTACTTACTACTACTGCTTGTTTCCAAAGTGCAAGTAGGTATACTAGCACAGTACAGATTCATAAAAGAGAAGTCCCTGCTCCATGGAGCTTACAACTGGGTTAAGAAAGCAGACAATTTTCTAGTAATTACCTAGCTATTACAGTAAAACATGTTTAATGTGAATGGGCCAAGATCTGGAAGAGTCAGGGTTTTTGGATTTAAAAGCACTCTGAAAGAGTTGGGACTTGCAAGTGGGATCAGGCACATGGTGTCCACGAGACGGAGAGCGCAGAGTCCGGAAATAGCAATGGAAAAGGGCATTGGTGACGAGAGCTTGTCCGATAAATGGAGGTCATGAGACGGGCCAAGGGGGGGGGGGGAGGGGAGATAAGAGAGGAGAGAAAGCACAGAGCTGCAGAGTGAGAATCCCTGAAGGTGAGTCGTTTGGCTCCCTCATTCAGTTTAGTGAAGAACCACAAGAAGAGGAGTAACGTGGCCATGCTCACGCCAGAAGAAGATAAGACACCCGGCTGAAGTTTGAACAGATTGCAGTGGAGAGAGATTGTTCAGTGGGAGACCTGTGAGGGGGCTGGTTGCGGTAGTTCAAGCAGGAGGTGACGAGAGAGTGCATAAGAGGTTTTTGTGTGGATTTTGGAGATGGCGTAGAAGAAATGACATGCCTTGGTAATGTTTTGGAGTTGTACAGTGAGCCTCCTATGCTTGCTTGCCAGTTCCTGGGGCATGCTTTGCTGCAGCCTCGCTGCCAGCTCCCGAGGCTTGCTCTGATCCAGTCTTGTTTTCCGCTTCAGGGAACAGTTCCTCCAACCTCACTTCTCCTGATCTGAAAAGTGCATAGTGGAGAGCTGAGCCAAAATGAAGAGAAACTATTCCTACCTTTCACGTCTAATCCCTAGAAAGGGGAGAGAAGTCAATTCCCTACCCCAGAGAGCTTACTTGATTGGCGTACTACCTCACACTGAGTATACTGCACATCCATAAGCCATGGGGAAATTGCCTTCTCTGAGTTGGCTGATCAGATAAGGAAAGGGCTGGCAGCAGAAAGCCCTGAGGAAGGACTGTGCCCAAAAGTAAGCAAGATTAGACTGAAGATTTATTCCAGTACTTTCTTTCAGCAAATCCTCTCGAAGAGCTTCCAACAGGTGTCCTATGCACAACAGCCAGACGTACCAAGACCCAAAAGCAGGGGATTGGGCGCCCTAGGCATCTTCAACCTTGCGCCGACCCCCCCCCCCCCCAAAAAAAGAAAACTCACAAATCACCTAGTGGTCCAGCGGGGGGCCCGGGATCCATCTGCCGTCCCCGGGTCGTTGGCTGCCACTAATCGAAATGGCGCCGGTGGCCTTCAGCCCCTACCATGTGACAGGGGCCAACCGACGACTCAGGGGTGGCAGATGGATCCCGGGCTCCCCGCTGGACCACTAGGTGATTTGTGAGTTTTGGGGTGGGGGAGTCGGGGCTGCGACGGGGGGGGGGGGCGTCGCAAGGTTGAAGGTGCCTAGGGCGCCTAATCCCCTTGCAGCAGTAGGCCCTACCATGTGACAGATGCTACCGGTGCCATTGGTTGGCCCCTGTCACATGGTAGGGGCTAAAGGCCACCGGCGCCATTTTGGTTAGTGGCAGCCGAGGCCCCGGGAGCAGCAGATCATTCCCAGGCCGTCCGCTGGACAATCAGGGGGGCATCGGGAGGGTGGCACTGGGGGGGGGGGGGGGGGAGGCAGGGTGAGGCGGGGGCTGGCAGAATTTTGAAAGGGCTCTTTTTTTCCTCTTTCAAAATTCTACCGCCTGCCGCGGTGCCCCTTAAGTCTCGGCGCCCTGGGCACAGGCCTAGCTCGCAGCATTTTGGAGAAGCTGAAGAGGTTTGATAGTGAAAGCGGGTAAGCCAATGAGAATTGCATTGCAACTTGGTGGGCAGCAGCTCAACCGCTTATTACAAAAACTGAAAACGGATAACCCCCTTTATTTTAATAGCGATATCTGCAGGCCAAGGGTAGAGAATGAGAAACTATAGCAGGCAGAGCAGCTCCACGCCATTTTATTTATTTGTTTTTTATATACCGACATTCAACATAAGTCATCACATCGGTTTACATATAACAAATTTAAAAAAGAAAAGGTTACATTGTAATAAATAGTAGAGAGTAGATAGATAAAATAGTAGAGGGACAATTAAAGAGGGGGGAAATAAAGTATGGTTTGCAAATATTAAATAGAGTGGAGAGGATGATGATTCTTCTTAATATGCTGGGAATGCTTTCTCAAAGAGCCATGTTTTTAATTTTTTTTTTCAAAGTTTGTGATGATGGCTCAATTCTTAGTTCAGTGGGGAGGGTGTTCCATAAAAGAGACCCAGCCAATATGAGAGCGCGTTCTCTTGTTGAGTTGAGGCGGGTTAATTTGGGGGAGATAGTTGCAAGGAGACCAGCGTTGAGTGGAGCGCAGATTTCTCTTTGGGACTTTGAAATGAAGTATCGTATCCATCCATTTTGTCTCGTCGTTGTATAAGGCCTTATGAATAAGGGATAAAGTTTTATACTGAATTCTATACGTAACTGGGGGCCGATGCAGTTCCTCGAGAACTGGGGGCGATATGATCTGATCTTCTGCTGTTGCGGAGTGATCTTACTGCAGCATTTTGGAGAAGCTGAAGAGGTTTGATAGGGGAAGCGGGTAAGCCAATGAGAACTGCATTGCAATAATCTAATTTGGAAACTAAGAGGGATTGTAAGGCTGTGCGATAATCTTGATGGTGAAGGAGAGGTTTGATTCTTTTTAGTACTTGAAGTTTGTAGAATCCCTCGTATTATGTTGTTAATGTGTTTCTTAAAGTTTTAGTTCAGAGTCCAAATTAATTCCTAGGTCTCTTACATTGCATATAATTTTTTTTTTGTCAGTTATGTAATTGTTAAGATGGAGGTCGAATACAGATGAGGATTTGTTGCATATATAGAGAATTTCTGTCTTATTGTGATTTAGAGTGAGAGCCATTTGTACTAATAACTGTTGGATTGCAGTGAGGTGAGCGTTCCAGAGGTTTAGTGTACTGGTTAAGTTATCGTTAAACGGGATAAGAATTTGAACATCATCAGCATAAATGTAATGAGATAATTCAAGAGCTGAGAATAGTTTACCTAGAGGTAGAATACATGGAATACATAGAAGAAAACATATTGGATGAACATGAAAGAAATTGTCCCACTGAGTTTTACTTTTTCCCTTAAATGAAAGGGAAAGAGAGACAAATCTTAAGATATTTGTTTCCGGTATCACTAATGAAAATGTTGAATGGAACTGGACTGAGGACCGATCCCTGTGCCTTGCCTTTCCTTGTAGGGAACCCCTTTCTCTTCAACCCTGTGTTGCTTCCCAACTAGTTTTTAGCCCAGTCAGTCCCTCTAGGGCTCATACCTAGGCACTCAATTTGTTTATAAGTTACCTATGTGGAACTGTGTCAAAGGTGTTGCTGAAATCCAAATATAGTAAACCCTGTGCTCGCCCTTGATTTAACTGTCTGGTCACGCATTCAAAAAAATAGATTTGTTTGACACTACCTACCTATGGTAAAACCATGCTGC
The DNA here is from genome assembly GCF_901001135.1 of Rhinatrema bivittatum. Lineage (NCBI taxonomy): Eukaryota > Metazoa > Chordata > Amphibia > Gymnophiona > Rhinatrematidae > Rhinatrema > Rhinatrema bivittatum. The sequence continues at coordinate 16,341,782 of NC_042628.1, read as the reverse complement.
CTTAGATCCTGTAATTCACTGTTTCCCTCCCCTCTCCTGGAGGCATACCTGACCAGTCAGGTTATCCATAATTAATATGCATGAGATAGATTTGCATGCATTAGAAAATCTCACTCATGCATATTGATTGTGTACGTGCTGAAAACCCGACTGGCTGGGTGTGCCTCCGAGAGGGTTGGGAAACCATGCTGTAATCCATTGGATTCCAGAAACTGCATTCTCCTTTTGTTCTGGCAGCGATTCCATTCATTTACTCACCACCAGAGTCAGACTGACTGGCCTGCAGTTCTCAGACGCCTCCTTACTCCTGCTTTTGTAGAGAAAAAGCACATCAGCTTGTCTTGCAGTCCTCTGGAACCACACCCAGCTCTAAAGAAGCATTGAACAGGTCAGAAAGTGGAGCTTCCATGACTTCCCTTAATACTCTCGCAGGTATTGCATTCACCCCGCTGCTTTATCTGCTTTTAGTTTTAAGTTCGCTCCCCTCACACAGGGTCTTCTCAAAATTGATGTCAGCCTCACTTCTGTGTCTGTCTGTGGCATTATCTGTGGTCCTAGTCCATGGTCCTATTCCATTGTGAACAGAAATATTTGTTAGGCAATTCAGCTATCTCCTTTTCAGTTTCTACATATTCTCCCCTTCATCTTTGAGTCTTACCATCCCATTTTTCAGTTCCTCTTGCACTAATATATCTTAAAAAAAAAGAAAGTGTATCGCCCTCTTTTTCCCAGATTAGCTGTTTTTTTTTTCTGCCGTTTGTGCCTTCGCTCTCCAGCCTACTTTCCCGGTTTTTCTTAGCTTCTCAGATTCCGTTGCCTGTCCTTCTCTTTCTGCAGTCTTCTGTAGTTTATGAATGATAACCTTTTCAACCAATTCTTTAGAAAACTAGCGGCCTCTTTTTTTTTCCCTCTTACCTTTATTTACTTTTCTATCAAAAAGGTTTGCTGCTCTTATAATATCTCCTTTCGGTTTTGGCCACTGCTCTTCTTCTTCTTCCCCTAGCTTATCCCTTCCGTTTAATGATTGCTGGAGGTCCTCCGCCCTTGTAGGAGAGTTAGTTTTCCTGAAGTCCAGGTCCCCGGCCTCTGAACGAACCACACCGTTCGGTAATCGCCGGATTCTAAGCGATTCCCTGCTATGATACCAACAGCATAACATAGCAACAAATGGACAGTTTGGGATAAATAGTTTATGATTAATTTGAACCCCTCCGACTCCCCCAAACACACAAAATACAGGCAAAATATATAGGGCTGTGCTGAGCAAGGGTTTTCCTTTTTATGTTTAATGAACAGGTTTTATGCGGAGTTCAACAAATACCTTATTCATTATTCATACGGGATTCCTACCAGGTATCATTTGCTTAACAACCATCGATTTTATTTTACCTTGAGGTTAATTATGAAACTCCAGGGAGGACATCTCGGAACCAACGTCAGGAAATATTTCTTCACGGAGAGGGTGGTGGATGCCTGGAATGCCCTTCCGGAGGAGGTGGGGGAAGACTAAAACAGTGAAAGAATTAAAAAAAAGGCATGGGCTGAACACTGTGGATCCCTAAAGGCTAGAGGATGGGAATGAGGAAAAGGAGTGCACGGGAGTGACTTTCTGGTGGGGCGGTTACTACCCTAAACCACTAAGCCTTGGCACTGTTAATGCAACTCCATCATTGCTCTCTGCTTCAACGGCAAGTGGGGAAAGAGGAAAAGGGGAATTGGATTCAGACAGCAAACAACGAGGGCCCTGACTTCTATGGTCTGGGGAACTGATATGCAGACATAAGGGGGGGGGGGGGGGGGGGGGGGGGGGGAAGCCATAGGACTGCTTCTGTTGCCAAGTCCATAAGCAAAGCACGTCAAGAAGCACTCTCTGGATTTTCAAAAAGGCTCCTCACCCAGTAAAACTTTTGCTAGCAGAACATTTTTTATGGGTTATCATAAGGCTTGGGGATAACTGTATGGAGCGGCAGTTGCTACCCTTAAGAAAAGCATATTGGGGGGGGGGGGGGGAGGGGAGAGGGGGGTAACCTGCATGGTGCGGCAGATACCACCATAAGGAGCTTGCTGGGCAGACTGGATGGACCTTTTTGGTTCTTTTCTGCCATCATTTCTCTGTTACTGTGCTCCTATTTTATATCTTCTATTACACAGCTAAAATTACCAGCTCCCATTCTGCCCTCTACAGTCCATATTAGGACAAAACAGAAAAGAAGGAAAAACCAGAAGTCTATCAGCAGTAGAAAAATACATAGGCAGAATGTGTGCAATCTCATCTGATTAAAAATTTGAAAGCATATTAAGATGTATGACATGTTCTGTACCCCTTAATCTCACAGCGCTATCAATTCCGTTCACCTATGCCAGTTTTATGTACAGATGCAGCATTTATCAACTGCCACTGTGGCATATTAGGTCCTTGTGACAATGTCACATAAGCAATTCATGGATTTAGAACTTTTGGTTCCAACAGGTTCTGGCTAGTATGGATAATACTTAATGTGAAAGGTTTATTCCCGTTGTCAGCGTGTACTGATGAGGTAAGCTGCACAGAGAAGTATATGAAGTGAACTTAAAAAAAAAACAAAAAACTTGTTTGATTGGAGGTGTAGGGAAGGCTATGCTAGATGGCCTAGGAATGGCAACTGTACAAAGCTTAGGACTGAATTAAACTTGGATCTGCAGATTTGCAGATAAATCAAGCAAGCATTCATTGGGGTTGGCTGCAGATGTTTCACTGTCGCTACCAAGGACTCTGAGAGCTCACTTACTGATTTTTCATTCACAGCATATTTATAGTTAGCACAAGTGTGTATTTCCTTTTAGGCATCTTCAAATCATCTTAGGATGCACAATTAAAAAAAACAAAAAAACTTAAATTCTCAATAATATGTTTTTTTCTGACACCCAGTTAAGATTAACACATCTGAGAGCCTTTTAAAAGCTTTTCCAGTTTCACTTTTAGAATGCTTTAATGGCATAGTTCTTATCCCTCTTTTCATCGCATGGAAAAGGTAGATGTATAAACTGTGTGTGTAAATCTGAAGGCAGGAGGAGGCAGTCAGTAACTGATGCAATGATGTAATATTTTCTTTTATACGGTAACTAAGGCCTAGGCTAGGATAAAGTTTTGCATGCTCTATTCCAGCACACCATGGGTGCATGGCGAGACAAGGTTAAAGTTCAAATAACACTGGGGCCTCATGCGCTGTTTTACCAGCAATCCAAATGGGGAAATCTCTGTAGTACATCAGATGCTATAATCATCTAAAAAAAAAGATTTATGAGCAGGCAAATGCCCAGGTGCCCCTTAGATTAGCATTCTAAGCATATTTAATAATTGTTTTAATTTCATTAAGGGTATGACATAAGAGTTTTTCCCATTTTGCCTTTAAGTTGAAGATGTGTGATGTCATCCCAGGACAATCTGATGTGGTAAAACCCAAAAACAAAAAGGAGGAAGTTGACCTTTCAGTGAAAATTGCTTTAGCCTCTGGGTCCTTTCAGGGATAATGCCCTATTACAGCCTTTAATCTATATTTGCCTTTAATCTATAGGATATATATAGTGGCCTAATGGCTAGAACAGAGGGCTACCAAGCAGGGGAGTTAAGGTTCAGATTCTGCTTCGGGGGTAATATTCTACTTTTTTTTACCTATAGATTTCATACTGATTTACAAAGTAAAATTCTGTGCATACTTGTGCTTTGAAAATGAACCCGGGGAAACTTGCTGCACACATTTATACCTGCTTAATGTGTGCGGGTATTTCCCTGGTAAAATTTGCATGTCTGTATTTTTAAACTAACAAGAATGCCTGTAAATCCAGACCCTGCCCGGCGGAGACTTACTGTGCCTGGAAAAAATGCTGGAAACCACATTGAGCTAAAATTAGACAATCCAGAAAACAAATTAGAAATAAAAAAAAAAAAAAAAGCAAATCTGAATGATCAGTGAATGCTGCCCTGCTCTGCAGTGTGCATGTCTGTATGGTGATAGCACTGATGGATGCCGATCGGTCCTTTCTCCGGGACAGTCCCATATGGGCGTGATGCCTCTGCAGGAGGTCCTATCAACCAGTCCAGATTTTGGCTTTTGTCCATCCTCTAAAGCCATATTCCGTATTACACTTATTTCCACTGCTGGTTTCCACTGTTATCAACCCACCCACCGAGCAGTAGCAGACCTGGTGAAGCTTAGTCCAGGAAAGAGCTCTTTCAGAATGCGACGGGAACATTTCACAAGGGTTTGATCTCTGGGGAAACAGGCAGGGCATTGACTTGCTTTTCGCATGTACTTCTCGTCTGCCGTGTATTTTGTTAAACCTTCTGTGTCCATTAGATGGCAAGCAAGCTATGTGTAACAACTGCGAACATGGCTTGCACTTTCCTTCTCGGGGGATGGTTTTTCTATACCTGGTAATACTTTCATGAAAGGGCTTATGTTTCTTGCTGCCTGAGGGGCAGTGCAGGTTATTGCAGATAAAAGTAAGGTACAATGCTTTGGGGTTTTTCTTTTGCTGTTCTTGGTGTGGACGTCCGAGCTTCCTGCTGATCTTGATTTTTAATCTCAATCAGGCTGATACAGTACAGTGCGCTCCACCGCAGCGCACTGTTAGGCCAGGTTTGGACGCGCGTTTTGACTCGCTAGCTTTACCCCTTATTCGTGCATGTTGATGGCCCTATTAGTTATTCCCGCGCGATACAGAAAGTAAAATGTGCAGCCAAGCCGCACATTTTACTTTCAGAAATTAGCGCCTAGCCAAAGGTAGGCGTTAATTTTGGCTGGCACCGGGGAAGTGCACAGAAAAGCAGAAAAAACTGCTCTTCTGTACACTCTCAGACTTAATATCATGGCAATATTAAGTCGGAGGCCCCAAAAGTAAAAAAAAAAAAAAAAAAAATTAAAAATAGGCCCGCGGGTCGGAAGACGGACGCTCAATTTTGCCGGCGTCCGTTTTCGGAACCCGTGGCTGTCAGTGGGTTTGAGAACCGACACCAGAAAAATTGAGCGTCGGCTGTCAAACCCGCTGACGGCCGCCGCTCCTGTCAAAAAGGAGGCACCAGGGACGCGCTAGTGTCCCTAGTGCCTCCTTTCACCACGGGCCCTAATTTGCATAGGCCACCCTCCTGAATCGCGCGCCCAGGAGAGTGGCCTGTGCTCTCTCCCGCGCGTTTTTCTGTATCGGCCTGAATGTGTGATTTTTTTTTTTTTTTGACTCGCCTTTCAGCTCATTTGGGTCCAGCCTCTGTTGGGTTTACTGCACCCTGAGCTTTCCTTTGCAGCCACTCAGATTTTCTTCCCCTTTCTTTATATTTCCCCCCTCAGCCCAGCCATTGTAGCAACAGTCCTCAGCCAGGGGCCAGAAACTGTGGCTCTCTCAAGAACTCGGCTAACGCAGGCCCTAAGCCTGGCTACCAGGCAATCACCACTGAGCTGCAACTGAGACTCCACATCCCCAGTCCCTGCCAGGCCTGGGAATCAAATCCAAACCCTCAGCAGGGAGTGGTTAGAGCAGCAGGCTGTGAACCAGGGAAGCCGGGCAAATCATGTCACAGGCCCCCACTGAGCCACCAGTGGTGCTTTTTTTTTTAGGTAAGGGGAGATGGGGATTCCACTAGACCACCAGGGATTTATTTTTATTTTAAGGGGGGGGGGGATGGGAGTGGTCCACTGGACCAGCAGCCATTTAAATAAAAGGGGAGACCAGAGTGGGGGTGGTCCCCGATGTCCTGGCATCCTGGAGCAGCTTAGTGAATGAGGACCCTTGGATTGTGAGCCCTCTGGGGATAGGAAAATGTCTACAGGACCTGAATCTAATCCACTTTGAAGTGCCTGAAAAGCAGAATATAAATAAATGAATGCTTTATTGATTATGCTATGATAATAGCTAGTGAGTTTCTGGATGTTGGTCTTCATTTTCTCAACAACTGTTAAAAAAAAAAAAAAAATCCAATATACTCTGCAAAGAAGATGGGGGATTAGCCCCTATGATTCTTTTCTCTTATGCTTTTGTTAAAAAAAAAATGAGGAGGGAAATTTTGTGTTTTATTTATTTAACACGTTTACCGATGCTGTGGTTTCTTTTATTGATATGGGATTGGTTGGGGGGTGAGGGTCTGTTACAATTAATTACATGGCTATTGTAGGTTTATCTAACCTTATTTTTGATGAATTTTTCCCTTTTTTTTTTTTCCTGTTTCTTCCTCCCCCTTCCATGATGTGGACTTGAAACAACCCCGTAGATTGTATTTTTTCTTTGATAGTTTCTCATGTTAAGACTTATGTCTGCTTACGGTTTACTTTTAAATATTTTTATTATCGATTCAAAGAAGCACTTCAAGCTCCTTACTCATGGTGGGTGTACAGCATCGTATTTTACCATTATGTACCCCAAACAGTGCCATGGGAGCTCTTGTTCCTGCTGAGTGCACGAGAGCCTTATACGCTCACCTTGTGCTGGTGAACATGTAGAACAAAGCTCTAAACTAAATGAGAATATCATTGAAAAGTTGTCTCCTTTTGCTGTAGTTCAGTGGTTTTTATATGCTTTTTACAGAATATTCTGGCATTTATTTAAAGACAGAGAAGATGTCAGGCTTTTGTGGCCTGGGGTTGAGGTTTTTCCTTGGACGTTTCATTTAAGGAGGCAGTAAATTCTAGTCCGTTTTTGTCCAGCCTTTATTTTCCACATTAAACCTCATCTGCCATTTGGTTTTTTTTTTTTTCCTGGGCGTATCTAACATTTGCAACACCTGCAAGTGCCGTCTTCCCCACTCACAGGCCCCATGCAGCAAGGAGTTTAACGCCCACGAAATGTGCGTTCAAAACAAGAGTCCTGCTTGGTGCCCTCGCATGGAAATCCCCTGAAAATGAGGGCATTGAGCGGTGCTCCCCGCTGCACTGGCCTAAGTAGTGGATCGGAGATGGAGTTAAGTTACCAACACTGCTGTCACCTCGAGCTCACGGCTCTAAATAATGAAAAAGAAAAAAAGTTTATCCTGCTCTCAGCTGGCCAGACAGACGGACGAGTCCATACTTATACAGTTAAGTAGCAGTGACCATGGCCGGATAAGTCTGGACTTATCTGGTCCTCTGGCTGCAGTTAGTACTCTCCCCCCCCCCCCCCATACGTTCCAAGAGACCTCCCATCCCCTTCCGCAATTAAAATGTGTGTTCAGCGCAGGCCAAACTTACATTTTGCAGTCAGTGCACGTTTTGTAAATTTATTTATTTAAAACATTTATATACCGTTTCACCAGATACAAGAAATGACCGAAGCGGTTTACAATACATTTCCAAATTAAATTAAAATTAACTAAACTAATTCCTCAATTACTTAAAAATAAAATTAAAATAAAATTAAAAATTGTAATGGAATAAAAATTACATTAAACTCATGATCAATGCCCGGTGCATTAGCATAGCATTAGCTTACTGCAGCTGGAGTTTAAAAAAAAAAAATAAAAAATTGTAACCTGTGCGTTAAAACTCTGAGCTGAAACCCAACGCACAATTCCTTAGTGCACAGGTTACTGCATCACCCTGTCAGTGGGGCATCATCATCAAACATTACTCTTTATGTTCATAGCCAAATCTTTTATAAATATAGGAAACCCTGCAGTACAGCAATACTTTCTCCATGTTAGTCAGAGCAACGTCTAATGATTATTATTTTCCAACACCAGACATTTTTATTTGTAAATTTTATCTCCTGTTTTATATATTGGCTTCTTAATCTGTCACTGATCAAAGGTCTTTGCAAGGGCAAACAAATTTACAGCAGTCTTATTTCCGGAATCTGAATTTCTGCTTACGTGTGTACGTACAGAAAGGCAATCAATTTGGTGAGGGAGTTTTCTAATCTGCATTCCTTCCCATTAAATCCACCTGGCTCATATCTAGGTGATCAGTGATTCTCTCTTCCTTATCGGCTAACTCTGGCATCTCTCCTGGCATGCTATATCAGACCTGCAAGGCTGTGCTTACCAGGTTCTGAAACCACCCTCTGTTTATGTATCGCTGTATTCTTCTGTACGGTGTCTGTCTTTTGGTTCTATTTCTGCTTCAGCTGACTTCAGTCATCATCACATATAATGGTTTCAGAATGGCACCCTAAAGTAATTCTTGTCCAGCCGTTGTTCCAGCTATTTGACTTTACCGTGTCTCTTATATGCACAGAATGCACATCAGGAGGAGAGTTTTTGCTGCTGTTTGTCAGGTCTGGCTGAAAATTGCGCTCCTCAGCCTGGCAAAAAAAAAAAAACTAACACACAAGGCTTCCACTGCACACTTGCTTTGTGCTGGATTAAAAAAGAGGGCTTTCCTGGGATATGTTTAGGTTATGGGGAGGAAGCATTCATGCTTGTAGTTTGCATTTTTCAAATGTGTATGCACTACTTTGCTGCTGGTCAGTCACCTGCATAAATAGACGCAAAGTATGTCTTCTGTGTGCCTGTATGTGAATATAGAATTCGTGTTTTATTTCTTCTATTATACTTTTGTAAAGAAAAATTAAAATGGTGAAAAGCTTAAGAATCAACAGCACAAGGTGCACTACTCCAACACCAGTGTTTTGGCAAGTACGTGCCTGCCTCAGGCGAATCTTGAATGTCAAGAGTCTTCACAGAACAGCTGGAAACATTGCATCCATCAGGTGAAAACCTGCTCAAGAAGGCATTTTCAAGACTGCTGTTTCTGTGTTTAATTTTGTCTTTTTCACCCTACACTAGAGCACCGTAGAACAAATTACATCCAAGTGCAAATGCTAATGGAAAAAAAACACACCATAGAATGTCACTAGATAGAAATTCTATGCATAAATAAGAAGAGTATAATACTAGGGCTGTATTATGAAACCACTTGGATCTTGACAATTATTAGGGACTGCTAAGGGAGAACAGGGAAGGTGACAGCCAGGCAGAACCAGTTTGAAGATCTCCTGTGTACACATGACCACAATAACCTGAGGACCATCTTAATCCTTAATGTCTGCATTCTAGCTTCATTGTTTTAAGAATTTTGTGGTGTAAAAGTCACATTGAGGACCCTGAAAGAGCCTCATAAGGCCACCTGTGCCACACACTACATGCCACTGAATCAGAGCAAAACATGTCTCATGGACTTTTTGTACACATGATTAAGTAAAAACGTCAGGACTAATGATGCAGACAGAGTTACCCCTTTGCATAGAAACATAGTTAAGGCACAAATGTGTTACACTTCTCCAGTCTGACTACTTCCCCATCCTATATAATGAGCTTTGTACATGTGAAGAAAGAGCAATTAAAGACCATGGATGATAAAGGGGATGGAACAGCTCCCCTATGAGGAAAGGCTGAAGAGGTTAGGGCTGTTCAGCTTGGAGAAGAGACGGATGAGGGGGGATATGATAGAGGTCTTTAAGATCATAAGAAGTCTTGAACGAGTAGATGTGAATCGGTTATTTACACTTTCGAATAATAGAAGGACTACGGGGCATTCCATGAAGTTAGCAAGTAGCACATTTAAGACTAATCGGAGAAAATTCTTTTTCACTCAACGCACAATAAAGCTCTGGAATTTGTTGCCAGAGGATGTGGTTAGTGCAGTTAGTGTAGCTGGGTTCAAAAAAGGTTTGGATAAGTTCTTGGAGAAGTCCATTAACTGCTCTTAATCAATTATACTTAGGGAATAGCCACTGCTATTAATTGCATCAGTAGCATGGAATCTTCTTAGTGTTTGGGTAATTGCCTGGTTCTTGTGGCCTGGTTTGGCCTCTGTTGGAAACAGGATGCTGGGCTTGATGGACCCTTGGTCTGACCCAGCATGGCAATTTCTTATGGATGGAAGTTATGGCTCTAAAACGCTGACCATTCACATGCTGATGTGATGAAAGTCTTTTTATCTGACCACAGTGTGCTACCATACCAATGGGATGCAACGCACAAATCCAGAGCCTGCTAAAAAAGAAAAGAAATAAAACCCAGTTTAATTTAATCGGATGGCAAAAAAGTTATAAACATATTAATTTAACAATTGTATACATGAGAATAAATTTTAACATTTTTGAAGTAAACACTAATAATACGTCAAGGATACAACCTCTAGCAGTGAATAAGTGATCTGTTACTAATGGTCCTTGCTTTCCACTTCCACCTTCATCTGTTGCTCTATTCCTAGCTTGTAGAAAGGTTTGAGAAATGAATGCAGCATAAAGCCTCATTGATTACTTTTCAAAACTGCACTTATTCTCTATACAGCACAAAGAGCGTATGCAGCACTGTGTGCAGGGCATGGTTACATATACATAGGTCCTGTCTGAAGAGCTCAGAATTTAAGTTAAAATCTGAGAAGATCTAATGGGTCATAGTGGTCAAACTTGAGTTTCTAGGTTTCTCATCGGAGTGCTCTAACCTCTGTCATATATTTAATGCTCTTTTTTTTTTTTAATTCAATTAAAACTTCTTTTCCCAAAAAAGGAATATGTAAGAATATTTTATTATCAAGCTAGGTTTGGTGCATGTTATATTGATCTATTGGTTTGGTTCATAGTATTAGAACAGTATGCACATAGAGTGTCCACGGAATAGGTTCTTCACAGGGGTTATAATAATTTTATTTGCCTTGAAGAGCTAAAAATGAAAGCTGTTGGCTTGCTATCTGTGAAAGCTAATCTGGCTCAGAGTTTTAACTATTAGCATGAACAGGGCAGGATCTACGTCTCGCACGCCTCTAGGCGTAGGATCATTAGCACCTTTCCCCTCCTTCTCCATGCCCTCTCTCCCATTCTGCTCCCCTCCTGTTGGTTGGAGGGATGCCTTGCCATGTGCATGGTGCAGAAGCCCTGAGCTGCACATGCCTGATGGAAAATCTAGCACCGGGGATGAACCCTCAGGGTACATAGACAGTTGGATGGCGTCAGCTGGGAAGCCTGAGCCTCAATGTACACACATATTTGATCTCTCCCCTGTTTATGCTCATGGCCTTTGGTTAGAGCATGCTACTGGATGGTCACTTTAGTGATGGAGCTTATAGAGGCAAATATTAAATCACTGACTCCTATGAGCAGGGATGCCATCTTTTCATGAGACATGTCTTGAGTAAGTTTATGGTAATAAATCAAAAACAGAGGAGAACATTCAGTAAACTTTCAAGGGTATCCATGCAAACCCATTTGCTTTTTTTTTTTGTTTTGGCTCTGAAGCTGCCCGTTAATATTTCTCTGGCTTTCTTATATGGATTGAGAGGAATAATTCTGTAGCAAATGGATTCAGATTCACCTTATAAACTGGATTTTGAAAAGCAAAATCTGGTTCAATGTGTTCACATTACATCTAATTAAGTTTCAACTACAGTGTGTTTAGGGCACAGTGAACAAACCAGACATTTTGTTAATAGGGGAGGTTGGAGTCTGAGGTTAATGATCCAATTTCATAAGTTTTAATATTTCTGCCTTTATGTAATATGGAAATAATTTTTGAAGCCCTCAAAAGTAGTAAAGTAAAGAAAAAGACACTATTATCAACAGTATACTTATTACTCACCTACTTAAATATCCCATCTGCGAACTCATCGCACCAGCTACCAGATGTTCAGACCGAATCTAACCAGGTCGTTTTATGTTATGCACTACAGCACAAGGCTCAACCAGTTAATTACTAAGCAGACTGACATTTAAGCACCTGTTTTGCAGTAAAATGTTGCTATATGCAGCGAAATGGCAGTTGGACTTTTGCACAGACTCCCAAAGGCCCCATGGCTGTGAAATTCATGGGTGCTTTATGCAAATTAGTATGTTCTGTATGTTTGAGTGCTATTGCTGGCACAGTTGGGTGACATGATGACTCACCTCAATTTACTCGTCCTGAGGGCTTCAGGGTAAGCATGTATGCAGTAACATACCATAAAGAGGTACCTTGCTAAGCCTACATCGTCCTCCAAAAGAAATACTAGTGTCAGTTGTAACACCCCCTCGCCTTTGCTCTGAAGTGGCTCTGACATAGCCCCAGCAGCAGCCTAGGACATTGGTAGAAGTTCCTGTAGCTCTGGACTTCCTTTATGGTCCTGCAGTCAGGACTTCCTGTAGCGCAGAGTGATGACATCACATCCTACATGAATATACGGTATAACGAAGCTCCGCACTACCATCCAGCACTTTTGCAACAGCTCCCCTGCCATGCTTGCAGTATGTGCTGCTTGTCCTGACTTGATCATGATCCTGTTCGCCTTGCCTTGTTCCAGTCCTGTTCCTGTCTGCCCTCCGCTTTGCTCTTTTTATGCCCGACCATTGCCTACACACCGATGGCACCCGATCTCTGTCTGCCCTGGCCATCGCCTGTACATCGACATTGCCTGATCTTCACCTGCCCTGATCTCTGCCTGGACCCAGACTAACAGCCTGCTCCTCTCTGGACTCTCACCTAAGCCCTGCCGGCCTCAGAACCCCAAGGGCTCAACCTGTGGAGGAGGAGGCTGGTACAGGTGAAGCCTAAGACCGTCTCCCACTCAGAGGAAGTTTGGCTGCTGTCAGGGTGGGGCTAGCGGGTTGGGTTGCTAGGCTGTGTCAACGACGCCACAGTCAAGGTCTCACATTCTGTGACATCTGTTCTGTAAAACAGATAAAATACAATAAAAAAAACCCAAAAACTGGCAACCAGCCAAAAGCAATATTCTTATTGGCAGTAGCTGCATCACAGGAGGAGATTTTATTTCTTTGACAGAGCTGTTGTCCATCCCCATTTCACAAAGTATGCAAAAGCCATTAGTAGCCCTTTTTATTTTTATTTATTTTTTTATTAACGCTTTTATATACCGACTTTCCTGATACAGATCAAATCAAACCGGTTTACATGGAACAAAGGCATTAACAAACGATAACTATAAACCAGAAGGAGCGAAATTCTATTATCTATTATTATCTAGATATATTTATCTAGATGAATATCTAGATAAATATCACTATGTACCATCCCTTGATGTTCTGCTCAGTACAACATTCACTCCATCACTGTTATCTCTATCTCTGTGTGTTTTCTAAGATGAACACGAATCAGACTGGATGAATCCATGCTTAATTGCTTCCTACTACAACATGCAGAGCACTGGACAATTAAAGAATCAGCCTGAAAAGTAATCCCATAATGATTAATGTCCGCCCCATGCCCTTTCCCCAGCCTGAGAATCACCACCAATGGATGTGGGATCAAACTCCCAGTGCATTCTCAGTAGTACTGTGTCTCACAGCATTATATACGCTGGGTTCCTAGCTGTACCATCACAGAGGTTTTTGGAGGAAGGTCATTTCAAAGTGAGTGTCAGAGCACGGGATGACGTTGAAACATGGCAGTGTGGATTGGCCTACAGTCACATAGGTTATTAATAGACACAGGGCCAAAGGTCACGTTACTTCAGCCACAAAAGGTAAATTTGTAGGATGACCCGAGCAGTTTCATTGCTATTAAAAATAGCACATGGGTTTTAAAAAATGGCTGTGTTTTCATTTTCTTTTAGATTCTGGCTAACGATTAAAAACCTGAACTCCAGAGTGGAGACAACTAATCTTCTGAGGAGTAAGTAGTAAGATTTCATATCTCTGTTAAGATGGGACTACAAGAAGATGGTGACAAGCCAATGAGATCATTCAAATATATACTCATCTTTAGATGTTAGACAAGTTACCACGTTACAATGTAAAATAGGCAGACCTTGCCCTATTCACTTATATGTAAACCGATGTGATATCTCGATCAATTGTTGGTATACAAAAGCAAACAAATAAATAACTAAATAAATTTAATTTTATGATTTATACAGGAAATTACTATCTATGTGCCATAATATGTAATGATCCGGTGTTTCCCATCCCTCTCCTGGAGCTACACCCAACCAGTCGATTATTCAGGATACCCAAAATTAATATGCATGAGAGATTTGCATACAGGCTATGCAAATATATCTCATCAATATTTGTTGTGGAAATCAGAAAACCTGACTGGCTAGGTGTGCCTCCAGGACAGGGTTAGGAACACTGTAATAGGTTATAAAAATATTCCTCCTCTCATTGCACAGGTTTCTATAAAACAGATCATACAATCTGATATGATGCAATATGTAATAAACTATAACTCAAAGTGATAATATGGTATAGTAAAATATATTTTTCAAATATATGTGTCTTTCCCTGGAACAGAAATCTGATAGAATGTAAACACATTTGCTGTGTTCCAAAACTAATTTGAGACTATGCTGTGCCTAAAACAGGAGTCGTCCTAAATAGGCAGGGAAGGAAGAATCTGTTCAGGGAAGTGTGTGATAGCTCCATAGGTGAGACATGAGGCCTATTTAAAGAGCAGCCGATGGCTATAATAAGCAGCATCTGTCTGGATTAACAAACACCAAACACCCAGAATCTGCTGAGTGAAATTAAATGTGTTCAGTTTCGTTTTGAAAGACTGGCATATTTATATATCTATAACAGGAATAATGTGATAGTAAAAAAAAAAAAAAATTCCCAGGACATACTGTTTAATGAATTAAATTACACTAGGTCAGACCATTAAAAAAAAAAACAACTCGGGGCAGGCAATTTTGAAAAGATTTTACATAAAAATTCCTTTATAAAGTTGCCCCACCAATAATGGGAGTAGCTGTAGGTGGGGGATGATAAGCACACGGAGAGATTTAATTCTGAAATCCTTGCGTGTATTTTACCAGGTGTACTATGCACCTATGTTTTCTGCCACAAGGAATTTTCCCTTTGAATATGAGCTTGCAGGTCAGAGGGCACAAAGACACTGAAAATTGCCTCCAAAAAGGAGTTTCCAACCAAGAAAGAAGGATTAAGGAAAGCAGAGAGAAAGGGCTCAGGTTCATAGTATGAGACTTTCTGAAGGCGCGGAGATAGGCATGACTATGCCTGTCTCCTTCCCTACCTTGCAAAAGGGAAAACAGTCACTCTCTATGCCAACCCCGCTGATCGCAAGCTATAAACAGATTAATATTAGGGTAGGTCACAAAAAAACACATTCATGCAGGAATTATCAGCAGAAGAGGTGCGGCCCTTGGCATGCCACCTTCACTCTGTCTGTCTTCTGCTGCTAATCATTTCATATATCATAGCACTACTAGATATGCACAGTCCTTCCGGCCGTTTTAAAAGCCCCAAAGGAATCACTGAGCAGTTTTGCATACTTTTCAGGGTCTGTTCTGTAGTCGAGTTGTTTCATACTATGCAGTCAACTCTGCTCGGCTTTATTTGCACAAATGCTTTGCATGTTGCGGTCTCGGTCGTCACGGTGGCGCCCGAGACCTTACCTTCTTCCCGGGTCCCGGGGAGCTGCCGCGTTCCGCGGGCTCAGGACCCCGGCCGCCGCTTCCTCCAGCCGTTCCGATCCTCCGCGGGCCTGCAGGGCCTTCGGGCGCCATGCGCTGGCTCCCACGCTGCCGCTGGCGTGCTCTCACGGCCAGCCCCGCCCCCAGGCGCGCGCGGCTGACCTCCGGTTTTAAAGGGACCAGCGCGGGAAAACCCGGCTCCTCCCTTCTCTGACGTCAGACGCTGCAGGGCTATTTAAGCCCTGCAGTCCCTTCTCTTCTTTGCCTTGCAACGAAGTTCACTACTTCCGGTAGTTCTAAGTTGCGTTCCTGGATTGCCTGTTACCTGCCTGACTCCGCTTTGCCTGACTCCGCTTGCCTGCTACCTGCCTTGACCACGGATTGCCTGACTCCGCTTGCCTGTTACCTGCCTTGACCACGGATTGCCTGACTCCGCCTGCCTGCTACCTGCCTTGACCACAGTTTGCCTGACTCCGCTTGCCTGTTACCTGCCTTGACTCCGGTTCGTAGTTTTGACCCTGCTTATCTTCAGCCTGCCCTGACCTCGGTTCGTGACCCCGACTTCTGCTCGCTCGCTGCCTGCCCAGACTCCAGTCCGGATTCCACTCCTGGGTTTCTTCGTTCTCGCCTAAGTCCCAGCGGTCCGGGTCCCTACGGGCTCCTCCTGGGGGGACCTCGGGCTTCCAGGGCGAAGTCTCCTAAGTCCTAGCAACCCGGGCTCCCACAGCTCCTCTGGAGGAGTCTCGGGTTTCCAGGTGAAGATCCTATTGCCCAGTGGGAGTTCTGCCTACCGACTGTTCCCTCGGGCCGGTCAGCCCAAGGATCCACATCCGGATTTTCTCCAGCACAACATTGCAGCCATTTAAAAGCGAGAGGATTCTCCGATTGAAAAAGTCCTCAATCTTTATTCATGCTAGCAATACACCCTACCTGTCCAGTAAGTAATTTAACCACCACAGATTTGAGAGAGAACTTTCCGTTACTGGAAGTGACACCATGTCAGTGAATGGTGTCATATCTTATTGCATCAGTTTTTTAAGGAAATTGCCTCTGACTCCCAGGGATCAAAATCCAGGCAGCTACTGCAACAGGCAGTGAATTGAGGAGAGACTGCCTGCACAGGGTTGCCTCAGCCTCCCCCTCACCATTATGCTGCCGTCTTGCCTGCAGGGACCTTGCTGCTCTGTCTCACCCTGTTGCAAGGCCTGCAGTTGCCTTGAACTCTGCAGCTGCTGATTTTCTGCTGGGGATCCTGCAGAGGCAGCGTTCACAGCTTCCAGGGGGGAGGGCAGGGGTCCCAGTCCTTGTGCATGGTCCCCAGCTGAGGACTGTAGAGACTGAGCTAGGTGCATTGGGAAAGATTATAAAAAAAATAAAAAAAAAAGGAGGTAAAAATCCCCAAGGGTAACTGAGAATGAAGGCTCATGGTGCCAGGATCCCAGCCTCTGTTCCAACTGAGCCGAAACCCAAAAGTGGAGAAGGAAACAGGTGCATCATTTAAAAAGAAAAGGGTGAAAGTACCTTCCTGTGGTTCTAGATCGGCTGAAAGGATTTGGGCTTTTCTGAATGCAAATATTAACACAACCTTGGCGTGCCTGGTTTTTGGGTTTGTTTTTTTTTTTGCAACAGATAAATCGTATTTGGGGACATGTTTATACCCAGTAATATCAATTAACTATATTTCTCTTTCCTAAGTCTGTCATTTGCTTCTGGGTGAGAGGAACTGGAAACAGTGACGCAAAAGCTACTGTAAACCTGAACAAAGCTTATTAGTTTTTGACGCTTCTTGTGGCTCCGATAATTGATTCTAGCTGTGAAGCAGGAGGAGTGAAGAAGCCGTCTGAAATCTCTATTATGAGAAAGCTATGGCAGAAGGGGGGGACATGCGAATCAACAGTGCGCTATTGCTTTATGGGCTGGATTTTCCTCTGCAAACTCCAGAAGGAAAAAAAAAATCACGAATTCCACATTGGATACTATGCAAACACTATTTACTCTGACATTTCCTCCGCAATCATTGACTTACTGTAATGTTTATAAAACAAATTGCTGCTTATTATAAGGTGGGTTTTTTTTTCCCCCCTCAGTCCTTTTGCTCTGCATACACTCCACTGTCTGAGGGAGGAAAAAGCGAAGATTATTAATCACCGCCAGTGTCTTCTCGGAAAGAAACCTCAACATTTGAGGAAGACTTTCCGCCTTGGGCATCATCCGCTTGGTGGAGCATAAAGCAACTGCTTGGAGCCAAAGCAAAACTTTATGAAAAAATATCTAAATAAATAGATTTTAAAGAGAGGAGGTTTTTGAAGCAACGGCTCTTGGGCCCGCACTAGAAAATCCCAGTTGTTTCCTAGTTGTGCCAGATTTACCTCTGAGTTGCTCCTAGCAGTGGAGTAAGGAGGGTCTCCCTTCCAAAGATGTGTCTGCATCCCCCCCTTTTCTTTTTCTCCCCTCCCCCATGTCACCCTCTTGCTAGCCTCTGCCCTGTGTCCCTTTCTCCCACTCCATATCCCTCGCTCCCTGCCACCTGTCTCTCTCCTCCCTCAGCTCGATGTTTCTCCCCCCACTCATCTCCTTTTCTCTCTCCCACTGGGCACCGCATTGCCCATCTCTCTCTCTCTCTATCCCTTCTGCCTTCCATTCTCCCTCTCTTCCTCCTACCCTGTAACCCCCACTTTCCTGCCACCTTGGATTCCTCCCCCCCCCCTCTCTTCCATTCTGCCCTGCATGCTCCTGTCCCTCTCGCCATGTGCCCTGCATTCGCCATTATGATGCACAGAACTGCTAAATGATTCCCGGATGGAAGCTAACAATAATATCCGCCATTCAGCAAAAGGCTTGGATTGTGCATGCATCAATCCAGTATTTTTTTTTCCTGTGGGCATATAATTGGTTATGAAAGGTACAGACGAATACGACCTATTTAAATACTAACAACCAACATACGTTCATTTACAATGCCGTAGCAGAGTCTGCGTGATTCTGCTATATTGCTTTGCATATCCATGCCACATTTGACTTCTGCTTCAGGTATGGTTTCTTGTAATTATGCAATCGTAGGCTCATATCTATCTGTTCATTTCAGATTAAATATTCAGATTGCTTTTCCCCCCGAAGTAGTGCATAACAAAATGGGTGTAGGTGGACAATATCAGGAGGTCAAGCTGAGGCTTAATTATTGAGGATGTCCTCTTCTATATATGGTCCATACTTTTTGTAATGAAAAGCCAAAGATAGATACAAAGCCGCTTGTGCATTAAAAAAAAACAACAATCTGGCTGTCTGCAAAAATAGCCGTCTACTCTCAGCAAAATAAACATTTATTTTTAAACAACCATCATCCTCAAGGATATTTTAAGTGCATTTATTATTTATTTATGGAAAATATTTATATTCCGCCTATAACAAATCATTCTAAGCAGATTACAAAAAAAAAAATGTTTTTGACAAAGAGGAAAGACGGAAGAATGGTTGAAGAAGGGGCTTACATTTTATTATTTTTATTATTATTTTTTTTTTTTAGGGAAGCTGCTGGCAGTATGTATGTGTAAATTGCATCCAGTTATTCAAAGCAAGAGTCAAAATAACACGTGACCAAAAATTAATTGCCACCATGTCCCTGCTTTACAGAATGGAAGTACTTTCTCATATACAGTATATGTGTGTGTATGTATATATATATATATATATATATATATATATATATATATATAAATAAAACAAAGCATGCTCAGGAAGCAGTAAGCCACTAATACAGTGTCGCCGTGCATACGGTTTATTCAATTTATATTACAATTCTGCAGAAATAGAAGTCAATAAGCAAAAACCCCAAGGTGATACCTTTTTCATGGACTAACAATAGATTTCTTGATTAGGTCAAAGCAAAATGAGCAGGTCCTGATGGAGTGTAGCTCCTGAAAGCCAGTCCAGAACGTATTAAATTAGTCCAATAAAAAGACATCACCTTATATTTTTCCCCGTTTATTGACCTTTATTTGTGCACATTCAAGTGGACTAATACGGCAGCCTCACTACTTTATATTAAAATTACAAAATTGAAAAAGCATCATTTTTATTGGGTAATTGATTGTCGAAGTGTGCAGCCTGAGAAACAAGATGAATATTTTATTATTTTGTTCCAGGATCCTGTAGAAGCTTCTGACTGAATCATAAAAATGCAGCTTGCAGAACTAAACCGGGTATGCAAGGCAAGCCTCACAATAAGGATGTGCAAACAGAGCCCATAAAATCCTAAAAAGGTAAACTAAAGCAAGAAGACCTGTGAGCACATCCCTCAGCAGTGGTAGTGGTGCTATGTCTGTCTGTCTGTCTTACTCTCTGGCTCTGCTTAGTGTGGTTACTCCTATGCCATTTGGAAGAGGCAGGTCACCTACTTAACAAAAAACAGACACAGCAAGACTTTATAATCCCTTTTTTTATTTTTATTTTACTAAGGACTTGGGCCTTTGACTCGGTGGACTAGATTGTGATTTGGGGCATCTTGGGTCCAGATCCCAACCAAGTCACCCATGATTTAACCATCTCTATAAACAATCCTGACAGCTGTTTATTGCCTTTGCATGCTCATACAACAGATATTAGCTCTCTAATGCCGTCTTGGGCTTCAGGTTATTATAGTACAGCCTCCACGTTGTCGTGTCTAATTGCTTACACTTGCAGTATTGGCCATAGTTTCACTGCCAATTTCAGTGCAAGGAGAGGTTCAATAGCTATTTACTTTCACCAGAATTATTCACATTGGGCTGGATTTTTAAACCTACGCGCGCGGCCTACATTTGTGCGCGCTTCCTGGCGTGCACAAATGTACGCCCGATTTTATAGCATGCGTGAGCAGCCGTGCGCATGCTATAAAATCCGGGGTCGGCGCGCGCAAGGGGGTGCACACTAGTGCACCTTGCGTGTGCCGAGCCCTAGGGGAGCCCCGATGGCTTTCCCCGTTCCCTCCGAGGCCGCTCCGAGGCTGCTCTGAGGCCGCTCCAAAATCTAAGGCCACTCCGAAATCGGAGTGGCCACCTTTATTTTGTAAATTATGCCTGCCAAACTTGCGCACGCCAGCGGGCTGCCAGCACGCAATCCCCTGGCACGGCTGCTGTGCCGGAGGGCTCGGTCACGCCCCCACCCCCGCCCCTTTCACAAAGCCCCGGGACATACACGCATCCCGGGCCTTTGCGTGCGTCGCTGGGCCTATGCAAAATAGGCTCGGCACGTGCAGGAGCGGTTACGCGCGTATCCGCCCCATTCTGAGCACAGAATAATGCATGTCTGGGTTGTATAATCCAAAGGGCAATGACACAAGTGTCTGTTGTATAACCCAAGCCAAGAATGCATTCTTTCTATATAATCCCACAACTGGTAGCACATATTCCTGCTATAAAAACTGATAACCAGTGGTAATATCTTTCACAACCACGGCACACTGGTGTGCCTTCAGACCTGACCAGGTGTGCCGCAGAAAAGTCACCACTGCCTGATGCTCAGTCCCAAGCCAGCACCCAGGCTGTCCTCTGTGTCTTGCAGCAATAAGAAACGCAGCAGTGGTTCTTAAACTTGTAGAAGGAACTTTCTGAGGACATGTGCAATCATGCAGCTTTTTTCTTTCTAGCATGCATAGCTGGATTAAAAAAAAAAAAAAAGGTTTGGACAAGTTATTGGAGAAGAAATCCATAAACAAGACTTAGAAAAGGTGACTACTTATCCCTGCACGTAAGCAGCATGGGATCTACGGTATCTACTGTCTGGTAATTGTGGGATCAGCATGTGATCAATCAAACTCCGTCAGGTACTTGTGACCTGGATTGGCCACTGTTGGGAACAGGATACTGGGCTTGATGGACCTTTGGGCTGACCCAGTATGGCTGTTCTTATGAGCCGTGGAATGTTGTAATTAAATGGGCAGCACACAGGGCGCAGATAGCCGAGACCTGCTTTGTACTGCACACACATTATGCTCCATCTTTGATCCTTCCAGCCTTTGTCCTATCCCCAGGCTGAGTGAGATGGGGGAGGGGGGGGGGGGGCGGAGAGCGTGCACGGAGCACTGGAAGTGACTCTTTCTGTGCTGGGAGGGAGTAGCAGCAGCAGTGGAGGAGCTCTGGCAGCTGCATGTGGCAGCCAAGGTAACCGAGCCAGTTTGCCGCTGGCACATCAACTTCTCCCTTCTCCTGCACTTGAATACAAAGAGAGCTGGTCCATTATGACAGGTTCATGGGTGGCTTTCTTCCCTCTCCCCTCCGTTTTAAGATTTGGAAGAGACACTGGTGGGACTTTCAGTGCTTCCCTAGCTCTTCCTTTGGCCATATGGCTCTTCTGCACTGCCTGCTCCTTGTTCTTGCTCACAGCATTTTTGTTAATGTAATTGTGCCTTGGACTTCAAAAAGGTTGGGAAACAGATATAACCTACAGCTAATACATTCCATTCTTTTTATTTACCTAACATCTTAACCAATAATAAATAGCGATGGACTCATTTTCACATTGTGATAGTTACAGTCCAAAGGGGAGGAGTATCTGGATATGTTCTGGTTCTTCTCTTTTGGATCTAAAAGGTTTTTAAATTTAAAAAAAACAGCAATCAAAACTTAAACTGAGCTCTAGAATAATCGGGTCTGTTGTATATGTGTGTTAGTTCTTCTGCACCCCCTGTACTGTATTTTATTTTACAGTTGCATTCCTGTATATTCTCCCACCTATGGAAATATTTTTATGCTTCTGAAGCCCTGTCTGAAAGACACAACCTTGTTTGAAAGCTCCTGTATGCTGCTTGCTGCATTATGGAAAGCTATTCAACTCTCCTGTTTTTTGTATGGCTCCGAAAAATGAATTCCACTCTCCAGCAACAATGTAAGATACAATATGAATAGAGCATGAAGAACATGCTGGGAGCATTATTTATTCAGATATTCTTCAGATTTTTATGAAGTGTTTTTTGAGCTTGGATGTTTACCTTTTTTTTTTATAAGACACGTATATATCACCCCTGTAGCATTGAAGCTAGTCCCTATTAACCCTAATTATATTTTCAGTCTTGTAGTTTTATTTTGTTTATTATCTTCCGTGCCAGCTGCCTTCAAACCATACAGTGTCCTTCAGACAGTGCTTCGCAGGTATAAAAATATTTCTCGATCTGGGAGAGTATGCAGGAATGCAGCTGTAAAATAAAAAATCGGCTGTATGCGTGTATAGTGGTAATAAGCAGCTGCCGGTGTTGTTTATGGAGATGGTGAAGTCAACAATGTCATATGACTTGGTTGGAATCTTGATTCAAGAAATCCCAGGTCATAGTTAATCTCGTCCATTTTAGAACAGTATTTCAAACCCTTATTTTTACTGAATTTGATTATTGTAATGCTATATTCTTGGGTTTGCCAGGTAATACAACTCATCCATTACAGTTACTTTACAGAATACAACAGCAAGAATATTATCAGGTAATAGGAAATATGATCATATAACACCGGTGTTGAAATCACTACACTGGTTACCAGTTAAATTTAGAACACAATACAAAGTACTTACAATAAGATTAATAACATAGAATGGCTAAATGCCTCCTTTCACCTATACGTCCAGAAACCTGAGATCTGCCAGTAAAGGCCTACTTCAAGTCCCATCGCTGCACTGCACATATTTAAGCAAAGTGAGAGAGAGAGCATTTTCAATCGCTGGCCCAAAACTGTGGAACACAATGCCGGCTGACCTGCACACTCAGAAAGATAGTAAGCAGTTTAAAAAAGATCTAAAAACATGGTTATTCAGCATAGCATATGCTGACTGAGACAAATATGAAATGCTGGGTCTTAGAAATAACTGATGGTGTAACACTTTTTTTTAAACGTATTATCTTGTAATAATGATCGAATACTGTTTTGAAACTTGACTGATTTATTTGGTTTTTGAATGCGATTGATTTTATGTTTTTAGCCATTGTTTTTATTGTAAACCGCCATGATTGTTAATTCAGAATGATGGTATATAAATAAATATACCACAAGCAAACCGAGCATATGGATAGCATTCAAAATAGTTATGTAAAAATCCACCACGAATGCTAATATTGTGTAATACAGTCACGATACTTCAGACTGGTATATAAGTTGAAAGTCTTATTTATTCACAAATCGGCAACTCCAATGTTATACAGCGCAATTTTTCATGCACACGGGGTCCCCCGACACGGTCCCGTGTTTCGCCAGCGGCTGCGTCGGGAGGGATGCCCACAAATTCAAAGAGGAAAATCTAAAAATTAACAAAAGGACTGTATAAGAAATAGTAATGGTACAGAGTCAATACAGGTAGATGCACACATACACTTTACCTTTAGACGGATTTCTTAAGTTCCAGGCATGGAGTGCGTTCGAGCGAGGTTCAAGGACAGCTTAAAAGCTGTCAAAACTCGCGCCAACCAGATTTCAAAGACCAATCAGAAAAGAGAAAGAGCCAACCTATCGCAGCTGAGATCCGACAGAAGTATTAAAGTTAGAAATAGCTTCGATTATACAGGACGCTGTCGCTCATCGTTATATCACCAGCCGGGAAGCTAATTACCTCACCACCCCAAACCCTGTTGTACCAGTGTTCTATATACTTCCGAAAATCCACAAATCCCTCGAGAACCCACCGGGGCGTCCGATAGTATCAGGGATAGGCTCGGTTTTGGAGCCCCTTTCACAATTCGTGGACATTTTTTTAAGACCTTTTGTCCCACGGATTAAATCATATGTACGTGACTCCTCCCATCTCATTACCTTATTAGAAAATACAGATTTTCCCTCTGAACCTTTTTTACTTATCACTTTAGATATTGTTTCTCTTTATTCGAATATCCCTCAATCTGAAGCTCTCACAATAATTGAAAATACTTTGGATTCCCGTACAGAACCATCTAGGGTCCCCACTTCATTTCTAATGCAATTGACTACTTTGGCACTTACAAAAAACTATTTTCGTTTTGAGTCTTCTTTTTTTCAGCAGATCAAAGGGACAGCAATGGGTGCCACCATGGCACCCAGTTTAGCATGTTTATTTGTCGCTCAATTTGAGGACACATATATATACCCTTCACATTGGTGGCATTTTGTGCACTCCTGGTATCGTTATATTGACGACATTTTACTGATTTGGATGGGAACTGAAATACAGTTTTATTTATTTTTTGATTGGTTAAACCAATGTAATCACCATATGCAGTTTAGTTTTTGTTTACATTATTCGCAAATACCCTTTTTGGATGTGCTAATACTAAATACCGGTTCCAGTTTTTCCACCACTATTTTTCGCAAGGATACCGACCGTAATACAATCCTTAAGTTTGACAGCTGTCACCCCAAACACTTAAAAACCAACATCCCGACCGGACAGTTCCTGAGGTTACGTAGATTGTGTTCCTCTACGTCTGACTACGTTCAAAAAGCTAAGGAGATGCTCTCCCGGTTTAGGCTGAGAGGGTACCCTTACAAAGTTCTTAGAGCTGCCTATAAAAGAGCCTTATATGTCAACAGGGATTGGTTATTTTTACCGTCTCGTAAGGATGATAGTTCCTCTTTAAATTGCATTTTGCCGTTCTCACCATCGAGCCACGCGATATCCTGCATTCTTAGAAAACACTGGTCTTCCTTAGCACTCTCTACTCTGTTTCATAGCTCTTTAAGGTTTACGTATCGTAGAGGAAAAAATTTTCGTGATATTCTGACTAACTCAGACTTCCTATCTAATCGTTCTATTGCCACACAGATTGGTACTCACAGACCCTGTGGAAACTGCTCAGTTTGCAAACACACAACTACTCTTTCTGATTTCATCGAACCCCTTTCCTCAAGACGTTATACTCTACGTCAAGATTCGGACTGTGCCTCCATAGGCGTGGTTTACATTATCCGCTGCCCTTGTGATATGCTATACGTAGGAAAAACCACAAGACAGATACGTACCCGAGTGATCGAACATAGATCGAATATTAAACATTCCCGTAACTTGGCCCCCCTAGTGGATCATTGGTTATCACGCTCACACACAATTTCTGATTTATTCTTTTTTGTTTTAGAAATTGTGACACCTCCATTACGTGGTGGTGATTTTGATCTTTTACTGACGCGTTGTGAACAAAGGTGGATACACCGGTTAGACTGTGTGATTCCCAAGGGCCTTAATAAAGAAATCGAATGGTTTCATTTTACATAATCTTGATAGGCTGCAGCTGATACCACCTCAGCTGCGATAGGTTGGCTCTTTCTCTTTTCTGATTGGTCTTTGAAATCTGGTTGGCGCGAGTTTTGACAGCTTTTAAGCTGTCCTTGAACCTCGCTCGAACGCACTCCATGCCTGGAACTTAAGAAATCCATCTAAAGGTAAAATGTATGTGTGCATCTACCTGTATTGACTCTGTACCATTACTATTTCTTATACAGTCCTTTTGTTGATTTTTAGATTTTCCTCTTTGAATTTGTGGGCATCCCTCCCGACGCAGCCGCTGGCGAAACACGGGACCGTGTCGGGGGACCCCGTGTGCATGAAAAATTGCGCTGTATAACATTGGAGTTGCCGATTTGTGAATAAATAAGACTTTCAACTTATATACCAGTCTGAAGTATCGTGACTGTATTACACAATATTAGCATTCGTGGTGGATTTTTATATAAATAAATATGAAATATGAGTCAAAGATTATAAAACTGATTTTTTTTTTTTTTGCTAAGTAGATGAGCTGCATTTTCCCCATGCATCCAGCATTTACTGTGGGCGCTGACGGATGATGTCATCCCAACTCTGGTATATAAGGAAGCTCAGTTCCACCAACCAGTGCTGCAGCAACAGCTGTGCCTTGCCTGCAGTGTAGTGTATTGTGGGCCTGGTCTTGTTCCAGTCCTGCTCCTTGCCTCAGGTACTGTTTCAGACCTTGGCTTGTCTGTCTGTGCCTTGCCTGCAGTATAGTGTATATTATGGGCCTGGTCTTGTTCCAGTCCTGCTCCTTGCCTCTCCATTATTTTTTTTTTTAATATTCTGCTTTATAGCACTTCAGAGCAGATTACATTCAGGTACTGTTTCAGACCTTGGCTTGTCTGTCTGTGCCTTGTCTGTTTCAGTCCTTGTCTTACCTGTTTGGGCTGTGACTCTTCATGCCATGTCTCTTCCAGCCCTTGCCTCTGCCTCTTGGACCCTGGCCTGGATTCTGAATCTTGCCTGACCTCTGCCTGCATACTGACATAGTTGCTCGCTACCTGCCCTGACCTTGGCCTGCTTACTGATGCTGCCCGACTATGTCCTCTGGGATGTTTCCTAACTCCTGCTGACCTTAGAACCCAAGGGTTCAACCTGTGGGGGAAGAGGGTGGTACAGGTGAAGCCTGGTCCTTGTCCTTGCGTGAGTGCGACTGCCTGCTTTTGGCAGAGGCCTAGCTGGTTTGGCAGCCAATCTTGGCCATGGTCCAAAGGCCTCATACTCTTTAATATCCTGTGATTGGGGGCTCTAAATCCAGCCTCTAGATGTTAACATTGTGCAATGACCAGAACTGGTCTCCCTCCTTCTGCTCCCAGGAGCTTCTCATGCTGTCATAGAAACATAGAAATGACGGCAGAAGAAGACCAAACGGCCCATCCAGTCTGCCCAGCAAGTTTCGCACTTTTTTTCTTCATACTTATCTGTTACTCTTGGCTCTTAGTAAGCTTTTGGTTCTATTTCCCTTCCACCCTCACCATTGATGTAGAGAGCAGTGTTGGAACTGCATCTAAGTGAAATATCTAGCTTAATTAGTTAGGGGTAGTAACCACCGCAATAAGCAAGCTACACCCATGCTTATCTGTTTACCCAGAGTATGCAATTCAGTACTTGTTGGTTGTTGTCTGTATATAGATCCATTCGGCAGCCCTGACCTGCCATTGAACCGCTGGGTCAGCCCCTGTCTTAAATACATCTCTCAAGGTGCTCAGAGAAATTCAGCATCTGAAGACAGATATTCTAAAATGGGCTTTGGCTGACAAAGCACCTTTAGTTTTACAAGTCACTGGTGGATCTATTTAATCATATTCAATTATATGTGGCAGATTTATAAACACTTGAACAAAGATTTCCTCTGTTATGATATGAAACCTGCAGATCATTTCAAACACACATTTTCATTAGCTGAGATGTGATGCATGCTTAGTGATACACTGTGGTTTTTTAATGTCTGCAGAAAATATATTTTATGCAATTCCCCTATTAAATTTTAAAACTGGATAATGCAGGTTTAGGGAAACGTGAGACTGGAAATCACGCTGCCAGCACATTACTGCTTGTCAAACAAGTGACATTATTTCAAGGAAATATCTAATTGAATTGCTATGCATGCCATTAAAAGAAATATGAATAAATATTCTAAAATGTACTTATGCTCAGGAAAAACAACCAAAAGATTTTCTTGTGCACTTTATTTTTGTTTAAAGACAAAGCAATAAATTGCCAGCTTTATAGGTTACATTCCCTGCTGCTTTGAACTCAAGCCTTTAGACAGGTGAAGCTACAGAGCAGGAGATCCTCACTTCAAAAGAACTGCAGCTTGTGATAAAAGATGCATGCATCTGTGACCTCAAAGGGGAAAACTTTCAACTGCTTTATAGGAGGGTTTAGAGCTTATAAACTCAACAGCTGGTCTCTGTTTTTTGTGTTATATCATCACTTGAATTTAGCTTCTTTTCCACTGATGCGTCCTAAGATAGCATTAGAGTTTTATGAAAGCACTAACCTGGCCAACGAGAAAACGGCCTGTTTCTACCTTGTAAAAACAGTGCAATTACTAATTTTGTAATGTTACTTCACTGGGATAGGCAGAAATAAATGTCAACATAACAAGTTCTGAGCAAGACCTTAATCTTTTGCCAAAGGAGGAGGTTTCATCCTTCTGCTCTGGGAATGGAGGTCAAACACAGAAACATAGAAATAACGGCAGAAAAGGACTGAACGGTCCATCCAGGCTGCCCAGCAAGCTTATGGTAGCATCTGCCATGCCATACAGGTCACCCCCCCCCCCCCCCCCCACATAATGGCATTTAACAACAAGGGACATCCAAATATTGACCAGCGAAGACTGATTCGGAGACAGGTCCTGTGCCCCGAGGCTCGCTACACAACCTGTGGGCTAGTCTCGGACCATGATGCTGGCTCTCCTGGAAGAAGAAAGGAGAAGACCTGGAAGGTGGGACCCGGAGACGAAGACCAGATCCTCAGGGTCTTGATTGGAGACTTGGAAGATGCTGAAAAGAAGAGCGACCTCCGACCGCTTGAGCGAGTCTTTTTCACCCCTGTGTCATCTTTTAACTGGCCTTAGCTTAATTTATTTCATTTACGCGGACGATATCCAGATTTTATTTCCCATAAAATATAGTTTAGAAAACATTTTTAAGATGGTACAGATGTATTTGGAGATAATCGAGCAACTTTTAGTTCAAATGAAATTGATTTTAAATATGGATAAATCTGTGTTCAAGGTTTTAGATAGGAAAAAATGTTAAACTAGAACAGAAAGTGGTTATTTTAAACAACAACACAAGTTTTAAATTAGAGGACACAGCAAGGAACGTAGGGTTCATTATGGATTTTGAACTGAATATGAAAGCTCATATCTAAAAAAATGCCAATGAAGGTTTTGCTAAGCTGCGGATGCTGAGACGATTAGAACCACTCATTTCTTGGAATAACTTTAGACATGTGCTCCAGGTTACGAATCTTTATGTAAAATTATGCAGATTTGCCACAAAATTGCCACAGAATCTTTAAAAACTACTGCAGGAAACCAGGGGCTTTGATTATTGGTGGTGACATACAGGTCCCTCCTACCACCTGCTGCCCCTGGTACACCAATGGGGGAGGGTCTATCCTATAGGCAGGTGTGGATTTACCAATAGGCAGAGCAGGCAGGTGCCTATGGGCCACTGCCCCAGCGGGGCCTAAGTGAATCACTTGTTTTGCATCATCAGCGATGAACAAGTTGGGGGGTAGGCAGCAGCCGACTGTTCACACGCCTAAGGGCGGCTGAGGTATTAAATCCATCGCTGCCTATAGGAGATAATGAAAGATAATGCATCCCACGTCTGAAAACAGGGGCATCTTTGTGAGCCACAAGAACTGCTGAGATCCATAACATCCCTCTGGCCCTCCTCTAAACTCAGGGATTGAATACTTTATCTGTGCATTGCATCCTGAACACTTCAGAGGATGTCTTCCTAGGCCCGCGGTGGAATTATGCAGAAAATAAGCTAATATCAGCAGATCATCTACAAGTCTGTCTACGAGTTTACTGAGGAGCGGGTAATGTCAATTTTGTATTTAAACATTAGCATTCTTTTAATGTTGTTTACTATTGATGCAACTGCTGCTTTTGAAGCCACGGGAACTTTTCGTGCCAGAGACACTTCGGTCTATAGCCCTGGGATCGGGTGCAAAATGTTCTTAATGCGTCATGCATTATTAAAGTGAGCCCAGACAGTACTCTTTTGTGAAGTCTTATAAATACAGATGCAAATTTCCATGTGGTTTTCAAACTGCTGGGGTACAGGCCAAATTGATGCTGTGCCCCTGTAAGTAACATAAGCTTGGTTTATTGACACGAACCAAAAGATTTGTCCTTGGGCTCACCAGGTAGCTATTTCAGATTTGTTTCAGCGTCTGGAATGTTTTCTTGTTTAGATTCACATCCCTCTCCTTTCTGCCCTCAGAATTGTTCTCCTAAGGCTATAACACCCTCAGGAACACTCGGCCATTTGAACATTGACGCATAATGAATCTTCCTTGTACTCTTCCCTAGAACCACAACTTTTATTTTTTGCTTACTATGTTCTCTGTTTCTTCTACCTTTATTTCTCTCATTCCGTCTGTGACTAGCATAGCAGGGTTTAAAAGAGATTTGGGCGAGTTTCTGGATGAAAGGTCCATAGCACATTATTATCCAGGCAGACTAGAGGAAGCTATTGCTCTCCCTGGGAATGAATAACAGGGATTAGATCTACTTTATGGGATCTGCCAGGTACTTGTGCCCTGGATTGGCCACTGCCAAAGACAGGGCTCGATGGACCTTGGTCTGACCCAGCATGGCGACTCCTATGCTCTTATGAGTGCAAGGAACTCAGTGCCTGGGTATTCATGCTCGCTCTGAGCAAACTTCGATTGCCTGTTTGCCACATTCAGATGGAGAATAAGCCGGGGAACTTACTCATCGGCGTTGGATCTGGTTTGGCAAACTCATGTGTTTAGTAAGAACTCAGCATCCCCTGCCACCTAACTATTTAGATTCGTTTGCACCTCGGTTCTCTTCTTTCCTGCACCATGAAGGGCCCTGCCTGCTCACAGGTTTCCGCCATTCTCCATGGGACCTTTTCATTAGTCTAATTTAATGCATCTGTAACTATCCCAGCTCCTGAGAGTCATAAATGTACTAAGTAAGCCCAATAAACAGGTCATCATCTACAGCTCATTTCTTGACCCTTACTTCTGAGCCAGAACTGATTTGAAAACAGGTCCCTTTTCACAAGGAAAGCTAATGCAATTTTCAAAGGCATTTTCAAACATAAATGGGTATTTGTCCATGGGGGGGAAAAAAATTCCCTTTGAAAATTGCCTTCCCCCTCTAAATGGGGAAAAGAGGATTTCATTTTGACAGCCCTACACGTTGTTTACTCTGCAGACTCGGCACATGTATGGGGGAACGAAGTCCCCATTGGTGCTGGCTGCTGCTGGATTTTGAAAGGAAAACGCTGCAGGGATTTTCCCTTTTTGCAAACTGGCTTGCATGCGGGCTTTTTGAAAATTGCCATACTAATCTGCGACTCTGGCATTGATAACATTAAAAAAATAAAAAATTCTTCGTTCCCTTTTAAATGGGATGTTTATAGCTGTAACCCCCTTTCCACATCGGGACAGGACAAGGATTAATATCAGGGAGCTACTGTGCAACCGTACAACCCACAGGGTCTCTCTGGGTTCTTCCAGCAGGGCTCTTGGGGCTTGAGACCCTCTCTGGGAGGTTCAGGAACAAATGTCATGCCTGGTGTCAGCTTTAGGGTGGGGTGAGTAGGGTGGACACCTGGGCTGCAAAGCGACAAGGGGTCAGCACCAACATGGTCCCATGTGCTGCATGCCTGTGTGCAGGGGGGCGGCTGCAGGCGAGATGACGCCCCTTCCCCCACCCTAATGCACGGCACAGGTCACAAGCCTCAGCTGTAAGGGGTTTTCAGAGCCCCCTTTTGCATCTCATTCATCTCGCATGTCCATCGTTCTCGGCTTTCTCTCAGGCTTTTCTAGCCTGCTAACGCGCCTTTATTAGATAATAGCGTTGCTGGGTATCCGCAGGCTGAAAATGCTCTCCGGGCAACTTTCTCACAATGCAGATGGCATCGGGCATTTTGCCTGAAGTATTTCCAGAATATTTTGGCGCATTAGCTCCGCATGTCGTGCTGCGGTGAGAAAAGGCGAGATTGGTGGGGAAAATCAGGTCGAACTGCTGGCGCCCCAAGCACTTGCCTCGCATATTCACTTTCCTTACAGAAATGTTCTTTGGCTGCTCACGGGGCTCTCTTCTTCCTCCTCTCACTCTGCAGTACTTCAGGATTGCAAGCCCAGGCGTCACCCCCTAGCTGAAGGCGTGGAGAGGGGGGAAAGGGGAAGGTTTCTCCTTTCAAATATGGTGGTGGTGGTGGTGGGGTGACAAGCGGCTTCCTTTGGTGTGTATCACCCCCTCTCTCTCTCCCCTTGCCCTGCATCTCTCTCTCTCTTTCTGCCTCTTTGTCCTGTGTTCCCCCTCCCCCTCCCGCATCCTCTTCCGCTCTGCATCCCTTTTCCCTTCTCTCTGTTCCTCCTTTCCCCATCTCTCTTTCTCCTGCCTCACGCACCCCTCTTCTCTCTCTCTCACCTTTCCCCGCCCCCTCTCTGCCCAGTATCCTCCTCCTCCTCCTGTCCCCCAGTGCTCAGCGTCGCCTCCACTTCTTTCCCTTTTCTGCCGTTGTGTGATTTGGCTCTTTCCCCTTTTCTTACAGAGTTATTTGGATTTGCAGCTCTTTGTTATTCCTGCAAGACTGAACAATGGCAGGAATAGGATTGGAGACGGGAAGGGCGGGGCTGGGATGCAGGAACCCCATGACCCAGAACAAGGCAAGACATACTGACAAGGAAGGCACATCAAGAGATCTGTTGCTAAGGTGAGGAACTGCCGAGGGCCTGGGCTCATAGAGGCCAGGAGGCTGATGTCGTCTGGAGGCGCCACTCAGGGGTTTCCTGCCACTGTGTGCATATTATGCACACGCATGCGTGCACCTATGGGAGAAGACGGGTCGCAGCGGCAGGGTGGTGTGGGCGGCTGGATCCGGCCGGGCTGAGACTGGGCGGCATCGGGGGGTGAGTGGTGCGGCTCGCAGGGCTACCCATGGGCCACTGATCCTAACGCCCAAAGGTTTTCAGTGGAAAGGAGGCTCTAGAACAAGAGGTCATGAGATGAGGGTGAAAGGGGGCAGTCTCAGGAGTAATCTTAGGAAATATTTCTTTACAGAGAGGGTGGCGGATGCGTGGAACGGCCTCCCAGTGGAAGTGGTAGAAACAAAAACAGTATCCGAATTCAAGAAAGCGTGGGATATGCACAGGGGATCTCTAAGGAAGTGATAAGAATTATAATGCTAAATTAATTGAATGGATGGGCCGTCGTGTTTCTATGTGCGTGTTTTTGGGAAAAAGGATAGTAATGAATGCTGGGAAGGGTAGAAGGGGATACCGAGTAGGGATTACCTCCCGTCCCTTAAGAGAAGGCTTTGGGGTGTGTGTGTGTGTGTGTGTGTGTGTGTGTTGGGGGGGGAACATGCATGGAGTGGCAGTTACTGCTTTTATTAACCCCAGCTGGGCAGACTGGATGGACAACTTGGGACTTTTTCTGCTGTATTACCAGGGGATAAGATCTGGGGGATAGGGGTGGGGTGAAGACAAGCTTTCAGAGGAGGGAAGTGATCTCAAAGGAGGAAGTTGGAGAAGGCTTCTCAGAAGGAGGGGCAGAGGAATAGGAGATGGAGGAGAATTGCATGTGTGTGTTTGCAGAGTACGTGAGGGGATAGAAGAGCGTGTGAAGTGGGTGTGCAGCATAGGGACCAGATCCCAGGGTGCCGGGGGTGTCTGAGCACCCCCCTCTTTCAGATTTTCCTCCTGCACCATCTCGTCAGTATCCCAGAGCTGTGGCAGCTGAGAGGAGAGGAGAGACTGTTGAAGTAATGCAAGAGGCAGATCTGATACTGGGAGGGCTCAAGCACCCACAGATCTGGGGACTGTGGTGTGGAGTGAGGGACTCAAAGTGGGTTTAATATAAAAGTTGGAAATATTTGCCAATTTGCTTCAGAATTTTTAAATTTTTGCCACAGGCTCTACCCCTGAGCTGCCACAGGAAACTAGGGGGGGGGGGGCCTGTGGCTTAGACCTTCTGCTCCCTGTTGTCCAACCTTGGGGAGGGAAGAGGGGGATGACAGGGGGCGACAGTACCAACAGTGCCTAGGGGTGCCAAAATCCTAAATCCTTCACTGCTCCAGAATAGTAGGATTTGGGGTTGGTTAAGACCCAGACCTCACGATGCGGCAAGGGACACTACAGTTTTTGTGTTAGCGACCATACTAACATCATCCT
The DNA here is from genome assembly GCF_901001135.1 of Rhinatrema bivittatum. Classification (NCBI taxonomy): domain Eukaryota; kingdom Metazoa; phylum Chordata; class Amphibia; order Gymnophiona; family Rhinatrematidae; genus Rhinatrema; species Rhinatrema bivittatum. Next base: position 16,307,835 of record NC_042628.1, on the reverse strand, counting down.
TGGTTGCCCTTCTCTGGACCACCTCCATCCTGTCTCTGTCCCTTTTGAGATACAGTCTCCAGAACTGAGCACAGTACTCCAGGTGAGGCCTCACCAACCAAGGACCTGTACAAGGTCATTATCACCTCCTTTTTCTTATTGATTATTCCTCTCTCTATGCAGCCCAACGTTCTTCTGGCTTTATTTATCGCCTCGTCACACTGCCTCGCTGTCTTCAGATCACTACACACTATCACCCCAAGGTCCCTCTCTTGCTCCGTGCACAACAGCCCTTCACCCCCCCCCCCCCCCCCCATCCCCATCATGTACGGCTCTTTTGGAGCTGCAGCAGGAGTATGTATGATGAGTGCACTTCATTCCTGGCGAGTATGTGCAGGAGATAACGAACGCCTTTGGAAATTGTGTTTACTCCATGGAGTCCACCTTTCCAGTCTTGTTAATCTATTCCTTTTGAATAATTAAAAAGGGATTGCTCTGATTCAAAATCATTTCATGAGTAAATGTCAGGAAACAGAGCATTCGCTGGAGATGTGCAGGAAATGTAGCTTGATAAGTTCAAGAATGATGGCGCAGTAAACTTGCCAGTATATCGCCTTACAGTAAATCGAGTTCATTGATAAAAATATTTAAAACACTAAAATACAGTGAGTGAAAAGGATAAAAGCTTATGTGGATGATTCAGTGCTACATGTTCCCAAAAGGGACAAGATTCTATTAATATTAGATGAAACTGCTTTCCGCTGTTATGAACACATTAGTGGAAAGTACATAAGTAAATTATTACATTTGTAGTACAATATTATACAAGTTACTTTAGAGGCAAGGAGAGAATTGCACTGTTGCTTTGTATCAGGTGGGTGTGAAAGATAATGAAAATATACATCTACACCAAAAACGGGATTTATCTCCATCTTAATATTCTATTGCTAGATTATTACTGTACTGAGTATATATTATTTGTTCAAATAACTGAACATAGCTGCAATGAGACAAAAATGATTTGAAGGCGAAAGACTTGTCTCATATTTTGCTACTAAAATAAAAGCCTGAAATACAGGAGGAACGCTTTTAAAGCCTTTTGAGAGATTTGCTAGGTGTTACTGCATTTGAAGGCAAATAATTGGATTTCATGCCCTTCTATGCAAAACTACATCCTCTTGTGATTTGCAAGTCAAGATGAGCTACAATAGCGGTAGGGTTGTGCTGCAAGGTTAAAGCAACAAAAGGCCTAAAGACCGGAACAGGGCACTCTAGGCACCTTCTGCCTTGTGCCCGCCCCCCCCCCCCCCCCATCTCGCAGCCCCCACCTGGTTGTGCCACCCCCTCCGGTCATGCCGCCACCCCTATTAGGGGGCGCGAGCCATGTGGAGGGGATTCCAAAGAGGAGTGGAGATTGCCGCATCTCCACTCCTCTTTGGCGCCACCACTTGTGGCCCCCACATGGCTCAAGACCCCTAATGGTCAGCGACCTAGGCCCAGATCTAGTTCTCCTAGTGCTTCCGCCGGCCCTGGACTGAAGGAAGGTGCAGGGGAAGAGGAAGCGAGCACAGAGTGGGGATGATTTGTTCCAGGCTCAACAGCGAGTCCTACTGGAAGAGGCATTCGCATCCAAGCCAACGTCCCACAGATCTTTTCTCCAATTGCAAGATCAGGGCTGGTTTCTTCCATTTTGTGTATACGTGGAAAGTGCTTACTACATAGGGTCCATTAAGGTAGGCTGAACTGAAAGCCTATTGTAACCTTTATCCCTGATACAATAGAAGATCTTTAGAGCTTTGTGGCTTCTTCTATCCTCTGCACACATAGCTCGTTGTTACCTCTTTGCACTTTCAAAGGTTCTTGGCCATTATATTCTGTCAGATCACAGGCAGGGGGGCACTCAGCTTCAAGCAGTTGTTGTTTTTAGAAGTTGTTGCTTGCTTTGTAGCATAGTGTCACAGTCATAGCAGAGTTGCATGTGACACCTCACGGTTATTATTGCATTACCTGATGGGCCAATTCCAGTGTGAAGGTGATTTAGGCAGTGTCATAAACCGTATATGCACAGATTAGTTTGCACCAGATAGAAGGTGAGCATCTGAGTTGTGACAGGCACTATATTAGGGTATATTGGCACTGCCTCAATCACCTTCACACTAGCATTGGTCCATCAAGAAATGCACATATATTAAGACACATGGTAACAAACATAAAGGGCCTGACTCTCAAAGCCACTTATACACAACACCGGGTTTAATGTGCATCAGTGGCTTTTATAATATAGCACAGGGCTCAGTGCCTGTAAAAGTATGCATGCAGCCTGATTTTGCACATGCGTTTTACATGCACTGGAGGGAGGCATTCCCGGGGGGGGGGGGGGTGTTTGAGTTGGAGTCGGGACTTAACGCGAATACATTTTTATTTTTAAAGCATGGCACTGCGTTCTCCTGCATAGGCTGCACCCTCAAGAGAGCAGGCATAACTTTCCGTGGGTGAGCTCGTGCATGTTCCAGGTCATTTATGTGCGTAAGTTCACTTTCAAAATTTGGGGTAAAGTCTGCAATTTAAAAAAGGCACATGCAGACTGTAGGTACCCGCACAGCAAACAATTATAAAATTATCTTCCTTAAGCGGTCGAATTAGCATCCGCCACAAGCTCATTCCCCTGTTGAGATTCCAGTTTCCTAAGGAAACTTTTTAAGAGTTTGCAGTCTGAACGCCAAGCCATTTCTGATCCAAGCATGAGGGAAGTAAATGTGAGATATACTCTTCACTTGATAGCTATTTTTCTGATGATGATAGAATTATGAACGTATATGAAGGATGTACCCATGGACAATAGCCAGAGTTGAAGCCTTGATGATTGGCACCACTGCTCATTAGTTTTAAACTTGTCTAATTCAACCTCTTTTTGTGTCTAAATGATGCTAACTTCATTGTCTTTACAATGGTACCAAGTCAGCATGCTCTCCTTTGGCATTAATAGGTTACAAGTTTCAATTAATTGCATGATAGAGGAATAGGCCCATTTGTCCTAGGGCGATGCAGTAGCTTACGATATTGTACTGTGTGGCTGCCACACCTCATTTAAGATTTTACTTTTATGTTCGAAGGATTTACAGCTGCCTAGTTCTATAGCAAATTTAGCTATGGTGGCACAGACTGTGCTTGATTGCTTCATTGATTTTTCCATAGCAGGAGCTGAAAACCCACAAGACGACGTCTGCAGTTTGAAAGGCTAGCGAGACTGAGAGAGGTTCTTCACATCCCACAAGGGGGTATGTTCCGGGGGTCCGTGGCATCGTTCTAAAGACCAAGGGAGTCGTGATAGTCTGTTTGGAAAGCAGGGATGGCATAAAAATCTGTGCAAATGATTTTTGGAAGAGAATTGTCTAATCTTGAAAGAGAGCCTAGCCCCTTTTGAATTGCCAGAAAGGGACAGAAATTAAGTTACAGAATCCCTTCTCCCACCTCCTCCCCCAATGCATTTACTAAGGTAATTTGATGGAAGCCTAGCAAAGCATGTTTGCACAGCACTAGGAATAGATTGCACAGATTTGTCTGTAGGTGAATACAGGGTTCCCGTCCCAAGAAATGTACTGGAAGCATAGCTCCCTGGGAAAGGCACTTGCACCAGGGGCTGCTTTTACCTATGGGTGAAAGGGACACCTGACCAGGGCTCTGCCCCAGTGACTCTGCTAGCAGTGGCCAGTGCCTCCAATCTCCCACCCTCTGCTTCTTTTTCAGTCCCTTCCCTCCCAGGTAGCATGCAGGCAACTAAGAGTGTGTGTGGGGCGGGGGGAAGGGGAGGATATATAAAAAGGTGTTTCTGAATGCTCAGCTACCCAGGAGAGTAAGCTTATAATGAAGCAAGACAATGAAAGGAGTTCTCCAAGTGGTTAGAGCAGTGGGCTGAGCACTGGGACATCCAAGGTTCAAATCCCACTTCTCCCACTGATGCTGCTCCTTTGACCGCGGCATGGCCTTAAATCCTTAATGCCAACTGTATTTATTCCAGGGACCCAAAATGGGAAGAGTCCCCTCAGTAGAGCTGGCACTGAGGGGCAGGTATTCTGCAAGAAACCGGTGTGGACAAACAAGTTCCAAGCTGCAGGTGTGGTGCCTCAATGGCATCGCTTGCTTTCGAGCGTAATTTTGCCCACTGCCATCTACTACAGTAGTTTTAATATCACAAGCTCTGCTGCAGGGACTGCACCCTTCCCAAATATGTCAGAGACTGATCTGCGTTTAATAAAGCAAAAATGCTAAACACACACTATTTGGGGAAAAATTAATTTAAACTCTGCTGCCTTTCCGTGTTTAGATGATCCTGCAGCTTACTTTCGCACTGTGTTATGTAAACCTCCTTTCTGTTGATCTGACAAATCAGCTTAAACGTTTCTAAGTACTCCCCAGGCTGAAAGCAGAGGTCACTCAGAAGGACCTTATTCTCTGGCAGTGGAATGAGCAGTGCATTGTAATATACCCTGAGAGGTATGTGCCTGCATATAAAGGCGGTTTCAGTATTTGGGCATTAAATATTCATTTCAGACCGTACTGAGGGAGAGTAGATTCTGATAAACCCCATTGCCTGTCACTCTCTCCTTGACCTAAGCCAGGATCTGGGCACTCCACTTTCAAAGCTGGCCAGCATCTCAGACGCTAGAACCACCTTGGGTCTAGGCAATCATTTAAAGCGATGGCTGTGTTACAGCACAACAAGGTTAAAAAGACATAAAAACATTTCTCTGCAACCCCTGCTTCACAGTAAGTCCATCCTAAAGTTCTCTTGCTTGTCTCTCATTTGTGAGCTTCCAGCAAAGCCATGGGGGCCAACGCAAAAAAATTAAGCACGGAAAACGGGCGTTCAGTGTTGAGATTGAATATTTAAATGAGGGGTCGCGCTGCCAAGGAGCCGCTAGGGGCAAATGTGCGCCCTTAGCGCCTCCTTGGCGGCTGGCGCCCAGGAGAGGTGGCTGTCAGCGGGTTAGGAAACGGGCGCTCAAATTTACGAGCGTCCCTTTTTCCTAACCTGACCGCCGGCCACATTTTATTTTTTTAACCTTTTGGTTCCTCCGACTTAATATCGCCACGATATTATGTCGGAGGAAGTGCAGAGAAGCAATATTTTCTGCTTTTCTGTACAACCTTTCTGAGCGTAAAAATGTGCGGGTCGGGTGCACATTTTTTTTTATTTTGGATCTGGGGAGAAAAGCTAATAGCCTCATCAACATGCATTTGCATGTGATGAGCACTATTAGTTTCACGGGGGGGGGACACGCGCGTTTTGGACGTCCTAATCCCCTTATAGCATAAGGGATTGTGGTCGCGCGTCCAAGACCCACGTCCAAGCACGGGCTAACCAGTGCACTCGGCTGAATGTGCTGTATTTCATCGGCCCCTATGTTGGGAGGACAAATAGTGAGCTTAGGGAGGGGGATAGGATGAGCACAAGAGGAGAAAGAATTCTAAGTGTTGGGGGACATCAGATGCATGTGAAAAGTAGGAGCCAGGCGTCAGGGGGTGCTCTGTCACCTGAGGCACAACTTTGCATGGAATTGCATGAATAGTTCAAAAGTTATTTGGGTACTCGTAACCTGGATTGGCCATTGTTGGAAACAGGACACTGGGCTTGTTAAACCCTCGGCCTGACCCAGTACGGCAACTTCTTATGTTCATATGGTTATTGGAGGTAGGGGTGGGGGACAAATAAACAGGCATGAGGCTCTCATAAGGCCAATTCCTTCTAGGCTAATAAGAAGATGCCTTTGTCTGCCATTGATTGAAATATGAAAAGTAAAGGATTGAGCTTGCATGGCCTGCAGTGAAACCCAGCTGGCAGCTTTGTTCTTTTCAACATGCCTCAGAGTAATTAATAATTACGCTACGCGTACACGATCCAGTCGGTGCTTTTGAATGTTGATCTTTCCCATCATGCTGTCAACGAAAGATAATATAAAAACGGGAATGCAATAGCCCTATTTTGTGCTAATTAAATTCTAAGGTAAATAAAGTGTTTATTAGCTCAGGGCACAGTTATTACTGAATTTACTTTGTCTCACTTTATTAATAATTTGTGTCAATCATTCTGAAAAGCATTAAGAATTTTAAAGATGGAAACCCTTCCAATATAACTAGAACATAAATAAAGGGGGTTTCAATTACCTCCCCATAACCAATTACACCCGCCTTCATTTAACCGTGCTCTGTGCATGAAATTATTATTATTTTTTGTAAATTATTTCTGGGATTACAAATTGCAGCTCATGTTTTTTTATGAGCCCCTTACCTGCATTCTCCTCTTGCAGGCATTTAAAATCTACTGTTAATTACTCTGTCTGAGAAGCCATTTGGGTTGGTCAGATTAGCTTTGTTTGGCCAGGAAGCATGATGCAGGTTCATGGAAGGGACAGGAGCCTGCGGGGCCCTTTTCAGCCGTGACCCATGGGTCTTAGGTCGATGGGTGAATTCCTGGTTTTCAGGGGAACCCTATCACCCCGTTCATCCACGTGACAAGCCTTGCCGTGGCATATTTTGGGAGATCCTCGTTTTTCATGAGGAGTGCAGGTATGTTTGCAGTCACTCCAGCAATATTTAGAACTTGGATTTGGATTTTACATTTAATCATTTGCTTGGAACTCTTAAAATATTTTAGAATCTGCCAACCTATCCAAAGTTTGTGGAAAGAAGTTGAATACAGACATGGTTTTCATGCTAATTGCATAATGATTGTTTTTTTTTTTAATTTTAGCCAGCCAGTTTCATCCAGAACAATCTGAAGCAGTCTCTGCAACACCATGAGCCTTCATTACCAAATTATTTGTTGCATGCTTCTAAACAGGAAGATCACAAAACATAGTACAGTATACATTTACAGCTAACTTGGGTTTTGCTTCATTTTTAATCCTCTTCTCTCCTTGGGGCTGATGCAATATGATGTGCGGTAAAACACGTCCTTTTTTCCTAATGCATGCATAAACACCTCTCCTGGGCGCTCGATGCACTATTATAATGAGCTGCCACGCTAAAAAGGACGTGCTGAGGATCATTTGTGTGTCCCTAGTGCTCTGCACCGGGCTCCCAGGAGATGGCAGTGCGTAAGCTGGGAAAACGGACGCTCAATACCAGCATCTGTTTTCTCACCCCGCAAAAGAAAAGCTGGAGTGTGAAACCCCCTGCAGTGAAGAAGAGCAGCCGTGCTCAGAACAGGGACGGAATCGCAAGTAGCCCCTGCGGCAAACATTTCAGCATCCTAATATTGGCGATCACATGAGGTTATCCATCTACTAGTATTGCAGCCTCACAAATTGTAAACATTTTTTCAACAGGTTTAAAACTTTACACCTCATTCTGCTGCTAACAGGAAGCCAATGCAGTTTACACAGTAGTGGGGTAATCTGGTCTCTTTGGGTTTTACCAACTAGGCAGGCAGCCAATAGGAGGAAGCAGAAAATCGCTGCTCGGCTAACAGGCCCTTGACTTGCGGTATGCCATAACGCCAGCTTCGGGACTGGCGTTAATTGTGCTGCTTTAACAAGGGTGCGCTAGCCAAGCGGCGATTTTCTGCATTGGGGGGAAATAGCTAATAGCATCATCTACATGGCATTTACATGCGATGAGCACTATTAGCTATGCATGAGTTTGGATGTGCGTCTTGGACGCGCTAATCCCCTTATTGAATCGGGGAGTAGCCTAGCGCGTCCAAAACGTGCGTCCAGTCACTCGGCTAAGCTGTGCGCTAGGCTGAGTGCACTTTATTGCATCAGCCTTCTTGTGTTTAGCCCATCCATTCCAGCAACAGTCCCTAGCCACGGTCTACAGAACAACAGCTACCTCTGGAACCCAGGATGCTCGCGCTTTGAGTCTGGCCATTGTGTGATGTCTGGCACTCCTTACCCCATGGGCTGCTTTATATTATTATTATTAGTAATACTTAATGTGTACTCATTTACTCCAATAATTAGAAATGGTATTTAAACTGTTATTGGAAGCAGAGGTCCAAGAGAGATAACATTGAACAGATCTTAGTTAGTACTGAACTTGTATCCTAAAATTTGCATTTCGAGCACAAAACCCTGGCATTAAAGCCTGATCTACTTAGTTCACTGCCAATAAATTCTGTAATCATCTGAAAGCCAACAGGAGTTGGGTCGAACAGGCGCAAGGACATTTAAATCAAGTAAAGTGTTTCAGCATATAACATTTGGTCAATACTGGTCTATAATTAGACCGTGACACTTGTTTCAAAGTTTTTGTTAAAGAATCACACTGTTCGTTAAAAAAAGACAGAAAGAAAAAAAAAGTTAAAAAGAATCACATACACCACTTGCATTAAGGAGGTTTTTTTTGGGGTTTTTTTTTTTTTTTTACTAATGATGGTGCCCAACATTTCCTGATTACCGGCAGTTACTGCAGAGATCAGGCATATGAAGCTCTTCCTTCTGTATAAAGTGATTTGTTGTGTGGTTTTGAATGTTATACTGAAGGTATTTTTTTTTTCTATTCCTTGCTTTTCTGCACTCAGATTTTCTCCTTTGTTTCTTGAATTTAATCATCTGAAGGCCAACAGGATTCAGACATTCTTTCGTATCTCGGGGGTGTAGTTTCCGAGGGTGTTTGATAGTGAACCCAGGGCAGCTGCTGTTTACCGCCTTATCCATTATACACTTGACTGCTCAGATGCACCACTAAGCTAGCAAAGTACAAATCCACTACTGCTGCTCAGTCTCACTCCGCCAGCACACACTAAGCCCATTAACAATACTTCACACACACTGATTTTTTTTTTTTTAAGAGTTGGAAGGAGGATCCTTCATTGGGAAGTCCCAGGGGTCCCAATATTGGTCTGGGTTGACAGAGTGGTCCATGGATGTCGCTGACTGGTGTCACCATGATTAGTGTCACTCTGGCAATGAACAGTTACATGCGACTCCTACGTTTTTATGGTTCGCTGGGAGTCCATCTCCAACTGCAGACTCTTTGCTTTCCACCTTTCTGTTCCGTATACCTGGAACAGACTTCTTGAGGAAGTTTCCTGCTCCCTGTCTGGCCTCACTGAAATGCAGCTTAAAATCCCATCTTTTTCAGGTTGCTCCTAAATCTTAACCCCTGGTTCTCCTGCTCATACCCTTGTTGGTTTTAACCATGAACCATAAGAAATGAAATCCTGTCTCTTATTTGTCCTGTTTGCCTGTCTTGAATAAGTTGTTAACCCTACAAATTAGGGACTGTCTCATACATCTGCCAGTGCTATAGCAATGATAAGTACTAGTAGTAGCTTCATCTGGCTGTCTCCTCCAGCCGTCTCTTTCTCCTGGTTGGATTTAGGTCATCTGTCTGTCATGCTGAGTGACAGTGAGTCCTTGGACTGCTGTTAAATTGGTGCTACCTATCTTATGCAAGCATACGATAAGACTTAACAGGCAGCAGCTGACTCGCCTGGAGATAGGATCTTCTGCCTGGGTTGAGCCCGCAGGTTCTGGCGAACGGCAGGACATATGGGTCGAGCTGAGGTCAGGGCAGGCTAGAAGTGAAGCAGAGTCAGGGTCCAATCCGGGGTCAGGGTAACAAGGAGTCAAAGCAAGGACGGAGACAGCACAGGACTGACAAGGGAGCAAGAACAAGACAAGAAGACCAGGCATAGGAACAAGCAGAAACTAAGGAAGGCAGGGACACAGGAGCAAGCAGGAATGCTGAGCAAGTGGCACTGCCGTGATACAGGAGACTTGTTGCTGCTGTGTGGCTGGGATTTAAATCCTCACGCTGGCTGACGCCATCTCCAGTTGCCACGGGAAATGTTCCTGTCGCAGGGCCTAGAAAGAAGGGACGTACATGCACGTGTCTAGTGAGGCAGCGGCCCCGGTGAGGGCATGGCGCTCCTGGAGCATCCCCGGGGTGAGCTACTGCGGGCGGTCAAACATAACACTATTCCTTGAATTATAATTCCCAGCTCAGCTGCTTTTTGTTCTCAGTCCCTCGCTGTTTCTCTCTCTCTTAAAGTGGCACTACATCTTTTCTCACCTATATTATCTTCTCCTCTGGAGTTTTCCCTACAGTGCTCTCTGTGTGTCTGTCTGGATACAACTCTCAATAGTTTCCAGCTGTGCAAGATACTGAGCTGCTCCTGGGTGTGAATCTTCCTGCTTTTTAGGTAGCACAATTACATGTTCAAATACTGCTGTTATAGCTGGCAGGCTGTTGTAAGTTTTAACATCAGCAAAATGCAGTTTGGCCTTCCTGGTCCTCCTAGCGGTCTTCGAATGCTGACTGCCTGCAAGCACTGTGAGCACCATTAATAGGTTTAAAATCTTGACCCACTGGTTGTCTAGACAACACTCCCTCTCTAAGAAGCACAATTAAGCATGAACAGTCCTTTCAAAGAAATCCCTTTAATAATTCACTAAATCACCCGCTCTGAACAAAGCTGGAGTCCATCTAATTTTGTGAATAGTTGCTATCCAAAAATAACAGAAAAACCCACATAAAATAAAAAAAGGGAATGAAAAGACTCAACAAAACGTGTGCCCTTGTATTATTTTGACTTGCAAAGAAAATTAAAATTCTAAATTTGAATGCGTGTAAATTTTCCCTTCCCAAAAATAAAATATTAAGTGGGCCATCAGACTCCTGGTTGGGTTTCTCTTTCAGGGCATGGCCTTGTGTTCTTACGTATAATTGGGTGCATTTTTAATAGCGCACCTAACTGCCAAAGTGCGCGCGTGTACTTTTACATCCGTGCAAACCCAGCTGATTTTCAAAAATAAAGCATCCACATACAGCAATGCTTGAATATTGGCTTGCTGTCATGCACATGGTTTTACCAGGCGAATCAAAGCAGACGGGATCCAACAGAAGAAAATAGGATAATGCATAAACGTTGGCAAGTTAAATGTAAGACATTGATAAGACAGGCTAAGAGAGAATTTGAAAAGAAGTTGGCCGTAGAGGCAAAAACTCACAGTAAAAACTTTTTAAAATATATCCGAAGCAGAAAGCCTGTGAGGGAGTCAGTTGGACAGATAGATGATGGAGGAGTTAAAGGGGCACTTAGAGAAGATAAGTCCATTGCGGAAAGATTAAATTATTTCTTTGCTTCGGTGTTTACTGAAGAGGATGTTGGGGAGGTACCTGTACTGGAGAAGGTTTTCATGGGTAATGATTCAGATGGACTGAACCAAAATCACGGTGAACCTAGAAGATGTGGTAGGCCTCATTGACAAACTGAAGTGTAGTAAATGACCTGGACCGGATGGTATACACCCCAGAGTTCTGAAGGAACTGAAAAATGAAATTTCAGACCTATTAGTAAAAATTTGTAACCTATCATTAAAATCATCCATTGTACTGGAAGACTAGAGGATAGCTAATGTAACCCCAATATTTAAAAAGGGCTCCAGGAGCGATCCAGGAAACTACAGACCGGTTAGCCTGACGTCAGTGCCAGGAAAAATGGTGGAAAGTGTTCTAAATATCAAAATCACAGAACATATAGAAAGACATGGTTTAATGGAACAAAGTCAGCATGGCTTTACCCAAGGCAAGTCTTGCCTCACAAATCTGCTTCACTTTTTTGAAAGAGTTAATAAACATGTGGCTAAAGGTGAACGGTAGATGTAGTGTACTTGGATTTTCAGAAGGCGTTTGACAAAGTTCCTCATAAGAGGCTTCTAGGAAAAGTAAAAAGTCATGGGATAGGTGGCGATGTCCTTTCGTGGATTACAAACTGGCTAAAAGACAGGAAACAGAGAGTAGGATTAAATGGACAATTTTCCCAGTGGAAGGGAGTGGGCAGTGGAGTGCCTCAGGGATCTGTATTGGGACCCTTACTTTTCAATATATTTATAAATGATCTGGAAAGAAATACGACGAGTGAGGTAATCAAATTTGCAAATGATACAAAATTGTTCAGAGTAGTTAAATCACAAGCAGATTGTGATAAATTGCAGGAAGACCTTGTGAGACTGGAAAATTGGGCATCCAAATAGCAGATGAAATTTAATGTGGATAAGTGCAAGGTGATGCATATAGGGAAAAATAACCCATGCTATAGTTACACAATGTTAGGTTCCATATTAGGAGCTACCACCCAAGAAAGAGATCTAGGATCATAGTGGATAACACATTGAAATCATCGGTTCTGTGTGCTGCAGCAGTCAAAAAAGCAAACAGAATGTTGGGAATTATTAGAAAGGGAATGGTGAATAAAATGGAAAATGTAATAATACCTCTGTATCGCTCCATGGTGAGACTGCACCTTGAATACTGTGTACAATTCTGGTCGCCGCATCTCAAAAAAGATATAGTTGCGATGGAGAAGGTACAGAGAAGGGCTACCAAAATGATAAGCGGAATGGAACAGCTCCCCTATGAGGAAAGACTAAAGAGGTTAGGACTTTTCAGCTTGGAGAAGAGATGACTGAGGGGGGATATGATAGAGGTGTTTAAAATCATGAGAGCTCTAGAACGGGTAGATGTGAATCGGTTATTTACTCTTTCGGATAATAGAAAGACTAGGGGGCACTCCATGAAGTTAGCATGTGGCACATTTAAAACTAATCGGAGAAAGTTCTTCTTCACTCAACGCACAATTAAACTCTGGAATTTGTTGCCAGAGGATGTGGTTAGTGCAGTTAGTGTAGCTGTGTTTAAAAAAGGATTGGATAAGTTCTTGGAGGAGAAGTCCATTACCTGCTATTAAGTTCACTTAGAAAATAACCACCGCTATTAGTAGCAATGGTAACATGGATAGACTTAGATTTTGGGGACTTGCCAGGTTCTTATGGCCTGGATTGGCCACTGTTGGAAACAGGATGCTGGGCTTGATGGACCCTTGGTCTGACCCAGTATGGCATGTTCTTATGTTCTTAAAAATCAAATGTGTGCATCTATATTCCAAAAATGCTCTGAAAGCCTCCTTTCCATGTGGCCATACGCTTATTTTAGGGCTGCGAAAAGTACAGATTTAGGGGGTTAACTCTATTTTTACCTGCACAGAAAGCACCCACATTTTGGAAAAATGTCCCTAACATGCATTTCGCTTTCTGTTTCGTAGCGTTTCTGCTGCCCACACTTTTCTCTCCTCCCCCCCCCCCCCCCTTATTAAGCCCTTGAAAGGAAGCTGCTGAAGGAGTCGTGGTCTGCTCTCTCTAAGTCAAGCCGAGCATTCAGCACCAGTCCTAGCACAGGCAAGGCAGAGGGAACCAGGCACAGGTCTGGCCCCGTTCCCCGTGAGCTGATTTGCCTCGTAGGCATGTGTGTGCTCTGCTCCTCTCATATATTGCTGGGGAGAAAACAAGCACTGCGCAAAAGGAGCCTTGACGTACATCGAGGAGTGGGGCTCTTAGCAGGTGCAGGCTGAAGATAATGCTTTCAAAAAAAACACAACTCCGAAAACAGAGCGAGCCTGCCCTTGAAGCCTCTGGTGTGATGGGAGGGTTAGGGGTGGAAACTGCGCACGAGAAACACTTGGTTTAAGCTTTATTCTAACAATCCGAAAGTACCAACAATGCTGGTTGCATCATCAGGGTAGGAGAAGAACAAAAGGCAATGCAAATGCTGATGTTCCAACGAGTGAACGCTGCAGCTCGTCATGGTCCAGCCAGGGGACAGGAGAACTATTCTTTTCCCCCCTCATTTAATGTGAGATCGGAAGCACTGAAGGGAGTTGCAGGCACAACCTGCTGGGGACGTCTTTGATTAAAAACAAGGCTTCGTGCGCCTGTGAAAATGAAGAGATCAATAAGCTGGTTTTTAATTACAGAAGAAGCTCCCATGCATCCAACCTCATGAGAGCCGCTAAGAAGGAGAATGCCACGGCCGTTGAGCAGGACCCACAGGCTCTAAGGCAGGGGTGGACGATCCCGGTCCTTGAGGTTCTGCAAACCAGTCAGGTTTTCAGGATATCCCTGACGAACATGCACGAGGGAGATCTGCGTGCACTCTGCCTCGGTTGTATGCGAACCTAGTTCATGCACATTCCACTAGGGAAATCTTGGGATCCCTGCTCACAACCAGCTGGGGAAAGAGGAGGGGGAAAAAAAAAAGCAGGGAGGACGCGGCACTCCATTCAGCTCCACTGCCCTTAGGCCTGTGCCTACTCTGTCGCATGGAGAATCCGGCCCCGCTCCAGGTGACCGGCAGCCGCAGCATTCAATGAGCTCAGCTCGTTCCCTGCTCTTCAGCCTCTGTCAGGCTTCTCCCATCGCTGTCCCAGCTGTGGCATTCCAGTCTTCCTCCCTGGTCAACGAAGAGGTTGATATTCAAAGACCAGCTGAGCACCTGACCTAGGCACCAACAGTTAGGAAAGTTTCTAGCCAAATTTGCTCGTCTTAAGGTTTGGGCTGAAAATTCTCCTAACTTTAGGCACCTAACTTTAGGATTGCTATTTATTCGTGTACATTTAGGTTCCTGAGGTAGCTGACTAGCACGGAAATTCAGCATCAGGTACCCGACCTGACTCTGCTACTTGCTCTGCCCCCATTTTCGGGAGCTAAATTTAAACGCTTGCTGAAAGCAGGCCCTACATTCAGAAACTCAGCCTTAGTCACGTTTCAAAGATGCCAATCTGGGCGCCCAGTTTCCAAAGTTTGTGGCCTATACCCTTTGGAAATTGACACTCCAGTCTTATTGTGGAAACGTTGGCGCAGCTCATCCCTCCAACGCCTGGTGCAAGGGCAGGCTCGGTCAATAATGGACATGAGGTCTTTTAAAGGCAAAGATAAGTAGCGCATCTGCTACAGAAACATTCTCCAATTCTATCGCTTCTGCAATTATCAATTTTATTTCCAGGGGGATAGCAAAAGTAAGCAATGCAATGGCAGTTCTAGGCAGGCAAGGCGCTGAAATGCTCTCTCAGTATTAGGTCATTTACAGTGGGAGAATCACATTGTGCTCCTTGCTACGATGTTTAATCCCCCTCCTCTCCCCACCCCCCCACTGTACTTTCAGGTGGAAACAGCATTAGTGGATTTGTGTAAGTTCTGACCTGAACAATCAAGTTAGAAAAGAGGCAGCGTGATCGGTTTACCCAAGGATCTGTTATCTGTAATCCGTAAGGATTTGTTTATATAGAAAAGCTGTTTTCCGCTTCCTATTTTAGCTACTGGTGTCTTTGATCCACATATGTGAATCACTGATATACATATCTTAATTTCTCATGGGACCTGTTAGCGTGCTAAGATTTGTTCTGGTGAAAGATCAGGTTACCTAGTGGTTAGAGCAGCGGGCTGCAAGCCAGGGTTCAAATCCCACTGCCGCTCCTTGTGACCTTGAGCAAGTCACTTTACCCTCCATTGTTTCAGGTAACAAACTTAAAGGCCAATGCAATAAAGTGCACGGCAAAAATGTGCAGCAGAACTGGAAGCCTGTTTTTTGAACCGCCAACAATCACCTCTCCTGGGTGCTCGATGCAATAGGCAGATGAGCTGCTGTGCTAAGAAGGACGCGCTAGGGATCAACTGTGCGCCCCTAGTGCGTCCATGGCACCGGGCACCCAGGGGATGTGGCTGGGCTCCGGTTAGGGAAACAGATGCTCAATTAATGGGCGTCCATTTTACTAATCTGACCGCTGGCAAGATTTTTTTTCTTTCATGCAGCTTCCTGTGGTTCCTCCTACTTAATATCGGGAAGATACTAAATGGGAGAAACCACAGAAAATCAGTATTTTGGGCTTTTTTTCTGGCTTTCTGGGGTGTTTCTCAGACGGTGCGGAGCGCGTAAATTATAATAAAATCTTGTTTGGATAAAGGTAACAACTCTTCATGGACACAAGAAAACCCTCTGTAACCTCTCCAGACTCAAACTCTCTTCTCCTTCACAAGTCTACAGTACTGCCCTCTAGGGTCATTCTCATGCCAAAAACAGGACTGGACAAATGCAGCACTTCCCAGTAGGAAAAGCACAAGACAATGGTTCAGTCCTACAGGTCCTCTCTTTACAGTAGGCCCTCATTTAAAGAGTCCTAATTATTTAGTAGGGAATCAGTAGATCCCTATACCTACATCTGGTTATAGATCAAGTTCCATTTCTCTAAGACCCTTCAGACATGCACACTCCCTGGGGACTTTGGTGAGGGAGTAAATGTATCAGACTGCTTTCTAATAAATCTGGTGCATGCGATCAAAATACCTTTCCGGGCATGGCTGATCTAGGGGAAGAAGAATGGGGCATTTAAATACGATGCACACAGACCACCAGAACTGACTGCTTATGTGTCTGCTCTCAAATTATATAACCAAAGGTTTTCTAAAGTTAGGCTGTGCCAAACTCAGCTTAATGCTTCCCTTAATGCATAGTGATTTTATTATAGTTGACGGCATCTCTTTCTCTCTTGATATTGATGTTTACCTTTATCCAAACGAGAGCGCTCTCAGCTTCTGAGGACTGCACCTGCTTCACCTGCTCTGACAAGCTGGCATTCCTCCCACTTTACGCTATGTACTGGTGGGCCAACAAAAACATGATACCTGCTAATAAACAGCTACCGTCACAGCTGAATAATATATGAAGCTTCAGAGATAGCATCATTTCCTATTTCCTTTGTGCTCCATAGTTTCCTGCCCACCACTAAAAAAAAAAAAAAAAAATTCTACTCATACCTATTAGTAAAAAAAAAAAAGCATCATATTTTCCTCTCAATTATACGACAGAGCTGTCAGATTTGTCTCCACCGAGGTTTATAAAGAAACTTCAGAGAATAGATGACCTTTACAGAAAGATTTGTGGAGTACTATGGAGAGCGTGAAGATTACTGTTGCAGATATACAAGGACGGCAAGGGCATATTGTGAATGATCCATATTTTATTTTGGCATAAGAAGAGTGCAACACCTTTTATCCTCCACCCCTCATCCATACATATCAATGGGGGGGAAAAAGGAAAGCTGACAGAATGATTGACATTTTTCATATCTGGTAGAAGAAAACCACTGTAATAACTAAAATGTCATAAAAAAAAAAGAGAATGCAATACAGTCATTAGGTATGGCTCCATGGGGGGCAATTTTGACTAACCCAAGGAGGTGCAAGGTGTAGTTTATTTATTTAATTTTTTTTAAATTAATTAATTAATTAATTAAAATGTATTTATAGACCACGCCCTTCAAAGTTCGGGGCAGTTTACAAGAGTGCATTCATAAATAACAAAAACTAAAACAAGATAAAATAAGAAAACATAAAAATAAATATATAGAACTAATGCATTAAAAGAGTCAATATAAAATAAAATAAATCATCTAGAGACTGCAACAACAGAAACATAGCTAGTATCAGACTAAGTCTGGGATTCGCACAGATCTCTGAAAGCTTGCCTAAAAAGATAAAATTTCAATGCTTTTTTAAATTCTTTAGGATCGGAGAGGAGTCTTAAGGGAAGGGGGATGGTCCTGCAATGGAAAATGAACATTCCCGAGTGACAGCTAGACTAGTGGATCTTGGGGATGGCACCTGTAGAAGTAACTGATTTTGAGATATGAGGGTACGTGAGAGGGTGTATAAATGCAAACTAGAAGAAAGCCAGCAGTTTTTATTATTATAAATTAGATTATGTATAATGACTAAAATTTTATATTGAATGTGCCATTTAATTGATAGCCAATGTAGACTGTAAAGTACTGGAGCAATGTGATCATGTGATTGGGTACTGGAGAGTAGGCGTGCCGCTGCATTTTGTGCTGGTTGTGCTTCTGTACCCTTTGTACCTTGCAGCTCCATTTCAAAGGGAAACGATAGCTGGACTGAAGGTCTATGATTGCAAGGTTCTGGAAGGAGCCCTGGTGTCTGACTATTGATGGAGGATTGCCAAGTGAGTTGGGAAGGGGATATAAAATTCCCTCCCCACCAGCTGAGTTGTTGCAAACAAAGGCCCAGCCCTGGTTCCAGCGGAGCTGGAAGCTTGAAGGAACAGAAGGAAAGCTATTGGCTCAAAGAAAGGAAACAAACCCAAACCCCCAAAACAGAGTTTGTTTATGATCTCATCATGCAAACGAGCTCAGCAAAACCAGTTACAGATATTGAGGGAAAGAGTTAGAAGCTCCATTATAGTTGAGGATTGAACTGCATATTCGTTAGAAACAAAATAGGAAAATACAATGAAAGAAGGTGCCGGAATTAAGTCACTCCGGTGGGTCCCCAGCAGAGGAAGGCATTTTAAGAAGAAAGAAGAGAAGCATTGCAGCCTGGGCTCTGGCATCCAGCCAGGGCCTAGGCTTCGAGACCAGGCCTCCAAGTTAGGCCTTTGCATGGGGCCTAGGCCAAGTTTCCGTTGACTTCCCATGGCCTTGCCCTATGCTTCGGCCTGGGTCTTGGCCTCTTCTTTGGATCCCCCCCCCCCCAGACCAGATATGTGGGGGCTCCTGGCCCCTGGCATTTTTCTGGTGGGAGGGATGGGTGGTAGGAAGGCCTCAGGAGGCCCCATTTTTTTAAAAATCCATTTTTAGGGGGTTTTTTTTTTGTTTATTTCATTTTTGAAAATTGACTGCCCCCTCCGAATACATAATATTTATTTATTTTTAGCTCAATTCCAGCTTTAGCTCACAGTGAATTCTGAGGGGGACAGGATAACTGAATGAAGTAAACTTCTCTCACCAAGCCTTGCTGAGTACCTTCACGGGATGATCTTGTTGTATAATTTCATGACTGAATCTCAGCAAGGCGATTACCACTCCTGAAGTATGAATAGAAGCAAATAGAACAAGTCATACTGCCTGTTCGCATGTCGCCCAGGATAAAAAGGAGCTTGCCGTCTGCTTCACCGCTAGTGATAGTGCAGAGTACCTTTCAGGTGAAGACAACATCCCTGGTACAGCTGTAGGCCATGGTAACGTTGCTCATGGTTCTGGAAAAGCCACATTATTTTCGCTTTCAAATTTGATTTGAAGCCGGTGAGTAAAATGCACACACAGTCTTCAAGTGCCCCCCAATATTTACACAAAACTTTACATCAATGTATAAAGAAGTACAGAAAATGATTTCATAAAATGTGTTTCTCTATGTCTCCCCTACATAAGCAGGAACGCTTTGGAATTGTTTACAAACCATTCAGCTTGAAAAATGCTTTCCATAATATTTAGAAGCATAGAAATATGATGGCAGAAAAAAGCCCATACAACTTGCCCTTCTCTACAATCCCTCCCGTTCCCTCAGAGATCCTCGGTGTTTATCCCATGAATTCAGATACCGCCCTCATCTCTACCACCTCCAGGGGGAGGCTGCTTCATGCATCCTCTACCCTCTCTGGAATGAAATCCTTCTCCGTCTAGCCCCTTTCACCCTCATCCCATGACCCCTCATTCCAGAGTCTCCTTTCTGTTGGAAGAGACCTCCTGCCTCCTCTGCGTTGATACCATGGAGGTATTTAAATGTCTCTGTCATATCTCCCCATGCCACCTTTCCTCCAGGGCATGCATGTTTAACTCTGCTACCAGAACAGCAAACATGGCTGTCATTCATCCTTGTCCAGTTTACATCTAGTATATGACTTAATTATACACCCACCGCCATTCTCCCTTCTCTGAACTGGCTGTTATTCTTAACTTCAAATGCTCTTTCAGTCATTCAGAGGCAAACCCCCTCTGTTTCCTGGATTTGCAGTCATATCATCAATCCAAGTGTAAGAGACTTTCTGGAACTGGAAAGGAATCTGATTATCATCACAGATCAAACGAATGCCAAGAAACTGTAAGGATAATACCTCGCTGCTCAACACAGAAGATACATTTGTATATTGTGTTACAAGGCAGCACATTTCTAAATTCAATTTAAAAGTATTTTAGAATATGGGGATTATGAGTCATGTTGGTGTTGTCTATCTATCCGTGAGATTTAGGAATATAATACTTTGTACCTTGCTTTTCACGTCCCTCTTTATTTCAGTTCGCTGTTTTCTCCTCTGACTTTTCTGGTAACTGATATAAATAGTGAGGCTAATTTTTAAACAGCCTGGGTAGTTTGCAGGTCAGCACCCGCAGACGTGCAAGCTAATTTTCAAAGGAAAGCATTCTCCCCGCAGAATTTCTCTTTCAAAATTTGGGTGAGCGCAGAATGCAAGTGCAAACTTATCTGTGGTCTATGCAGCTGCTTTACTGCGCATGCACGAAATGCATTGCAAAGCATGGGCGGGGATTTCAAAATGCAATCCCTGCCCTCACCTCATCCCCTCCCTAGCCCTGCCACTTTCCCTGTGGTCACTTGGTGGTGGAGCTTGGCAGCTAGATTTTAGAGGTGTGCATTTATTTTCAAACAAGACAGTGGCAATGAACATTCTGTTTTGTTACGTGTTGTTTGAAAAAGCATGAAAAGAAAAAAAAACAAACAAACAATGAAATTCATTGGGCTTTTAATTTTGTTTTGTAATGCAGCCCTGGCTCTGTCTCCTGCCACAACTGCTAGTGCCATCAAAATACAACAATTCCCCAGGGGCCTTCTTTTATCCCCTCCTTCTCGCCAGTGCAGCTTACCCCATCTGTGGCATTTCGGTATTTCAAACGGGGCAAGCGTGATCTCAGTCGTTCCTTTCCTGCTGGGTCCCGATTTAAAAATTGTGAAGGCTGCCCTGTGGCCTTTGGCATTTCACTGCACAGTAACATTTTCAAATGTTCGGGAGACTCAACCTCACCAGTACAAGTTTCATCCTATCTAGGTAACCCTTACAATCCCACCCCTTCCCATGCAGGCTTAGGTGATACAGCCAGGGAATGTTAGCCTCTTGCTGTCTGATCTGGAGGACATTTCCTCTAACGCCCTTGTTTCCCAGAAATGTTCATGTAAAATACCATTCCCTCCCCACCTACATGGAGCTCTCATTTTTTTGCCTTTTGCATCAAAATTCCAAATCTGCCTCCTTCTGTTTTGACAAGATAGCTCTCCTAGGGCCCTATGTACTAAAATCGGGTTAAGTAACACACTCTCTAACAGGCATTGAAGTGTGTGTATATCAAGTGACACAGCATCGTCTAAACACCGAATACAGGGCTAAAACTGGTGGCATTTTGTGCACACACAGGTGCATTAATATTAAATTTGCCCGCATAGGAGAAATATGAAGCTAGCATGGCAGTGATGATCTCATCCATCATTACTGCGCTATTTACTAACCACGTCCTATCACAAACTAAAATTACTGCACACAATCTACCTACTGGTCCTGAGCTATCAGTGAGAGAGCAATTTTCAAATAGATTACATTGCTACAGAGAACTCATCTGCGTTAAGTGTGCATGCTTAATCCTAATTTTCAAAGAAAAACTAGCCGGGTAGTACCTCTTTGAATATTTGTATAAAGCAAGGAACCATCCTTTGCACCTGCTATTTTCTGTGATCGGCCGAGGAAGGTAAAATACGTACAACATCCTTATTGGATCGGTCTCTGCTTAGGCCTTTGGCTGCTACTGAGAGTCACTTCTGTGCCTGTGGGTGAGCCAGGAGCTGGCTGCACGCAGGCAGGGGTGAAGCTCAGAGCAGGAGTCCTGAGTGGGTAATCCCAACGCTGAAGACCTTCTGGACATTTGGATACTTAACCCAAATGCATAAATTATAACTAGAAAACATTGGCTGTTCATATTTTATTGACAGAGCTTGCCTGCCAGCCTGTACATAAAGGGTTATTAGAAGCTTAAGATCCTTCAATGGCGAGTGACAGGGAGAGAAATGACTTGATTGGGAATCCAGGCCCTGGCAACAGCAGAGCTTTCTGTGCTGGTGAAGCCTGATCAGTCGGGGGTTCATAGCGGAGGGAAAGTTGGCTTCCCCTGGAGGGACGGCGCAAGGCGGAAGATCGGGCCTCCTGAGCAAAGTCCCTAATCCCTCTCTGCTGGTCCTCTTGCCAAACAGCGTGTGTAGTCTGCTGGCCACCGCCGAGCCTCCCTCCTCCCGGCCATGTACGTCACGTCGACCTGTCACAGAGAACGCAGTGCCAAGGAGCTGCTGTGACGAACGTAACAGATACGCAGGGAAACAGGGTAAACACACAATTAATACCTAGGAGTCGCCAATAAAAAAAACACGTATGGCAGCGAGTTTAGATAACTCCGCCTGGTACTTTTGAGACTAGACATTCTCAAGAAGGAGCTCAGAATACTAATGAGCCGATTAAACATGACAGTGCAGCTAATGGCAAGTAATGTGCTAAGGTTAATTAAGTAATGGGAAGTAAGAAAGTAAATTGTCAGGAGAAGACTCTTGGGAGTGCCCCGTAAGTGGAATAACTTACACTGTTTGCTCAAGTAGTCTGGTATGTATATGGCACATAAGGTCATGATTAATGAGCTAGCCTAGAACTTCTTTGGAGTGAGTTGCACGTTTTCATTCATTTAAGAGTGGGCACAAGATATGGTGGGGATCCCAGAATGACTTAGGACCTGATTTTAAAAACCATCTACATGCTTTAAAATGGTTTTTTTTACACGTGTAAAGACACTTTATCCATGTAAGCGGGCTTTTGAAAATTGCTAAAGCACATGCCGTTGAATTGTCCATAGGATTTACCCACATAAAGCGCACTTTACGTGGATAAAAGGCTTTTGAAAATTGCTGCAACAGTGGTTACATTTACACATGTAAATCCTTTTGAAAATGACCTCAATTAGCATAGTGCAGTAAGCCCAGAGGTAAGGCGACACCTTTGTGGCGCAGCACACGCTGTTTTTTTTTGCTTTTCTACCTCTGAAAACCTTGGCTCTGAGGTCGCAAGGGAAGGTGGGTTTGGTGTTGGGTTTACTGACCAGCATTGGGTCTGTTTGAGCCGGTGGGGACTGACTAATATCAGGATGAGTAAAGGGATCAGACTTAGCCTGCTCACTGCATGATGGCTGCTCAGACTAAGGGGGCAAGAAACCAAGAATGCCCACACTTCAGTCACCAAACTGAATTATTAAAATGGGGTCAAAGAAAGCCTACGCAGCCCAACTTTGCAGGAAAAGTGCAAGAAGCACAGAAAACTTTCATTCTTATTGGGGGGGGGGGGGGGCGGTAAATAACTTTACAAGAAGAGTTTGCAAACTAATTTGATGAATCTGCAAGAATACTGTAGGTTCGCTGAACTGGTTGGGCAAACCTCTTTTGTGAAAATGTGGTGTGGATTTCTGTAAATCAGTGAATCTGCCTTGGTGCTTAAGTAGATTTGCCAGTTTGCAGAAATAAGTGGCAGGCAAGATCCCGAAGCAGGTTTGGGCCATTCACGAAATCTGCATCCAGCCTGGGCTTGACATCTCGGCAGTTGGTGTGCTTGTAGCCCATGTGCTTGATTTTAGTGTGTTTGCGCCTGCAGGGCTGGCTCTAGGGCCAGTGGTGCCCTGTGCGAAAACCAAGAGCCTCTATGGTCAGGGAGGGGTGTCGCCCCCATGATGCTGTAGTCGACAGCACCCCCTTTAAAGCCGGTGCAGTGCCCCTGAAGTGGCGTGACATGCTCTGGTAGCTGGGGTGGGAGCACTGTGATAAGGCCCCTTTAATGCTACCACGGGACCCCTGAAGTGGCAGTG
The DNA here is from genome assembly GCF_901001135.1 of Rhinatrema bivittatum. NCBI lineage: Eukaryota > Metazoa > Chordata > Amphibia > Gymnophiona > Rhinatrematidae > Rhinatrema > Rhinatrema bivittatum. Next base: position 16,284,386 of record NC_042628.1, on the reverse strand, counting down.
TCATGTGTGGCTGCACATGTCACACCCCCTAAAACCAGCTGTGTGCATGCACGTGGGGGCAGGTGAAATAGGGAAGCCTAGATAACATTTAAAGGCTTAGCTCCTGGAATCTATGTGTCTGTTTAAAGACAGATTTGAGCATGGAAGACATATGTGTGTAAGTAAAGGCTTCTGATCCTAGCGCTTGTTTTATTCAGATCATTTTACTGGAGTAAAAGGAAACTGGTAATTATCTGTGTGCTGATAGTAATTCTTACTTAAACTGGATACGTGTGAAAAGCATATGCCAAAGTAGGTTTTCAGGATGAGCTGTCTATCTAGCCCATAATCTTCTTTCTCTGACTTGTGTGGGTTCCAGTTCTTAAGTCAGGATTTAATCAGACCTAGACAAGTAAGATTTCTTCTACCTTCCAGATACCTGTTTGCATAAACAGGGATTTTTTTTTTTCATTTTCATTTTTTGTTTAGGTTTGAGTCAAAGCTGGAATCTCCATAGCTAAGATCAAACTATGATATGTTATAGTTAAAGATGTCTGTGTGCAAACTAGAGGACAGGTATAATGAAGATGCTAATTTGAGTCTGCTGTAAATGATCTTACATTGAATTAACTTTTAACCGTAAGACATTATTGCATTAAAGCAAATACTCAGCTGTGCTGCATTTCCCAGACTAATTAGGTTTGTTAACACACGCCATCTTCATTAAAGCCATGTTGAACAACTTAAATTAAAATCCAGGTTACTGCAAAGTTCCACATTATGGTTCTTCTATGTATATGCAGTTCGTAATTCTATAATTTATGCCTTATTTAATAAATAATGTTTTCATGATAGACATTCCAAAACTACAAACCGATTGTGGTGGTGATGTAAGGAGAAATAGCCAAAATCCACCACACTATGCACACAAACTAGAAATAAAGGGATTAGGGACCTTCATAACACCGGCACAACTAAGAACATAAGAACATGCCATGCTGGGTCAGACCAAGGGTCCATCAAGCCCAGCATCCTGTTTCTAACAGTGGCCAATCCAGGCCACAAGAACCTGGCTGTTACGACTGTCGCTGCCCGACTTCACCACTCTGCCCTCCTTACCCCTCTGGCGACTCCTCCTGCGGTTGACGGACGTTTGGCTGCCGCGGCGTCTGCCTTCCGTCCTCTCCGGCGTCCCCGGACCGGCTTGGACGCTGCCTCCCGCCGTGCTGTCCAGCTGCCTTAGGGCGCGCGTGCCGCCCGGCCCCGCTTCAAGGACCTTCAGTGGCGCGAACCTCGGGGGCGTCCCCCTGTGATGACGTCACGCATCCCGGATACATAAGGCCTACGCCATTGCTAGCTAATCGAGTTAGCAAAGGTTTCCGCACGGATGGGCTTCGCTCTCTGTACCTTCCAACTCTGCCTCCTTCGGACCTACTCTATTTGGGGTACCCGCTCCTCGGGGACCTCTCTCTCTTTCTTATCTTTCAGGTCGCAGTCTGGAACCGGTACTCGCTCCTCGAGGGCCCATGTTCCTGGACTCGCTACTTGGACTCCACTTCTGCCAGGAAGACACCGCTGCCTATAACATCTGTGAGTTACCATCTCTGCCTCTCAGAGCTGTTCCCTGGAACCAGGTACTCGCTCCTCGAGGTCCTGACTTTACTCCAGCTCCTGTGCTCCACACTGAGAGACCGCTGCGTGAGTACATTACCAACGAGGCGCTATTCCTGAACTCTGCATATCCTGCTACTACTCACGATATCAGTTCTCTCTATTACAGCACAGCCATTGTGGGTTCGCTGTTCCAGAGCCTGAGGGACTACAAGCCCAACTGGGCTACTTTGCAGCTCACTACTGCCACCTCTGGTGGTTCATCATTCCTGTATAATAAAAGAACTAGAGTGTGTGTGTCCCCTACGCTGAGCCTGACCTGTGGCCCCTCACGGGACTTCTCCCCCCCCCCCCTTGTGGGCATGGTCATCTGCCACAGGTCCAGGGATCTACCCAAAACCCTTACAAATAATAACACTGGCAAGTACCCAAAAACTAAGTCTATTCCATGTTACTGTTGCTAGTAATAGCAGTGGCTGTTTTCTAAGTCAACTTAATTAATAGCAGGTAATGGACTTCTCCTCCAAGAACTTATCCAATCCTTTTTTAAACACAGCTATACTAACTGCACTAACCACATCCTCTGGCAACAAATTCCAGAGTTTAATTGTTTCAGGGCTAAAACTCTTATTTTAATCCTTGGTCTCACACAAACATGTCCCTTACTTTTTAGAAAACATTTTCTGTGAATTACTCAACTGCCAAATAATAAAAAATACTTATGGCACTGCCCTGCTCAAAATTTCATTATACTCAGTATATTAGTGATGTAGCTGTAAATTTTAATGCTCAGTTTTGCTTTAAATTAAACATTTACTATGAGGCAATATTAATAAGCTTTTCTGCAGATAAATGCATCTTTTTCTTCAGACCTGATTCCTTGAGCTATTCGAGGGGGTAACAGAACGCACCCCAGTGCATCAGGCTTACTCTGACATGCCCATAAAATCTGGGAGGATTCAGATCCATTCTTTTGAAAGAGTATGGTACCTGTCACCCAAGTCAGGCCATTTCTGGCTGAGTGGAAGAGGGAAACTTTGACTGCAGGGACTAGCAGGATAACAGAGACATGTGAAGCCACTGGGGGACCCTGGCTCCCAGGAATTGCATCCAGGGAGGCCATCACAGAACCCAGGAGTTAATGACACTCCTCCACCCTGGGAACTCCATGAAATAAGTCTCCCACTTGAGTAAACATTTACTGGCTCTCTCCTGAGTCAGGAGGCCTCTGCCTATCCTGGTATAAAGACAAGTCCCCAGCAAACCCAGAGACTGGAAAGGCACCAGATTCCTGTGCAGCTCGCCACTCAGCCCAAGATCCCAAGGCTTTGAGCCCCATTGGATGAGGTTGATAAGCACGAGCCTTCAAAAGGCAAGGTACTAAGTGAAATAAGACTGAGATGAAACCTTCTGACCCCGGAGTGATGGACTTTACCACCAAAGCAAGTTAGAAGTTGAAAATGGAAATGCTTCCCTGGAATATAAAAACATAAAGGGCCAAAGAGTACTTCTAGAGATCTTCCTATTTAGGAATTTGACAGAAGCCTCTATTCCAGGGAGGAAAGGAGCTCCTCGTGACTCACTGCTAGATAGAGATAAGCTTCATTTTTCCATGTCGGGTCGGGTTTCGGTTCGGGCACTTCGTGGGAAAATTTCATTTTCCCGCGGGTCATTTTTTGGCGGCACAAATTGGAAAAAACGAATCGAAAAAACCCCCAAATCAGAAAAAAAACCCCCACCCCAGCCCTTCAATTTTACTTTATTACAACCCCCCAACCATCCTGATCCCTCCCCAAGACTTACTAAAAGCCCTGGTGGTCCAGTGGGGTCCCGCGAGCGATGTCTCCCTCTCGGGCCGTCGGGCCTACCATGAATCAAAATGGTGCAGGTGCCCTTTGCCCTTATGATGTGACAGGGGCTACTGGTGCCATTGGTCGGCCCCTGTCACATGGTAGGAACAATGGATGGCCGGCGCCATCTTAGAAAATGGCACGGGCCATCCATTGCTCCTTCCATGTGACAGGGGCCGACCAATGGTACCGGTTGCCCTGTCATATGGTAAGGGCAAAGGGCCACCGGCACCATTTTGATTCCTGGCAGGCCCAATGGCCCGATGGCTCGAGAGGGAGAAGGGTTGGGGTGGTTTGTTTTTCTTTTTAAATAAATGTGCCCCTCCCCCCTGCACTAACCTGAAAAACGAATTTTCCCCGAAGTTCGGGTAAAATCCGTTTCAGGGTTCGGTTCCCCCAAACCATGATGAATTAGGCAACATTTATCTTCTACCGATATGCCACTTCTTCTCAAACCTTAAACTGAATCACTTTATTTACGCTGATGACATCCAAATACTCATCCCAATACAAAACTTCCTGGAAGAATCCTACAAAAAAAACTGCCAACTACCTCACAAAAATAAAGCAATTGCTAAACAACATGAGACTCATCCTAAACATTGACAAGACCGAAATAATCATGCTGGATAGAAAAAACAATCCCACTCACATGCCATCTCTCAACATCATAACATAGCAATCTCCCCTGTCACCCATACACGCAACCTGGGAGGCATAATCAACAAAGAGCTATCCTTCAAGTACCACATCTCCGCAAAAATCAAAGACGGATGTCACAAACTCCTAACACTACGACACCTAAAACCATTCCTATCACCCAATGATTTCAGAACAGTACTTCAACTACTCATCTTCTCCAACCTAGACTACTCACCACCACTCGACCGCTACAAATCCTACAAAATACAGCAACCAGAATACTCACAGGAACAAGAACATTTGATCATATTACTCCAACCCTCATTTCTCTAAACTGGCTCCCAATAAAATACAGGGTTGAATACAAAATATTATCAATAATTCACAGAATAATATATGAAAAACAAACAAATTGGCTCAGCACATCCATAAAACTCCACTCTCCAAACAGAAATCTCCGATCAACGAACAAAGGCCTACTAAAAATCCCACCAACCCGTCACAAACTCAACAACTAGGAAAAGAGCCATATCCCTAGGAAGCCCCGAACTGTGGAACTCCCTCCCAACAGAACTGAGAACGCAACAAAATTTAAAAACTTTCAAAAAAGAGCTAAAAACATGGCTGTTTACAAAAGCCTACCAAAACCCTTATTGACCCTACACCGAAATGACTTCACTAGAAGACATCAGACTATATTAAAGCAACCCCAAGAAAGTCTTCTTGACCTTTTACTAGCTTGACGGAAAAGCCTTTTTAACAAATGTTTAATTGTCGATAATATTTAATTACTGAGAATCGATACTTTGTAAACCATTGTGATGGCGAAACCGAATGACGGTATATAAAACTCAATCAATCAATCAATCAATAAATAAATAATTAGTTATTTGTTGACCTGCACATAGAATCTTGAAATAGTAATTGTAATAAGTTATTTTCTGATCTGTGTATAGGATCCTGCTTTCACCTAAACATTTTGGTCACAAACTGTGGATTGTAAATAGCTCTTGTTACCAAACTACTGTATAATCAAAACTTGTATTGCATCATTAGTCCACCGTAACACTCTTTGAACTATTTTGCTGTAAGAACGTAAAACAAATAAATGATGAGGATAATGATGATTTAACTTCTTGAGATTTTCCTCTCTCCCACTTTCTCCTTGGGGGGGGGGGGGGGAAACATCTCTCTTCCCCCTGATTCAGATTCCCTCTGAAACTCTTCCTTCTCCTTCCAGAGTCACTTTCTCCTTAAAATTGTGCTTTCCCTCTAGCCTCTCCGTCTTCCAAGAGACTGCATCTTCTTTCAAGTCATCTCTGCACCTTTGGGTCTTTGTTCCCTCTTGTTTTGGGCATTCTTAGTGCAGAAGCAGCGGCTGGTATAGTAAACTTTATGGACTTGTACTGTAACTGCCTGGCTTCCTTGGGCTCTACCAGCACAGAAAGACGTTTGAACCATGGGCTCTGTAAGATGCTCACCCAATACCACCATTTCCTTTATTGCTCTAAACAGCATGATGTAAGATGAAGCGGTACGAGAAGACTGACATTTATTTAAAACTTAGCACAACCATGGCCATCCTAAGCAGATTACAACACAGCGTAAACATTATTTAATCACAGATAACATTTAATACAGTAAAACCATGTAAAATAAAATGATTCATAGCCCATCAAACGCTTGGTGAAATAGCCATAATTAAGGATGGAGCTGGCATTTACGATGCAGGCAAAGAAATAAAATATGGGGGCATTATATGAGCAAAAAACATTTGGCGGGTCACTTTTGCATTTCTGCTGTAAATCAATATAATTTGTCCTGGGAATATTTCCAGCCAAAAGGTGCAATAAAAATAATAACCAAGAATGAGTCCTGCATTCAGAACGCCAGTTGCCAGTAAAAATGTGTTATTAGGACCTGACTTTAAGATGCAAAAAGGTACAAGAGCGGAGAGATCACAATGGCCTGTCTTTTCAAGCTAATTTATCTGTGAGACACTAACTCAGTTTTATAGGGTATTGATAAAATAATTCTGTCTTAAAAGAGCTTTCGCTACAGTCAGTGTTTTAAAGCTTGATTCACCCAAGTTTGGGGTTTAGAGAGAAATTTCTAGTAGGCGGATAAACAGTAAGCTTGAAGAATACAAATAATCATATCCCAAGATGATGAAACCCATGCCTTTGTGGTTCTGCGTACCTTGGGTATAGCAAACAAACCCTCTTTCCCTGGGAGTTTAGCGGACACCCTGCTCCTGAGCAGCAGCAGCAGCAAGGAGGACATGGACGAGGCTGGTCAGACAACCTCAGCAGACTAGCGGCCAATCTGGGAAGGGCGGTCAGTACGGGGTGGAGGGGGAGAGATGGCAAGAAGAGGCAAGGTCTGAGAGGCCATTCCTGCTGTGACTCTAAACAGCAAACTCACCCCCCCCCCCTTCCCATCCATCTCCTGTGCTGATTTAAGGAGGTGCATGGGAAAACAATTGTTTGTATTTGTATTTTGTTTCATTTGATGTTTATTTAGTTTCTTTTAATTTAATTGCGATGAAATAAACAGAAATAAAACAATAATAAAAAAAACCCCCAAAGATTTCCCCTCCCACACCCACCAGTGCTGACAAAATATGAAAGTTAACCCCCTACTCTCTCCAGACACATGGAGTTAAATTAAGTTACAATGGGGCAGGAGCAGTCCCCAGCCCCGCTGGGTCCCATTGTCATAATGGTGCCGGTCAGCTCTAACCTCGGTGCCCTTTTGGTATTAGACCAATATGGGCCATGCAAAACAGGACTCGATGGAGCAGGAGTGACTGGGAATCACTCCTGCTTCATTCCGAATTATTAGACCCCATGGATCCGATAAAATCACGCCTCTGGCGAAGGTGGCAGGGGGATGGGTAGGGCTGGGGGGGGGATATTACATTTTTTGCAGCAGCACAGGGAGGGAGGAAGGTTTGACAGCAGCAGTGGCGGAGGCGGCAGGTGTGTTCTGACCGGAAAGAATAATCTCAACAAATTCCCTTGGGCTTTTCATTTTGTTCTGAAACAAAACAAGAGTGTTTCATTGCATCTTTGTTCATGTCATTTCAAAGCAAGAACTCCCCTAGTGCTGATCTGGGGGACTTTTTGGAAATCTTTTCTTCTCCGTGGATAGCAGTCCTTTCCAATTTTGGTTAAAAGCAGAAAAGTAAGGAAGGTTTGAATGTGTTAAATTTGGTCCCATTGTAGGAAATGGGTAATGGGATCTGCAAGACTGCCCTAGGGCTCTAGCATGAAGTTAAACCTGCCTTTGGTGGGAATTTTAATTCAGGGCTCCCAGAGGTGAATAAAATGTAGCTGGAGTAATCAGTGCTTGTTGGCAAGTCTGTTGATGGAATGGAAGGTGCATCGTCCTTTCTATTTTAAACCCTGGGGTTGACAGGGGGTGAGCAGGATAGCTGCCGTGGCTGTATGTGTGCGTGTGTATAGGAGGGATTTGGGGGGAGGGAAAGGGGTGACAGCACATGACGGGACCTAGCAACATGTCTTTACTCTGTGCTATCACGAACTCCATTTATAAACTGTAGGACTAACCATAAATGATAAATCACTTACTTATGGTCCGCAAATCCGTCAAAAATGATATTTTCAGATCTATTATATTCTTCCTTTATTCAATCAGATATTTACATATTCATGCTGACTACATACATACTACATACATATACATACTACATACATATACTCATGTGGACTTACATATTTCCATGTTATTTATTGATTTATTAACTGCATGTTTATTAACGGTTTAATATTATACACTATTTGCTTACTTCGATTAATTTGTTCAATGTAAAAACTTGTTTACTTCATTTGTTCAATGTAAAAAATTCGTTTTTTAATTCTGTTCTATGTAAACCGCTAAATGTAGCGATAGTTACTGTTCCTTGTAAACCGGGGTGATATGTATATTATACAGGAACCTCCGGTATATAAATTATTTAAATAAATAAATAAATAAATGTTTTACTAATACAGTAGTAAAGCAGCGATTTTTAAATACGCGGACGGCCTTGAATTTAATAACATGGATATGAATATTAAGTTTCCGATCACTAAAACAGTGCTACACGTGCTGCCCAAACTCTCACGCGGCTGCAACCTGCGTTCCCCTCCAGAGAGTACCTTAAAGATACTTTGATCTTTCCGCCAGCTGCGGCTCCGGCGCTGATGCGGGTGAGACGAGCGGCGCAGGAGTCAGCCCCGCCGTCCCGCAGCCTTGCTTTCTTTTCTAACCCCCGCCATCGACGGACAACGGGAGAGGAGCTCCGTGACCACGCCCACCGCCCGGAGACGCGGCCTCAGCTTCCGGGCCGACTCGTCCCCTTCATTCATGGGGGCTGGGGTGACGTCAGAGGGAGGGCTGCCGCCCCTCCTCCTCCGCCCGTCGGCCCCTCCTTTAAGAGGTGCGAGCACGCGGGACTAGAGCTCTGCCACGCGGCACCCAGCCGATAGCGCCGGAGAGCAGTGCGCGAGGCGCTTCCAACTGTGCACGAGCCGGCGAGGCCAGGGGCACGCGCCGCTCAGGCTCCGTCCCGCAGCTTTTGCGCTGAAAGAGCTTTCCGCAGAGGACCCCGCACAGGAATTGTGCCTGCTGGAAACTCGTAGAGCTTGCACGTTATTGACCATCTTGGGCTTTTTTTTGTGTGTGTTATAAATCTAACTCCGTATTGATTTTTTTTTTTGTGCGTGTCGTTGTTCTGGCTTGTGAAAAAAAAAAAAGCACCTCTAGGAAAACTTTTCCTTTCTGTTCCTGCACCGCTTTGATTGTCTGCCCCTCCTCGCGCTCTCTTTTTATTTTCCCGTTACTGTGATGCTGATCTGGGTCTTTCTCTTCTGAAGTGATCCGAGGCTGAAGTCGCCCTGAGCCGAGCGTCCACCGCCGCAGCAGCCGCTATGCTCGCCCTACTAGCCGGGATTCTGTACTTGCTCGCCTCCGGGGGAAGCGGCGTGTCCGGGAACCAAGGGGCCCCGGTGAGCCGCTTCGTCTGCACGTCCATTCCCGTGGATGCCAACCCCAGCTGCCCGCTGCCCCCCGTGCCCGTGCAGGGCTTTGGCTCCCCGGAAGAGGAGCTTCGAGCCACCGTGATGCAGCTGCGGGAGACCATCTTACAGCAGAAGGAGACCATCGGCAACCAGAAGGAGGCGATCCGGGAGCTGACCAACAAGCTGTCGAGGTGCGAAAGCGTGGCCGAGAGCTCCGGGCCCGAGGGCAAGCACAGCCCGGGCTCCTGGAGGAAAGGTTACGGCAAAGACACGATGGGAGACCTGCCCCGGGATCCCGGGCAGGTCATCGATCAGCTGAGTCGGACCATGCAAACCCTGAAGGACAGACTGGAAAATTTAGAGGTAATGTTGAATGTGTTCCGAGCTGTATTTTGTTTGGTACAAATATGCAAGGGTTCTCTCGAGTGTCAGCGAGGAGCTGTCCTGGGTGCTGAAACTCGCATTACTCGCCCATAAAGACAGATCTCACCCAGCTGTTCTAGACTTAAGACCAATACAAGTTACCAAATGCTTCCCATAAAGTTACCAGTAAATAATAATATTCCCATTTTATTTTAAGTGGTAGCTATTCCCCTGGAAATAGTATTCGTTCAATGCAGCACAGTAACTGCACATTAGAAAGTGCTTGATTTCATAGGACTGAATATAAAGTAGAGACGGCTATTGGATGGGTTTTATAAACCTCTGTTGGGTGTCAGGACGATTTTTTATCTTTTCATTCAGGAATAAATAATTTATACAATATTTAGTAAACCCTTCCCCTTGTATATTGGCTTTTACGGTATTCTAGTCAGGCAAACGAAAGGGATAAGCTAAGGAAGAAAACAAGACGGGGAAGGTGTACTTCCATGGGGAATGCAACATTTCCAAAGGCGTTCTTTATGTTGGATGCGTACACAGCCTGCCACGGTGTTGGTGCTTCTGGGGCCAGTTCCCTGCATCAACACTAGGATGGATCCCAGTAGGGAATAGGCAGGACGGGCTCATTGCTCCGAGTAATGGCAGGTATGAGTTCTCAGAGCCGAGTTCTCCTTGTCATCTTTCTCTCTTCTCCTGGAAAATGCAAATACACATTCACTGCTTATTTCCCTGACCTAAACACCTCCCTCCCCCCTCCCATGCCTCTTTTTATCCCATTGGTGTGGAAGTGTGCATGCACTTATAATCTGACAGAAAAGAGCAACTTTTGACCAGGTCAATTTACCTTCAAAAATTGTCCTAAGGATGTTTAGGACAAAACTCTGGCTGGTATTCTCCATTGTTTCAGCCTCACTATCACTGACACTTTTAGTTTAAACATCTATTTAGCATGCTGTTACTGTGCACATCATCTGCTACACAGGACTACTGGTTTTGATTTTTTTTTGACTACTACCACACTATTGATCGTATTTTAGGTTAATGTAACATAATGTTCTTCTAGCTTGCAAATCTAAATGCTGAAGGTTAGCATTGTTGTATATCTGAAGTCCAGAAGATCATAACTGGACAGTTTCATAGCAAAAAAAAATAATTGGCTTGTAAAGTTGACTAAAACATCATGTTGATATTTGTACCTGCTTGTTCACCAGTGAAATGGTGACCTTGGTGGAGCACACTGAAGGATCAGTTGTTAATGGTTTTAATTTCACAAACCTAGTACAAAGTGGCCTTTTCCATTTTCAAATAAAAATTATTCTACATGTTTCCTCCATTGTTTTCTGGTATTTTAAGCAATTTTTTGCAATATTTTCTATGTTCTCCTGCTGGGTTTGTGACACATTTGGAATCTGTGATTCTGAAACTGATGTGCGATCATTGTTCTCTTTTCCTCTAAAGCATCAGCTTCGAAATAACGCTTCTTATGCAGCGCTACCTCAAGATCTTCGAGAGATGCTTCAGAAGAGGCTGGTGGAGATAGAACATCAGCTTCTAACCAAAGTGGCTGAACTTGAAAATGAGAAATCTTCACTTCATAACGAGTCTGCGGCTCATCGACACCAGACAGAGACCGCATTAAATGCACTTCTAGAAAGAGTTTCTGAATTAGAGAAAGGTAAGAACACATGGGAAATAATTGACAAAAAATATATATTTTCAGGGATTTCTTTTGGCCTGGTAGTTTCCACCTCATCCTTTGGGCTTCTAGCTCAATCAGAACCCGCATCTACTGGGTTCTGGCACTATGAACTTTCATCTGCATCTACCTGGGATTCTTTCTCCCCTCCGTGGCAATGAGTTTCCTTAAACAGAGGCCATAAGTAGTAGCTCCCTCTGGAACGCAGCTAAGGTGAACCATAAGTGATTCCACCAGGTGAAAATGTGCAATGGCTTAGGCTCCTTCCCTACCAAGAGAATGTGAACATTGCCTCTACAGCATTTCCCTAGCCTTAGTCAATCTGGGGAGCAAGACCCTGGCTCCGTAATCAAACCCAGATCCTCTGCCCGGCAGTGCATGGCTCTGAGCCACTAGGCTAATCCAGTAGTTCCACTTTTAAAAGACTCTCATATGTTGACTTTTTTTTTTTTTTTTTAAATGAATTCTTTCATTCTGCCCTATGTGACACTCTTTATCTAGCAAAAGCTTTAGTATTTCCCTTGCAGGTAAGAAATCTTATCTGTATAGAGTGTTGAAAGGGGAAGGCATAGAAAATGAATGAAATTACAATTGAGATAAGTTACAGTTCCATTTAATGTTGTCTTGTGCTTTTATATATCTAGCAGATGCTAAAGTTCTTAAATTAATTCATTTTTGTTTTGTTAATTACTATCTCATATATTTGATTTGTTTCACTCCTACAAGCATTTTCCTATATTTTATTCCCCATGCCTCCCATAACTGTTTGGAGGTAGCAAAGTCATGCCCCATGGGGCAGCTGATAAATTGTGTTCCACTGCTCCTTGGCAATCAACTTAAAAGCAGTGCCCTCCAACTAAGAGACTAAAACATCATTAAAATCCTAGCACAACCATTTGAAGCTGAGATGGTCTTCACCTTTTCTCTCAATGGCTTCCATTGTGGCTTAACTGTTCGTACTTTCCTAGATATTGTTCTGTATTTACAGGTAAGCTCTTACCTGGTGCTTGTTGTAATATCACAGCCATGCCCCACAGATCTAACCAGTTACTGCTGCTCTAGGGTGAACAATGTCTGCTGGAAACAAGATAAGGTATTATAAATGGAGCACCCTTAGAACAAGAAATAAGATGGAATATATTGGCAGCTGGAGAAATCCTTTTTTGTGCAAAGAATTTCTGGTATGTGGAACCCATTGTGGAGTCCCACCCATTTGGATGAACCACGGCAGTGCTTTTTTCAGCACTGTTGGAGGTAATACAGATTGTCCTGATGTGCCAGAACTCTTAGAGGATAAGTTTTTAAAAAGGGGCTTCTGCTGGTATAAAGTAGTGCTTTACCCACCAAAACTGCCATTTAGAAAATTGTGTGACTGATATGTGCATATAATTATGCGCATACACTTTGAACGTGTTTCCTTTTAGACAAAGGGGTGATTTTAAAACATCGTGCATAATCTAGCTGGCAAACATGCACATTACATCAATTTTCAAAGCAGATTTACACCTGTTATTTGGTGTGCATAGTCTGGCTGAGAGAATTTGCATGCCTACCTTTTTAAAAAAGAAAAGCATATGCTTAAACTCCAGACTCCACCTTCTGGAATGCCTCTCCCCTGTCTGCATAAAAGTTCATGCATAATATGTGCGTGCGTGCATAATTTTATGTGCATGCATGCATAATTTTATGTGCATATTGGCCGTGCAATTTTCTTTAAGGACATTTCTGGAGTACTTAAATGTGGAAGTCCCTTTTGAAAATTACCCTTCCTTTATAATAACATTATTTGTCCTGCTTGCCTCGTCATGTGAAGAGAGCTATAAGAAATTAATGCCTCTTATGGGAGCTGATTTTTAGAATCTGAATTCGTGCAAATTGGGAAGTTTCAATATGTGCTGAAACACACTTTCATCACTTTTCCCCCTCTTTTGCTGTATAGATTTATTAATTGAGGGGAAATGACTTAAACATATGTAAAATGACAATAAAAAGGGGATTTACTATTATCATGTCTTTCTTCTGTTTTACAGTAAGTATTTTTTTACGACAGAGTTCTTTTTTCCTTGGGATTTTCCCTCAGTTTGCTGCTCTGTCTAGATTTGTTGTCATCATTTCCCAAAATCATGCTGGGAAGAGCTCAGGTTGTTCTCCAGGGTAACGTTTGTCGTAGAGCCATCGTAGTGATGTGGTAGTGCTTAGCAAGATTGCCGTGTTGGCAACTAAGCTCCCTGTCATCGTGTGATTGTTATGACTCAGTCCTGGTGTCCTAGCATCCATTCTGTGGGTCATCTCATGAGAAGATGGATTGCTCTGACCAATACTGATAGAGAAATCTTGTGCAATGTCACAGCATTCATCAGCTTTGCAGACTATTTATTTTCTCCGTAGCCAGCTACTGTCATCCAGTTCCATAATTTCAGCTTTTCTGTGTCAGCTTTCAAAGTCATTTAAGTATTGTATATAGCAATTAACCTGTGTAAATTGGCTACCTGAGAACTGACTTCCCCTCAGTGTGGCTAATATTACATGCAGTGTTTCAGCCATATTTAGGGGAGGCAGTCCCAGGGGTCATGGCTTTGGGTTAAAACAGGAAAATCACCTACTTAAATTGTATTTTCAATATTACCAGGGTTAAGGCCTGATTCATCAAGGTATTTTCCCATAGTCACAGAATGGGAGAAATCAGGCTGTTAGTTGTACCCACACCAAAATGCAGGTGCAGAGGTCTGTGGGTAGTTTAGTCTCATGGGAAGTTACATAGTAAATGATGGCAGACAAAGACCAATTTGCCCAGTGTTACAATTTTGTCGTTCTATAAATGTAAATTTTTTTCCTTGATGCTTCAGTCAAGAAAATAGTATCGGCATACCTGAGAGACCTAAAATAGACATTAAAAAAATCTCTTTTTTAAAAAGAATGTTTCATCTTTATGCTTTGCAGTTGATGGTCCTTCCCCTTTCAAATGTTTCATTCATTCTCAAATTGAAAGAAATGTGAAAGGCTAAACCTAATTGCACTTTCCATTGTAATCCTAGGCAGCAGTGCATTCAAGTCACCCGATGATTTCAAAGTGTCCCTACCGCTTCGCACAAATTACTTGTACGGTAGGATTAAGAAGAGTCTTCCCGAACTGTACGCCTTCACCATATGCATGTGGCTGAAGTCAAGTGCATCCCCTGGAATCGGAACGCCATTCTCCTATGCCGTCGCAGGCCAGTCTAATGAAATTGTGCTGATAGAGTGGGGCAGTAACCCAATTGAATTACTTGTTAATGACAAGGTGAGAGCAACATTTCTTCCTTTCTAGCTTGCAGTTATGAAAACTGTCCTTTTTTTTTTTTTGGGATAGGTTTGGTTAGGTAGGAGCTCTGTTTTTCCTTTTTGTTTCCAAATAATACATTCACAGGAACTCTGAGAAATCTTTGCTAATGGTTAGATACAGGTTTTATTTGTATCACATTCTGTCTGGGAATATTGATCCTAGAGAAAAACAGATTCCTTGTAGGTTGTAATACCTTTCAACAGATCAACTTGACAGTTATCCAGAGAAGGTGGTGTGCATGAGGTTTTGAGTTCTTGTAGCTGCACATCTGAAGGAGGGATTTATGAGGCCTTGAAAGCTTTTGCACATCATCCTTGTAATAAACTGAAAAGAATCCATCTGGCTATATGCTAATCCTACTGGAATGAGTTACTGTGCTTAAAATTTGGCATGGGCATTTATTTGGTGCCTGATTGCAAATAATCATGTTTAAAATATCAGAATAAATCAACCGCACAAACACTTTTCTGAATCCAGAGGGAAATGCAAGACCAGCTATTGCACTTCACTCTGATTTTCAAACTCCAATTGATGTTTGCTCACTATTAGCCAGTGAATTTGGTTGGAAGAAAATACAAGTGCTATAGGATTTATGTGTTTTTCCTATAAATATAATATTTATAAGCTTTTTTGGTTATTTAGTGTAGTCTACTTCCGAAATTATATTTTATGTTACATTTGATAATAATTTTAAAGATGATGAAAATAATGCTCAGGTTGTTGCATGTTGTTTGCATCTTCTCTTCATGAAGTTGTCTTGTAAACACCTAATCCCACAGAGTAAAGTCAGAATGTTGCCAGGAGATGTGCTGTGCCACTTAAGTGGCTCCGTTTCACATGTTGTTAAAAGTATATGTAAAGATGCCCTGTCAGTTATTTTGGGTGCAATATAAACATGTATTGATTGCAGATGCTGGAATAGTTTTTTTTTGTCACACATATAAAGTTCAATAAAGTACAGTAATTGCAGAGAGCTAAAGAGCTTTGCTATCTGCCTTATGCAAATACACAATCTGGCACTGCTCTCTAAACACAGTGAGGCGGGATTTACTGCAAATAGCACAGAGCAGATCAAGCTGGGGAAATAGGATGAGATGAGAATTGCTGGACAAGTTATGATTAAGCAGAGAGAGAGAAATGAGCAAATACTTTTATATATAATGTTGTCATAAATGCAATTGGTAGCAAAAGTCATGAAGTGATTTGGTTGTACACTGGAATGCTGTTGTAATTGTTTGGAATAATGGACATTTTCCTGCCATGTGCTTTCTGTTAAGACATCGATTCAGCCAAATTTAGTTTGGCCTCTGGAGAGAAAATTGTGGATAACCCAAATACCAACTGTTCTAAAAGCAGATATTTAATACAACCCCTCTCACCGGCCAATTATTTGTTATGGCCTGAATAAAAAGATATTTAGGACATGAAAGAAGAAGAGTTATCTCAGACACTTCATTTATCCCTCCCTCTCTATCCAAAGAAATGTCCACCCTCACCCATGTACCCAAATACAGTCCTCTCCTTCGTTTACCTTAAGTAGCCTTCAGATTCCAGGTCCAGACTGGCAGTGCTTGAGCTGGATTTCCACCAGTGCGGTGCAAATCCTACAGGAACGATTTTAGCACGTTTCCATTTGGGGAAGACAGGGCACTTATTTTATTCTTAAAGTGATTTTCATTAACTTTTCTTTACATTTACAAAGTCTAAATATTCCCGTGTGAAAGCTGCTTTTAAAGAGACAGTGCTGATTTTCCAGCTGATGATCATGTTATGTTAGTCACCTTGAGAAACTGAAAGGCCACACCCTAACAGAACGCAACATTCGCACCATCTCTCTTAACCTAATCTAAACCTAGATTTCCTGGTTACATTTGTATCTCTCTGTTTCATACTCATTCAGTCACCCCACACACATTTGTGTCCTGTGCGCTTGAACCCCATGGTTGCCAGCATTCCCCCAATGCTTCCATTATGGCTACACTGTTCATGAGAGGCAATAGAAGGGATCAGAGAGCTGCATCAGATCGCTGGCTTCTTTAATGTGATGTGAGCCCGAGGATTGCTATGCAGTCCTAATTGTTTAGCCACTCTGTCCCCAAATCCCTAATTCCTCACCTTCAGACACTTTCTTCTGTATTCCTATGCACGTTCATGTTCAGTTTAAACCCATTTTCACCCATAAATTCCTGGATTTTTCCAAAACAGACAATCAATTTAAACTCATTTCCAACCTAATTTTAGGCTGATCGAAGAGCAGCTCCAGAGCTGCAGATTCGGTGATCTCAAGGCCTCCGGCAACTGCTGGAAGCCAATGCGGGCCAAAACACCTGCAACGTTTCAAGTCCTGCCCCCCCCCACCAGCGACAGTGCTTGCCCACCAGTACCACCGATATGGCGTTTCAATTCCCGCCTTCCCCTTCCCCCCCCCCCCCCAGGCAGCCAAGGTGCCTGCTGCTTGCTACTGCCAGTGCAGCATTTGAAGTGGGCTGTGCCCAGCAGACGTAGTTCCTGGCAGGCTCCCAGGCCCCGCCAAAAGCAGAACTGCAGAGCGTGGGAGTCTCAGCGGGCATGCTGCTGATGGAGAGAGGAGAAGCCTGGAGCCAGCACTAATAAGGAGGGATGCTATTGCAATGGTGGGGAAGAGGGAGATTCTTGGGGGGTGTGGGGAAGAGATAGGGAATGGAGCAGAGATAGAGAAGCTGCTGAGTGGGTGAGTGGGAGAATCTGCTCAGTATGATGGTAACTTTCAAACAGACGCACGTATACACTGATGTGCAGGCAAATGCTTGTGGTTTCCTACCTGTGAATCCCCCTCACCAGAGGCAGCAGTCACATAAATAGCCTAGCTGTGGGTTTTAGAATCAATAGGTATTACATAGCAACACATCCAAAAGTTTTCCTAGCGATGGGAAGTAGAGGCTGGAGCAGAAAATAAAATAAAAACCACAAAATATTACTATTACAAGTAATGCAAGCAAAATCAGTACATGCACATTTATATAACACATTTACACTTTTATAGGAGACAAAAACCCATTGTTCTTATGGTAAAATAATTTATTAGCATTGGAAAAAAAATAGAAAAATTAGCTTTTTGTAGCTCAGACAAAAAACCATAATTCCTGCCTCTTTCTTTCAGTTCTTAATTCAAGTAAATTAAGAATCATTCCCTAAAGTCTCCATTTAAATTCTGCCCATAAAAAATTAGCATGTGATTTCTCAGTTCAGTTTCACGTGTGTACCAAACGCATTAGATGAATGTCTCTGCAGTCGTTGGATAATAAAACAATAATAGGATGTCTGGAGAATCCACGAGGACCAGGAGATCACCTTGACTCATGAAAAATGTCACCAAAACCTCACCAAAATAAAAACAGAATTCCCTATCTATTCTGAATAAAATCATGACATCATCTGTTTGCCTAATATTCATAGTATGTAAGCACCATTCTAATACAGTTTACCTAACTAGAAATAAAACAAAACCAATAATTATCTACCTGATAAGTGATTTCTTATCAAGGTACTTCACTAAAAATACACCCTGCAATGAGAACTTCTTTTTCCATTTTTGCTCATCCCTTATAGGCTAAAGTCATGGATCACTTCATAATTCCTCAGGCAGACCCTCCCTTTCTGTTGGAACAAAGAAAAACCCATCTTTTATTTCCAGACTTCAAAGAGATAGCTTTGACTGGTAATAAGTATCATTAGTATTCGATCCCTTGCTTGTTACTGGGCATAGGGATGAATAGTTAATGTACCACTGAAGTAAGCTTTTATACAAAAGTCTGCTATTCACCAGTTTAAGTTTCAACATTGTCAATATGGTCCTAGAGAAAAGTTAATTATAATATCTTCTCCCCTTAGGGAGTCACTGTTGTCTAGCAAGTGACACAGCACCTACTTCCAGCCAATAGAATTACTTATTTCTCCCTAGCATGATTTGAAGTTACAAGTCACCAAAGTCCCTCTTTCCTCCACTTATTGAATCTCTAAAGCAGTAGTTCCCAACCCTGTCCTGGGGACCCCCCAGCCAGTCGGGTTTTCAGGATATCCACAATGAATATGCATGAGAGAAAATTTGCATGTTATGGAGGCAATGCATGCAAGTTTTTTCTCATGCATATTCATTGTGTATATCCTGAAAACCTGACAGGCTGGAGGGCGGTCCCCAGGACAGGGTTGGGAGCCACTGCTCTAAAGTAAAAGAGATGAGGAGATAACCGTCATTACCATGGTACTCAGCCATAAGCAAGTGTTTCAAAAGGGCATTTCTCCCCTCTCCTACTGGGAACACTTCCTCTTTAACTTTAAAACAAAGTTACAATAAGCTGTTCCTTGTCCCCGTGTATCACTGAAATTAACCTCAGCCAGATATCCAGACAGACAAATGTCTTGAATCCTTGACTAAGTTTGAGGATTGTTTAACAGAGGTTGCTAAATGGCTTACTACCTCTAAAGGTAAGTTAAGTCCTAATCAGTCTGAGCAGTGTGGGTTGGGAGGCAGCCTCAGACCCTTTCCCCTAAGATGGATAGTTCCCTAGTTACTCTTAAAGAGGCAGGGTGCCAGGTTAGACTCCGAGCTTAATTTCTTCTCCCAAATATCAGCCCTTGTCCAAAGCTCTTATTATCCTCATTTCATTAGAAGACTTCAACCTTTTCTTGAGTTGCAAGATCTAAAAACACTGGCCCATTCATTAGCAGTAAGCTGGCTTGCTTACTGTAAAGCCTTATACCATGGCCTACCTATTAAACCTTTGACTAAGCTGCAGATATTGCAGAATACTGCTGAAAAGGTGATATTTGGCAAAAGAGATTTGATGGAGCAACTCCTTTACTACCTGAACTTCATTCGTTACCAAAGATTCAAGATTTTATGCCTCATTTTCAAAGCACCATGTTGGAGCGTACCTTCATACCTCTCACACCTACTCAGCCCTTGTTTGCCTGGACCTCTCCTACATTCTTCTCAGCATGAGCTACTTTTAAGTTGCCTTCTCCCAAGGAAATAAGGTTAGGGTGGACCCATGAGACCAATTTTTCTTTTTTGGCCCCCCTGTCTTTCAAACACCCTATTCCTAGCCATTTAATTTGAAAGGGAGTATCCCAAATTCAGGAGTCCAAGCATATGAGAAGAATTAAGCATATGTCTAGTATGATTTGATTCCATTGTATTATACCTTTTATTAAATGTAGTTAACTGTCTGCCAGTTCTTGTCTTCAATTTTATTATTGCTTCTCTGTAATTTGTTTACCAGTTTTTGTTTTAAATATAGTTTAATATACTTGCTTTTATTTCATTCATGTGTTTATGTGATTAATTTAGCAGTCTGTTTGTTTTGTCTTTTATTTGTTATACCATTCTGCTTACTTTTACTTGTTATTTGATTATCCTGTACATCCCGTTGATTTACCAATATGAAACAAAGTGATTAAGAGAGTCACGGAAAAAAACGTTTAACCGACTTACACACCTTTGGCTGAAGCTGATAACATGGTGGAAATATCTGCTCATATGGCTTCCTTCACTCAGCTCCAGATATTGGTGGTGTCAGGATTGCTGTTCTGCATATCAAGAAGGGGAATATGAGGCTCATGTATATTTTTAATAAAGCTGATAATATACTATACGAATTTTGTAGCAGGGGCCCATCTAAAACTCCATGTAAGGGGGATTTAATTGGTTTTCTATAGATATGCAGGGCCTCTGAACCATGTTTTGCCAGAAATGTCTCTGCGTCCCACATTTGAGTGACTTGAGCCCCAACTGAATTTTACTGTATTTAGAAATTCCTGTTATAAAGGAAGATCATTGGTTGGATTGAGTTTTTTATGGGAAAATTTTCAAAAGGATTCTTCGCGGGTAAGAAAGTTTATTTGCAGAGAAAGGTCCTTGAAAAATCGCCCTCCTCCCTCTGCAGGGGAAAAGGGGTAGTGCCAGCTTGGTTTGGCTGAGGTGCGGGCTGGAATTTCTTTTTGAAATTCTTCACCCTTTGCGTACTTGCAAAGTGTACGGGGCAAGAAATCCATGTGGCACCGGCTGCGACATGGATTTTTAAAGGGATGCTCTGTGAGGGAGTTTGCCTTTAACAACTGGCTTAGGCACCCATGGGCCTTCAGACTTCACAGGTGCGGGTTGTGGTGGTGGTAAAAATAACCCTCTTACAACACATATCCCCTTAAATCTACTTCTTGCTTTCACAATCTGTGTGGTCTGTTTACCAAGTATCTTTCCCTTGGATACAAAATGGGAGAACATCTTTAGTAAATAGGCCCCACGGATACAATAAAAATAAAATTCCTAATAAGAGCATAACTAAAACATTCCTGTGTGTTAATTCTAAGCAGCATGTCTGCTACATTTTTCTCATATTTCTGGCATTGGGTAATGGAAAACATTTCATGAAACTATTAGGAGCTCACTATAAAAGTCTTCTACAATTGTGGCACATTGTCTTTTGGTTTACTCTGTAAATCTCTTAAAATTCCATAAATATAAAACTTAAAAATAATCTTCTACTATGATTTACACTGTATTATTTTACTGCCTATATTTATAGAAAAGTATTTTTGATCCTGTTAAGTGAACTTTTCCTATTCTGTAAATCTGAGACGATTTGAAAGCAAACTCCTCCATGTCACCTTTTTAAGATTAGCAAAAAAAAAAAAAAAAAGATTTTCACTCTGAATAAGAAAAGGGGAGAAGTGTGACAGGCAGTGCTTCAGCATTCATCTGCTTTTTTTTTGTTGTTGTTGTTGGTTTGACTGCAGGTTGCACAGCTTCCTCTGTCTATTGGTGATGGAAAATGGCATCACATTTGTGTCACGTGGACAACAAGGGATGGGCTGTGGGAAGCTTATCAGGATGGAGAGAAGCAGGGCTCTGGGGACAATCTCGCGCCTTGGCACCCAGTTAAACCAGGTGGCATTCTAATTCTGGGTCAGGAGCAGGTGAGTGCAGACCTTATAGTTTCTTTCATTGGGAGTGGGCTTAAAAAATTGTTTTGTTTTTATATTTTTTTAAAATTTATTTTATGGGGGTTTTTTTTTGGGGGGGGGGGGGTTGATTTCATTTTGTTTCTGCGTTGTTGTCAAATGAAAGCACATCCCTGTCTTTAGAACATAAGAACCTAAGAATTGCCATTCTGGGTCAGACCAAGGGTCCATCAAGCCCAGTATTCTGTTTCCAACAGTGGCCAATCCAAATCACAAGTACCTGGCAAGTACCCAAACATTAAATAAATCTTAAGCTACTATTGCTTATTTCTGTTATGAAACAATGTGTTTAATTTAGCATTTCTACAAACAGGTAATAGTAAATCAAGATGCATCACCTGACTGTTCCATGCAGGGTTTAACAACTGAATTTCATCTATGTGATATTTACATTTGGAAGTTTGGCAATGCCTTAAATATGGGTTCTTGAATTTAGTATCATACACTCAGTTTTCTCACTGAATATTGCAAGCAGTTAATATTATCTGTGCAAATAACAATGCAATTTATGAGGTCAGTTTTCAAAGCCATTCACCCAGGCAAAGTGGCTGAGCTGAAACTTGCTAGGGGTATGCGTTTGTATTCATATGACATGAAAAAAAAAATACTCTGCTTTGTTTTGTGTCATTTCTAAACTGAGGGGTCGATTTTAAGACCCGTGCATGCATTTTAAAATCCACACGCTCGCATGTGCAGGCAGCCCATGACTCGCACATGCAGGGAGTGGTTTAGCAAAATACGCGCAACAGCGCAATCGGGCCCTCCCCCAATTCCCTTTCAGGCCGCTCCAATTAAGAAACGGACTGGGAGGGAACTTTCCTATCCTTAAACCTACCCCTTCCCCTCTCCTCCCTGACCCCTAATCTAACCCTACCTATCCCTAAATTTTTTTTATTTTAATACTTACCGTTCCCCGGAAGCAGAAGTAATCTACGCATACCGGACAGCTGCCAGCACGCACTTCCCCGGGGCAGCGGCTAACGGTGCTGTCCCGGCCCAACCCCTGCCCAGACCACGCCCCCGGCCTGCCCCTTTTGCAGGGCGCTGTCACTGCGGCGCGTGACCCCCATTTTTTTTACGCGCATGGCCCTTTTAAAATCAGGCCAATAATGAATAGAAATACGCAACAAGATTCATTGGATTGTTTTTTCCTTTCATTTTGGAATATTGCTTTTGCCACCACCGCTGCCACAATCAAACTCTCGCCTCCCCAGTGCTGCGGAAATACAAAAGTTAACCCCCATTCCTTCCCCTGTCCTCCCACTTTCCTCCAGGTGCATGATCTTTCCCCATCTACGGGGTCAAATAAGTTGAAATACGGCAGGAAGGATCTCCAGTCACTCCTATCCTGCGGGGTCCTGTTGTCAAAATGGCCCCAGTCAGCCCTGAGGCTGGCACCATTCTGTTCTCTGGTCAAATGTGATTTTTATTGCATTTTTACTGATGTTCAGCTAGTGCTACCCGGTGTGCATGGGACAGCACACCTGGGGGACCAGCAGTATAGAGGGAGAGGCCTGGAAGGAAGGTGAGAGAGGAAGGTGAGAGAGGAAGGTGAGAGAGAGGACCCCCATGGGTCTGCTGGAAGAGCCTATTTTGTTGGCAGCCAAAAAAAAAAAACTGAAGGCAAAAGAGGCCCCAGTGGGTCACCAAAAGTTGAAGAATAAGAGAGGCTCCGAGGCTGCTGGTGGACCCCCAACTCGCCAACAGCTGAAGAAAGAAAGGCACAAAAGAGGCCCTGGCAAAGCCACCAGGGAAACTTATCCTGCCAGCAGCTGAAGAAAGAGAGAGAGAAAGAGAGACCCCAGGGCTGCTGGAAGAGCCCATTGATCAAAAAAAGGAAGGAGAGAGAAAGTGTGAGTAAGTGAGAAAGTTAGCTTGTGCATGTATGAGAGTCAGCAGATGTGAGTGAGAGAGCATGAGTGAGAAAGGAGTTTGTGTGTGTGTGAGGGAGAGAGCATGGTGTGTATGAGAGAGAGTGTGTGAGAGTATCTATGTGTGTGTGAGAGAGAGAGGAACTATGCCAGTGAGTGTGTTTGTGAGAATGAACATGTGTGTGTGTGTATATGTATGTGAGAGAGAGGAGACAGACTGTGCATAACCTCCCCTCACACTAATCCACAATCTCAGGGTAATTGAAAATCAAAAGTTCCTAGGTATGGGTATAATTTTATGTGTCTGCTGTTTTTAATTATTTTATTGGCATTTGTGACATTTTTAAAAATTTTTAATGAGTTTTTAATTATTGGATGATCTATTTGTCATCTATTGTGAAATATTTATTCGTTTTATTAGTATGGCTTTACTATTATGACTGATGCTTTATATTTTTTAATTTTTATTGTCTAATGTTTTATTGAGGAGTGAAGATGTGTCTGTTTTTCTTTTGTTGCACTTCATACAGTCTGGCTTGCTGCAGTTTTGAGCAGTTTTTTCCTGCCTATTTCTATTTAAACCTTTTGGGTCTCTTTATTCGGTATTTGGTGAGAGTGTTTTTCTAGTCAGCATATGTCATGGCATATTGCTAGTGTTCTGATCCCAGGAGCAGGAACAAGGCTGGACCCAGATGAAATGGGTTTCAACAAGACTGGGTAGGATGTCTTCTGCCTGAACTGGCCACCATCCCCTCCAGTTGGACTCTCAAGTGCTTTAAGCCAGTAGGTCTTGGACAGCAGGAACATATGGAGATGAGGACAAACACACAGTTGGGAGCTTGAAGGCAGCTATTGAAGCAGTGCAGGGCCTCTGCAGAAACAAGATACTAAAAACAAAGTAAGACCAGACAAGAACGCAAGAATAAACTAAGACAAAACAGGAGAGCAAGAACTAGGACAAGCAAACACAGCAAATGTAGTCCCAAGAGTGGGGCTAATATAAGGTCACAAATTAGGGCTAAGGAGCAGCATCAGAGCACAAGAAATGACAAATTGTGAGACAAGGACCTAAGTTCTGGACACGTGCCTATTGTGAGGTTGACTTATATCTGGAACAGAAAATAACAAATATGATTGTCAGCAGGATGAACAAGCTATAGAGTTGGGAGAAGTACCAGAGATCCAAGCAGCAGGCCACATTGCTGGGAGGACTAGGCAGACAGTCCACAAGGCCAACTGAGGACACCTATTGGTGGGAGGCAAGAACTGTAGTGTTATAGGCCCTGGTGTAATATTTGCAATGTTTGCTATATATAAGTAGGGTTGTTACTGTTTGAATGTTGGCAGTTAGTGCTGTTTTGGTATGGCATGTTTACCGTATTGTAGTTAAATTTACCCATGGTTTTCTGAGGGCCAAGCCCACACTCAATATGTATTACAATAGGCCTAATAGCATAAGGGTAGCCCCTCTGATATTAGGTTTTAACCGATAAACCCCAATAAAACACCCCAATGCAAAAAAAACAAAATTGGGGTTTATTAGATAAACACCCAAAAAATACCACTTCCCTAGTATCTCTTACCCCTTCTTTGACTAGCCTGGATCCTCTGCAATGCTTTTGTGCTTTTTCCACATTAACAGCTCCTCATCTGCACAAATGTATGTGATTCAACTGGAAAATGTACCCAAGAATAGTACCTGCGCTGCGAAAACACAGATAAACACCGAGTTTTGCTACTCCTCAAAGAACCCCTAATTAGCTGGAAAATAAACTCCTAAATTTACAATTTATATTTATAAACATCTAAAATCAGAAGTGCTACATATCGGTTCCAAGTGCCTTTTTTGCAGGGTTTTCTGGTTGCCAGCTCAGAAGACACTGTTCTTCTTCATGTAAAATCGGTTATTATAAATGCATTATTTTTAGTTGTGTGTGGAGATGGCCATAGCAGGGAGAGAAGGGCAGGGCACAAGGCTGCAAGGTTTGTCTAGGGAGCCTAATACCCTGTTCTGATTGGAAAAGCAATAAAAAGTAACTTTCAAAAGGATCTATGGGGCGGATTTTCAGAGCCCTGCTCGCGTAAATCCGCCCAAAACCGGGCGGATTTATGCGAGCAGGGCCCTGCGCGCCGGTAAGCCTATTTTACATAGGCCTACCGGCGCGCGCAGACCC
The DNA here is from genome assembly GCF_901001135.1 of Rhinatrema bivittatum. NCBI lineage: Eukaryota > Metazoa > Chordata > Amphibia > Gymnophiona > Rhinatrematidae > Rhinatrema > Rhinatrema bivittatum. Next base: position 16,258,837 of record NC_042628.1, on the reverse strand, counting down.
CGGGACTCGCGTACGTCCCGGGGTTTTCGGAGGGGGGCGTGTCGGGGGCGGGCCCGGTCGTCGCGGCGTTTCGGGGGCGTGTCGGCAGCGTTTTGGGGGCGGGTACGGAGGCGTGGCTACGGCCCGGGGCGGTCCGGGGGCGTGGCCGCGCCCTCCGTACCCGCCCCCAGGTCGCGGCCCGGCGCGCAGGAGGTCCGCTGGCGCGCGGGGATTTACGTCTCCCTCCGGGAGGCGTAAATCCCCCGACAAAGGTAAGGGGGGGGTTTAGACAGGGCCGGGCGGGTGGGTTAGGTAGGGGAAGGGAGGGGAAGGTGAGGGGAGGGCAAAGGAAAGTTCCCTCCGAGGCCGCTCCGATTTCGGAGCGGCCTTGGAGGGAACGGGTTAGGCAGCGCGGCTCGGCGCGCGCCGGCTATACAAAATCAATAGCCTTGCGCGCGCCGATCCAGGGATTTTAGTGGATACGCGCGGCTCCGCGCGTATCTACTAAAATCCAGCGTACTTTTGCTTGAGTCTGATGCGCAAGCAAAAGTAGGCTGATCGCGCTTCTTTTAAAATCTACCCCTATGTGCGTAATACTGGGTTTTGCATGCATAAATGGACTTTATGGACATGCAGGCTTTTGAAAATTGCTAATTTTCATAGGGCTGATTTGTCAAAAGGTTTTACACATGTAAATGCATTTTCCGTAAATAAGAATGGGTTTTTGAAAATTGCTACGATATGTGCTACGTTTGCACGCGTAACTCATTTGGAAAATGACCTCCTAAGCATTTAAAAGAAAAAAACAGAACCCAGACCGGGAAGGGGCAGCCCAGTCATTGTTTGCGGAGGGTACCAAAAAAGCTAGCACCGGCCCTGCTTATTTATTTTTATGCTTAGACCCCGCCCCTTCTACCCCGATGTACTTCACACGTCCGTGCACTTTACAAGTAAAGAAGTGACTGCACTAAAAGCAGTCATGTACTTTACAAGTACGTAGGGTAGATGAAAATTTTCCCCGTGTGCCGAAAGATACCTTTTGTACCAACACCTTTGTCTGGGCAAATTTACTCCTTAACCAATCAACCATAAAAGGACCTCTTTTTTTTTTTTTTGGAGCGGAAGGGGACAGGGTTTATTCAATGACTGTTAAATCCATTTTCTGCTTCCTTAGACTTCATCTGTCTTTTTAAGTTTATTTTCCTGTTATGCTGCTAACTATACTGTATATATTTTGTTTTTGCTTGATTCTGCACTGTATGAAATAGAAAATATATCCAACAGCTTTACTAGACAGGGCAAAGATTTCTCACACAGTCATAAGTATCTACGTTTAGCTGTTAAGGCACAAAGAGAATTGTGTTGCCATCGGCCACTCCTGCTGTTAGACGTGGCATTATTTGGAAAGTGCCTAATTGCAATTCTAGCAATGCGTGACATATTGCCAGGTCTTCTCACTGGCGCGCTGTCAGTTTCAAGGGTAGATAAATAAAGAAACAACGATGGCTTTTGGAACTGTAGAGAATAAGGCAATAATGGTTTTGGAATCTAACAGATTAGTTTCAGAACCTTGCCATTCAGAAACAAACTTTCTACAATGCAGTAAGAACTTCTTTGAGTTCTGTGTCCTGAAAGTGGACTTTTTCGGCCATGATACTATGTAGTAGGGTGACAATGATTAAGAGATAAACAGTAATATATTAGATGTTGGCTGATAATGACTATTTGGCTCACCCTGTCTGCCCAGTTGACCTTGCCTAGCTTGGTCTAGCTAAGCAAATCTCACAGCTGTTGGCCAGATAAGGCTGAACACTTGCAGGAGATTGCCTCTTTTCCTTGTGATCTTAGCTTGGAAGTGTTGCCAAGTCAACCTGTTTCCTGGGCTAGGAAATTTGCTACCTCCCACTGAGTACATCTGAAAACCTGTGCCGTGGTTGACCATGCCTTCTCTTCTTGGAAGCTTGACATGATTCACTGATGACATACATGAAACTAATATAATTTCAGATCCTACCACCTGCCCACAACAGATCCCACCACCTGCCCACAACAGATCCTACCACCTGCCTACAACATTCTGTTATCTTTTAGTTGGATAGGCACTGGACACATCTTATCTAAACCATTTATCAAGAGAAAAACCTGCTTGGTATTTTAATGTGCAGATGGGAAATTTGCAGCTTGTTAATTATTTTTCATTTTGCAATTAGGTGCGTTTTGTTAAACTTATATTAATTGCTTTCAAGGACTCGGTTGGAGGAAGATTTGATGCAACTCAAGCCTTCGTTGGTGAGATAAGCCAATTTAATATATGGGACAGAATCTTAAAAGCAGAAGACATCATGAAAATTGCTAACTGTTCTACTAACATGCCTGGCAACATCGTACCCTGGGTGGAAAACAACGTTGATGTGTTTGGAGGAGCAACTAAATGGCCCTTGGAGACCTGTGAAGAACGTTTATTAGATTTATAACTGTAGACGGTTTCCACTTAAGTGCCCCCCCCTTATCTTGAGACAATCTCATGTGAGGGTCGTTGTCCACTTCTTTCCCCAGATGAATTTTTAAATTTTGAGATACATTGCTGGATACCACAAAGTTTGCTGGGGAGGGTTTTTTTTGGGTTTTTTTGATGTTAACTAAGAAGATTGACTACATACCTCGTCACGTAGGCAGTTTTATTGTTTCGTTTTCTCTTGAGGTAACAGCTAGCTAGAAAAACTCTTGTTGATCAATTCTTCTGGGGAAAAAAGTCTCTTGCAAATATTTTGCTTTCAGTATCAGATGTAAACATTGCCCAATTCCCTGAACAATAAAGTTCACCTCTTCAAATATTTTTAAATGCTAATTGTGAACATTCCTGAGAATCTTTCTGTAATCTACCCAACAACCTTTCAGCTTTTCACAAGGCAAACCTGCACTCACATGATTTCAGTGGTCAAAATACCTTAGCACTTGGAATGATATCCTTAAGTAGGCACAACACCTCCCTCCCCCAATATCTACTTAAAAGGGCATTTCTTGAAATTTTGAAAGTAAAACACCCCGATTTCTGCCATGATCTAATGAAATGTGTGGGCTCACATTATATGAGGCAAGTTTCGTGGCAGAGAAGTTTGAAGGACATCAGCTTTTACTTCAGGCAGGAGTCAGCCATAGCTAGTAGCAACATACGTGTTCTTGATGGGTTGATGGGTATACTGTGTTTGTGCATACCTGATTTATGAACAGGCAGTTCAATATATTTCTCTCACATTGGTTTATGTTTCATGCAAAATGCTATTTGTTTTTTTTAAAGTAAATTTTGGTATATTTCTTTCTTTAGTTTTGCTTTCAAGGGCCTTTCATGCACCAGTGCCAAAGTTGAGTCAATGCTTGCTGCAAATAAATATTTTTGTTTTTTTGCCAATGATTATATAATGTCTTTATTAAGAGGATTTTGTGTGCTATGAGGGTCTTCTATGCCCTGGTAAGGATGTTCTTTTAAAGTGTATATGTTTGTTTCCTTTCTCCATAGGCAGTTTGCTGACTGAATTTTCATGACTATTCTTTTGTCCTCTGGTGAACTGTGGACATTTTTTTCAGTCCTTCGTTAACATTATAGTCAATGATTTTTTTGCTGCTTACAGAGTTGAAACTATTATTTTACAGAAAAGGTGATGAGAATATTGATAACATTCAATTACATATTTTCTTTTTCCTATATATATATATATATATAGTTTTTTGATGTATAAAGCATACAAATCTCCAATGTAGTAAAAGCTCAGTTTGAAAATAAAGTTGAACATTTTCATTAAAGGGGTGTTAGTCCTATCCACATAGGAAAGCTTAAGCAGAAATTCAAAAACCCTCACCTGTACTCACAGTTCTACAGGTGCCTGATATATTAGCAGGGCTTCTACTCTTCTGGGATTCCGCAGCCGCAGGAAGGGCCATAAAAATCCAGCCCTTCCCGCGCGAGGCCTCCCCCGCTGAGGATTTGCCGCAGGAGACCGGGAGTTAACGCTACAAGTACTTTTCCTACCCACGCCCTCTCCTTCCTCAGCCATCGGCGGTGTTCACGGCAGCGACTTTAGAGGAGATACAGCAGCAGGAACGTGGCGCCTTAGGCTGCTCCTTCTCCCTCTGCGACCTGGGGCTGGAGGGTCGCCACAGTTCAAAATGGGATTCTCCGGCCCCGGGTTGCATAGGAAAAGGAATCAACTCGATTCGCTGCATTTCTGTTGCTGCAGGGCTGCCTCGAGGAAGCTGCGAACGGCTCAGGAAGGAGAGAGGGGGGGGACCAACGAGGAGGTGGAGGGTGAAAGTTAGGGAGATATTGTGGGTGGGAGTGGACAGTGGGGGGGGGGGGTGTATGTGTGGGAGGTGTAGTGGGGCTGTATGTACATGAGTGGGTAAAGGGGTAGGAACAATAGAAGGAATGTGAAGGTTATATGAGAGTGAATGAGGGGTTTTGGGAGGGAGAGGACTATGGAGATGTGGGGGTGGAATAAGTGGGAGGTGGGATAGAATCAGAGTGTGTGTGGGTTGTGTGAATGTGTTCGTGAGAGTGAGTAAGGGGGGTGTGGGGGTATATAAATAAAATAAATAAATGAGAATGAGTAAGAAAAGGGATCTTCCAAAGGAAGGGTGTGAGTGGATTTGTCCTCCCTCCCTCTCCTGATCCAGGATCCTGGCCCAGCCATGTTTTTTCTCCCCTCATCCTTCTGCTACCAGTTCCCCCTTCCCCCTTCCCTCATACCTTCCACCTCCTATCCCTCTGCCCCTCCCCTGAGATCCCTTCTCTCTCTCACTCTTGAGATCCCATCCCTAGAGTAAGAGGTGCAATAAAGCAATAGAGAGTGAGGGGATTGGAGGGGGTGCCAGAGAGCGAGTGAGGGGATCAGATGTGCTATGGAGTGTGAGTGAGGGAACTGGGAGGAGGAGAGAGAGTGAAGGGGTGATGAAACTTTGGGGTGTGAGTGAGGTGATCAGAGGACTGTGTAGTGTGAATGAGGTCTGAGGGACGTGTGTGGAGAGAAAGTGAGTGAGAGGATCAGAGGGCATGTGTAGGATATGAGTGAGGGGATTGAAGGGAAGATAGATGTGGAGTGGTTAGTGGGTTATCCCTTCCTGTCCAGATCCCAGATCTCTCCTTTCTCCTCTTCTCTTCTCTCCTCTCCTCTCCCATCTCTGATCCCTCTTCCATTCATCCCTCTCCTTCTCTTCCCTCTCTGTCTCATCCTCCTCCATCCCTAATCTCACTACCCCTCCTGTCTGAGATCCCTTCTTCATTTCCCTGGTCAGTGATCCCTTCTCTCCCCATTGCCAGGTCCCTTCCTCCTCACCGCCAATCACTAAGATCCCTTTTCCTCTAATAAAGAACCAAAAACAAGCTGGACACATAATTGTTAGAAAGCCACTTTATTTCTATAAAGTAAGGACATTTTTTCTCATTTTCAATGTTGATGCAAATATGTGCAAAAGTATGCAAATTTGCCACATAATTGCGCAGAAAGTTGAAAAATCCACCCCAGAGTTTGCTAACTCTTGCCGCAGAATCTTGAGAAATCGGCTTCAGGAAACCAGCGGCCCTGTATGTTAGCAATGTGCTCGCTTATTGGCAGTGAAGTTGAGTGGAGGAACTGTGGAAGCCATATCTTGAGTTTCCTCAAACATGTGGTGCGAGAGATATTTTTATTAAAAAAAACAAAACACCTTTATTAAAGCTGGGAATTAATTTTTTTCTCCATAACAATTTTCAAAGGGAATCTCCATTTAATTGTTCTCTCTGCCTCTCAACCTATTTAATTGAACATAATGTACCCTTTGTTTTTCTTGTATATCAAAACCTTAAAATTACATTCGTATTAGAATACACTAAAAGCTTTAGTTTACAAAAGATATTTATAGTTATTATTTATTAATTGCCTGGTGACGTGCTAAGGCATAGAGAAAAGCCCGTTTGAATATGGGCCCCTCTCCAAAAAAAATCACATTATCATTTCTTTATCTTATGCCTAAGATTAGAATGAGTTTTGAGTTGAAGGTGATAATGCCTCTGGCATGTCTTTTTTAATTGATTATATTCTATGTAAATTCTCTATATATGTCAGTTCCAATGATGTCTTGGTAGTAACATGGTGCCAGTATTCGTTGAAAATTGTTACTTAGGCTTACATAGCATTTAAAATACTTGGCTCCTGACAGTATTATCTTGAAAATTATTTTATCTCAGTTAAGGTTTCTTAGAGTGTAAAAGGGATTTTGTTAGCCTGCATATGCATCAGAGTGGGGTAGAGCACAGGGGCCATGGCCAGACCAAAATCTGGTCCTCTCCGCAGAATCCCTGAAGGACCTCCAGGGCTGGATCAGGCAGGCAGCAGCTGTTTGGGGGCAGGAGGAGGAGAGCGGCAGTGGGTCGGCCACATCCTCCCTCTCTGCAGCTTTGGGACCTCTTGCTGCTTTGATCCTCACAGCAGTTGGGCCAGGCAGCAGGGGAGGAGGAAGCGGCCTGATATCAGCGTTGGAACGGGGAAGGGAAATGGTAGGGGGGAGAAAGGAAGAGAGAGCGGGGCTGGGGATAGGGGAATAGAGAGAGGGAGTGGGGATGGGGGAGAGGAAAAAGAGAGGTGGGGGAGAGAAAGAGGAGAGGGTGGAGGGGAGGCAGACAGAGACCAGTGGGGTGAAAGGGACAGAGGGAGAAGGTGGAGAGGGGGCGGAGCTTGGTTGACTTGGCTGCCCCCCCCCCAACCAAAAAGATGTTCCACTGCCCCTGAATGGGTGAAATGATTCAGCAGTTGTGAGACAGAGAGCACAGAAAAATGAAACAAGATCTATTACCTCCATGTTGGAATTCAAACGTAGTAATGAAATAGAAATGAAAAGAGACGCACTGCGAAGAGAACATTACACTATCGGAAGGGTTTGATCTTGTTCTGACTTCTAACTTCCCTCCTAAGTAGACGGCTCCTTATTGTCTTGCTAGGAAAGTTACGTTCTATATCACCCTGCAATTATCTTGTGATTTTCTGCAGTTCTTCGCATTGGAGCAGACATATTGGTGACACTGCTCTAAGCTATTTGATAGCAGGATGACATGGGCCAGAGTGCAATGAGTTGGGATTAACAAAATCTGGTCTGGACTCAAATCTGAAGGAGTTGGCTTGGAAAGATAGCAGAGGTTCCTACGCCGTCTGGGTTTGGTCATGGGTTAGGGCTTCCCAAACCTGTTCCTGTGACTCCATTGCTAGTCATGTTTGAGATAAATTTGCGTGCATTGGAAATTCAGAAAATGCAAATGTATCTCATGCATATTCATTGAGGATATCCTGAAAACCCAGCTGGCTGTGAAGTCACCAGGACAGCACTGGGAAACTCTACCATAGACCTTTTGGATCAGTTTTACGTCCTACCATTCCAGCAAAATGGGAATGAGGCTAAGATAAACCACTGCACTAAACCGATTCTGCGGGACAACAGTCCTGAGGGTTAATAATCACATCTCCATTTAACTGAGTAGCCAATCTGAAAATCAGACATTGGAAGGAGTGAAATAATACTGCTCTTAGTACTTATGCAAGAAGGTAGCCCTTCATACTGGATATTTATCCAACATCCTGTGTCTGGTACAGCCTGAAAGGAAATCTGGCCATGGGGGTTTTGAAGTCACATGGCTGTTTTTGTTTTTTATTGTACTAGGCTAATAACAGTGTGAGCCATGCAGCCTTCACTACACAACCGTAGTTCTGTTCTACCAGACATCCTTAGATTTGTTCTATGGTTAAATTAAATCAAGCAGTGGTCTTGCTTGCAGCTTCACTAAGCTATGACTAGAAAGAACAGTATACATATATACCTAAGAAATCCCCCCCCTTACGCGTTCCACACGGCATTCGTGCACAGATGCATGCATAAATTATAAAATTGTGCGTGCATGTACGCTCGAGTTGCTGATTTTAAAACATGTGCATATGTTATAAAATCGGCGTGTCCATGTGCGTGCGCCGGTCAATTTGAAAGTTACCGTCAAAATGAGCAAGGGTCAGTTGAGTGTCATGATAATTGGGGAAGGAGAATTAAAATAAATAAATAAATAAAAGACATAGTTACAAGGGCTTCTGTTTTTCCAAGTAATTTAGAATAAAAATTAAATAGTCACCAGCAAGAGTTGGTAGCTCACTATGAAGCCATCAAAATTGTATTGTGAGAGCCCTTACCTTAGCTACCCATTATTAATGGTTTTCCTTTTCCCTGCTCACTTCTTGGCTTTTCCTATTGCTTATCCTGCACATCCTTTTTGCCCATAGATGATGCGTACTGTTACTCATCTCTCTCTCTCCTCTTTATTTCCCCAAACTCCTCCCCATTTCCTCAACCCTTGCATGCAAACCTCTTTTCTTCCCACAACCCATTTCCACGTTGATACACAGAATTCATGAATGAGCATGCAAGGCAATGCTCATTGTTTGCAATGCTCATTGTTCGCTCCCTGTTTGATGTAACTTTTTACCTTCTACAATGGTTTATTGTTATTGTTCCATGTTCTATGTAAAAAAACCCAGGTCTAACTTCCCAGACCAGGGCAACCTCTTTCGTTACTTGTAAACCGGACTGATTTGTATTGCATACAGGAATTCCGGTATATAAAAATTTAAAATAAATAAATAAATAAATAAATATCACTGGCACTGTGCTTAGAAAGCATATTGACCAATCAAGGGAGACCATTCTATTCATTTTCTCTTCTTCACATATCATACTAGATGGTTTAATAATGTATGTATCAGCTTTGAGTATTCTCCTATGCCGACTCTTTCTGAGGCCTTTTAAATTTCCCTGAAGTGTCACAAGTGCTGCATCTAGGTGGCTTTTCTGGTTTCTTAGTTGAAAGGGACTCATTAGGCATGTGAATTCATTTTGAAATGACATGGAAAACACAGTAAAACATGCTATTTCATTTTGTGTCATTTCAAAACAAAATGAAAAAAAAAAAGTTCTGATGAGACCAGCTTTTATATTGATTTTGTTTTCCATTTTATGACTACATATAAAATGATTATTATACATTGAAACATAGAGATGATAGCAGAAAAGGACCAAATGATACACCCATTCTGTGCATTATTTGCATTCATGTGCAGAAAAATGGAAAATGAAACAAAAAATGAAGTGAAACACTCCAGAAACCTACCCAGAAAACAAAATGAACAGAAACTAGAATAATCAGTGTGCATACTCTTAGCAATCATCAGCCCCAGGCACATTTCTCTTTGAAAGACAAATGATGTGATTTGTGGTTAGAGGCAAGAAAGATCAGCTTTATACACAGTCGCGTGAGACCCTAAAACCTTGCTGCCAAGCCTATGTCACTTTTTATTGTCTTTACTTTAACTACATTGCTAAAATAGCAAAACACAAAAGGGCTACGTCTCACTGAGACATAGCATGCCAAATAGCACCAAGAGGAGTCAGAGAAAATAACTTGTCTGAGAATTTTCTATTTCCATTTGGACTGCCATGCTATGTGGCCAGGCTGTGCTAGTCCTGGGTTTACTCCTTTCCACATAGGCATCCAATTTTCCAAGACAAGCAGCTTGACAGGTCTACATATGAGCCAGGATAAAACCAGGTCCTGTTCAGCTTGCCTATCAGACCTGGAGCTGGCTGGAAACCATAGCTGTATCAAATTGTTTCATATTAAACGTTCTTAGGAAAGGAACATTGAGGTAACCATGTTGCTCTACCTTTATCTCTGATTCCTTAACTGTTGCTAGTATTTGGGTTACGGTTTCCTGGGGAGCCATATATTTTCTGTATATACAGTATATGAGATGTGCAAAATGTTATTCCAGTCAGTGTAAAAACATCAGAGAAGGTTGATAATAGTTTTCTCTCTCTATTATATCTATTCTTTTTACTATATTCCAGCATTTCTACTTAAGAATAATAAAATATGAAGCATAAGTCCTGTGTCACTGTCTCAGTTTAGACTATTTTCAGTATTTTTATTGTGTTTGTAGCAAAGAAAAGAGAACATGAATTTGTACTTATCCAAGAAAGAGAAATGATCTTCACTTTTCAAATTAGCAGGCACTTGAGAAATATAAACTTCTATAGATATGTCTTTACACTTAAATAATTTGTTACATCCTAAGTACAATCTTTCTAGTATTTAACTGCTTGGCAAATAAGCTTAAAATGTGGCTTGCAATTTTTATGGGAATATCTGAGTTGGAATTAAGTATATTGCAAAGAAATTGCTGATATCTAGCACTAACAAGAAAACCCTGTATTTCATATGTTGTTAAATATTTCCAGTGCTAGCAATACTCATCCCCTTTATAGAATCATAAAGTTTAGTTTTATATTATTCTTAAACACCTCCCATTCATTTCTTTGCTGTCCAAGGAACAGATATGTTTTGATATCTCAGATCAGTCCTAATGGCTTATATTGGTGCTGATGTATGAAAGTAAATCTACTTAGGTAATAATCAATGCCAAGATATTTTAGACAATACTTGATGTCATCAAAATCTTGGAATGTGTGGTGGTTTAAAATGACATGAAAAAAACAATGCCAATTTTTCATTTTGTGTTGTTTCCCATCTGAAACGACACATAAAATTCACAAAAATGTATTTTGTCTTTGTTATTGTAGCGCATGCTAATCCGTTTTAGCAGGTGCTAAAAGAAAATGAATGAACAAAGCAATATGCACTGGAAAACAAGATGAAATCTAATCCTAAATGATATAAGACACCAAGCACAGTTTTTTCCCCCATGCACGCCCCTATCACAATCCCTTTCTGATGCACTCAGAATCACAATTTTGTTTAGCATGAAGGCTGCTTTTCTGCTGTCTTTGATTCAGAATATTGTGCAAACCCCACACAGCCCCCTTTGGGTTTTTTAATGCTTCTGGATGCTGATGGTACAAGGTGTGCATGAATATACTTTAAAGTTCCCATTTTGGAGCATTTTGGATGACCCTTATGGCAGATAGTGATAGACTGGTTCCAGGTTTGCCAGCATTATGGCAATATACTCAAAGAACAGAACGTGAGGGTAGAACTTTATTCATATGATACTAAGGGGGTAATTTTCAGTGACTTACACAGGGGTTGTGCCCATAGAGTCAGCATATGCATGCTTAAGTAGCCTCTGTACAGAGTAAGCAAATTTACAGAAGGGTGGGAATACGCATGGATTATTGCTGCTACGGGAAAAGTACGCACGCACAAAGTAGGTGTTTTGAGGGGGTTTGGAGGTGGGGTTTGGAAATATGCTCTTGTTTATAGTATTTTCAGAAGCGAGGTCTGCGCATTCGTCAGCCAGCTTTATAAAATGCCTGCCTCTGGGCAAAAACAGGGTTGTCATGTGCATGCTACAATGATTAACGTGTTAAATGCGCGTGCGCACTTTTATGAAATAGATGTGAAATCTGTGCTGATGCCTGCATTGAAACAAAGGTGGGTGCACTGAAACACAGGCACGGCTGACCCAGATATCTGAAGTTGGACCCATGAACCAAAGGAAGGCTCCCCGGGGGTGCCTTCCTTTTCAAAGTGAAGATACATGAGCATGACGACAGGAAATAGGCATCCCTGTGTTCCATGAATCCCTGACTAATGATATAACACTTTTATTGATTGGTTGCAACAATTTATGTGCAAATATATATATATATTTTAGAAACTTAATGGAAAAGACTTTTTCTTCCCTTTCGCTTTCCTCTTTGTTTCCATTAAAAGAGATGTGCCAGATTTACAAACAAACAACGATCGGTAGTATTTAGGATCTTCAGTGTTACATAAACATTTCTGAAAAACTGCTATTCCTGCCAATTCTTTGGTCATGGAATTTAATGACAAACTTGTGACATAACACAGGAACACACAGCAGAAACAGAAAATATGATGGCAGATAACGTTAAACCCATCTAATCCGCCCAGTTTTGGTTCCTGGTGCCATGCCGTAGGCTCTAGTGTCGATCTGTGGCTTTCCCTTCACTTCTTTACAATGAGGGCTCCTCTGTGTTTATCCCAGACTTTCTTGAATTCCATGTCCACCATGTTTGTGGCTTTTGAGGACCAGAGTTGGCCACCCTTCCCCCAAGCTCTCTGTCCTGGTTGATACACTTCAATATCTCATTCTCCATCATGAACCACTGCCTCAGATTTCTGCATCCCAAATGCATGATTCAGTGCCTTTTCCTTTGCTAAACACCCACTCCTCAAAGGATTTTAGATAATTTTTCATTTTGTTAGCTACCTCATCTACAAAAAAGGTGGTTTTTTTTGTTTATTATCCCTTTGCAACATTATTCACAAAGCTAATGGTTGATCCCCAAGGCACTCCACTCATCACCCCTCTTTCCTTAGAGTGAATTCCATTTATTGCTACTCTCTGTTGTCTGTCAGTCAAGCAATTGCTAATGGAGTCCAGCACCTTTAGACCCACCTCAAGGCTGCTCAGTTTATTAATGAGTTTCCTATGAGGGACAGTATCAAAAGTTTTTATAAGATTTATGGACCCTTGGTGTTGTGGTGAAGATGGCTCAACCTAGAGGGTAGGCCATGTAGGTCCTCACCAACAGCTGGCAGACCTAGATGAAGGAGCTTCATCTATAACAGCCCCTTTCCCCTTGGGTTGAGCTCTCGGGTTCCAGGGGCCAGCAGGTCATAGGCGAGAGGAGAAGGCTAGAGTTTGGGTCAGAGGCAGGCAGCAGGCAAAAGTCAATGTTCAAGCTGAGGTTGGAGGCTATTGGAAGGTAAGAGTGGTCAGAGACCAAGCTGAAGCCGTCCAGAAGTCACTCTTAGGGTAGGCGAGGAGGATGAGGAGAAAGACTGACAAGGACTGGAGGAGACAAGGCAGGCTGGGCTGGATAGTCAAGGCAGGCAAGGCTGGAGAGACGCAGGAGCAGCAATTCACACCTCAAGAATGCAAGCGACCCATTGCTGAAGCAAAGAGCAGAAGTCCTGATGGGCCCTTTATAGGGCTGAAGAGGCAACGTCATCAGCGGGCGCTGTGAGTGGTTTCCCCTCCTAACTTATGGAGATAAGAGGTCCATATTCAGACATAGTCCAGATAGCAAAGTTAGCCGGGTAAATTTATCCGGCTATCTTTAGAGGCATTTTCAAAAGTGCAGCCACACTATGGAATATACCCGCATATCTTAAAGTTAGCCAGCTATTTTTTAATCAACTAACTTTAGAACCAGACGTACAGGCTGAGTGGTGCAGAAAACGGGCACTTAGTGTTGAATGCCCACTTTCCTAACGTGCGCCCAACCACCTCTCCTGGGCACGCAAGTGGATATTTAAATGAGGGGTTGTGCTGCCAAGGAGGCACTAGGAACAAATGTGCACCCCTAGCGCCTCCTCAGCAGCGGGCAGCCAGGAGAGGTGGCTGTCAGCTGGTTAGGAAAATGGACGCACTGTATTGGATCAGCCTATATTAACCAGCTAACTCTGAATATCGGAGTTAGCCGGTTAACATGCCCGGGTAATTCAGCTCCTCCCAGTTATGTCCCTGGAATGCCCCTAAATTAGCCGGCTAGAATTTAACGAACAAGTGTTCAAATATTTAGCTGGCTAACTTCTGGGTTAAGCACCACGAAATTGCGGAGTAAACGGCACACACATATAATTAAATATAACAAATTAAAAATGGGATTCCTTGATAAATAAGTGTATTGTATTTGGAAAGGTTCCTTTGTTGCCTCTAAAATTGAGAACTTATGTATTGAGCAGTGTTTTATTTACTTTTTGAGACACATTTGTTTTCTTTGTTAACTTCTGGGTTACATAAGCACATAAGAAAATGCCATACTGGGTCAGACCAAGGGTCCATCAAGCCCAGCATCCTGTTTCCAACAGTGGCCAATCCAGGCCATAAGAACCTGGCAAGTACCCAAAAACTAAGTCCATTCCATGTAACCATTGCTAATGGCAGTGGCTATTCTCTAAGTGAACTTAATAGCAGGTAATGGACTTCTCCTTCAAGAACTTATCCAATCCTTTTTTAAACACAGCTATACTAACTGCACTAACCACATCCTCTGGCAACAAATTCCAGAGTTTAATTGAGCGTTGAGTAAAAAAGAACTTTCTCCGATTAGTTTTAAATGTGCCCCATGCTAACTTCATGGAGTGCCCCCTAGTCTTTCTACTATCCGAAAGAGTAAATAACCGATTCACATCTACCCGTTCTAGACCTCTCATGATTTTAAACATCTCTATCATAACCCCCTTAGTCGTCTCTTCTCCAAGCTGAAAAGTCCTAACCTCTTTAGTCTTTCCTCATAGGGGAGTTGTTCCATTCCATAAATGCTTTAGAATATGGACCTCTAAGTTCCTAAATCTTCCTAAATAAGAATTACCTCCTGCTAAGCAATTAAATTTAGGTTCCTTAAAAGTGGGCGGGGACAGGGGCGGGATCGGATCAGAGGAAGCAAGTCATTTATTTATTTTATTTAAGTTAGCCACCTAGAGCCGATTTTCCGCCTGGCCGCCTACCTTAGGTGCTTAAACGTAGGAAAGAAAATAGCAGGCTTAAATTTGGTGACCTCGGTTTTAGGGCCTTCAAGTTAGCTGAATTTTCAGCCCAAAATTGAGTTGCCTAGGTTGGGCTGATAATTAAAACTGAGGCACCTAGATCAGGCGTTCAGCTTTCCTTAAATAAAAGTCTCCCATGCTTTTTTTTTTTTCATAGACACCACAATGGTGAAAAAAAAAACTTTATTAAATCAAGCCCTGAATGCTCCCACTGAAATCCATGACCAATAGTTTTGTGTGTGTCTGCTGAATATTTGTGAAAACCTGATGTTTTGCACATCTGCATATATTAGCCAAATGCAGTGACCAGCTGGGCGGATTGCACTGGGGCTCTCCGTCCTTTATATTTACTGCATCTGTTCTGGAAAGCCAAAGCTTCTGGTTTGAGGATTTGCTCTTGGCTTTAATTATTGCTCTCCTTTATGCTCCTGAAAGCCACTCTCCCCTTGTGATTTTTCAGTTCAGCAACTTTTTTCTCGCCACTCTCGCTAACAAAGGCGTGGATTTCCCATTTGTGTCTATGGGGGAAAGTCTTTAGCACATCTGCAAGGAGATGGGGATCAATTCTAGACCTGAAAACCTCAAGATATTTCTGCCATTTTGTGCCCATTGAGAAACATCCTTAATGATTCAGCTTCTGCATCATTAAAAAAGGATTAAGACATTAATTTATCAAGGATCAGATAAACCTTCTCCCTGTTATTTGCTGTCACTACAAGGATATAGAATAATGGACATTTACTCAGCTTGCTCTGGAAAAGATCATCACAGTAATATTTCTGGATTATTCATATATATATATTGTTTTTTTACTTTGAAGCTTTCATGGTTTGCAGTTGTGTTTGGGGTATACAATAGAGCAGTGGTTCCCAAACCTGTCCCGGGGGACCCCCAGCACGTCAGATTTTCAGGATCTCCACAATGAATAGGCATGAGAGAGATGTGCAGGCACTGACTGCCTCCATGGCATGCCCATTTTACCTCATGCCTATTCATTGTGGAGATCCTGAAAAACCCGACTGGCTGGGGGGGGGGGGGGTCCCTCAGGACAGGTTTGGGAACCTCTGCAATACAGCATAAAGTTGCATATCTGGTGCACAGGTCTATGTGCAGAGCAGTTTGAGTGAACGTCTGTTCACATGGCAAGATGATCCCAGCACGAGCATAACAGACACCTTCAGGCAAGGCCCATGTCCGTGGTGCCTTGGACCCTGACATCCCGATGATGCACTGGGCACGATGGCAGCCCGCTTGCTTCTCTGATGTGGCACACGTGCGTTCTTGTCAGGGAAGAGTCAGGCTGCCACGTGCCAGTTGAACTCTGCGGCTGGTACCGTGACCCCCTTGCCAACGCGGCATCTCCTAAGGGATCAGAAGAGCTGATTCAAGGATCCTCAAAAGACAGTAACTTAAAAGCAAAAAAATATGCAGGCTATTATCCTAGCCAGTGAACCTTTGAAATGTGGTTTGATCCACACTGTGGGAAGTTTCCCCTTTATTCTCTCCCAGGTGTATGCTCTGTGCTGTGTGAGTCAGAACGAGAGCTCGTTAGCCTATACGGTCCACAGTCAAACTAGAAATGCCCGCTGTTTGTGATCCACGTGTTATCACATCTTGATGTTGGTCAGTGCAATGTGCAACTTTTTGTTATTAATAGATGCCCTCCATTAAAAGCACAATGAAGAGAGGCTCATGACGTTTGCAAAGATAAATGCTCTTTATTAAAAGTTGTGGGAACTGGTTTGGAAACTAGAAATGAATTGATGAAAGAATAAAAGGGACACAGGAGACTTGGGTTTGACCTTCCGGTCCAGTGGGGCTCAATCTTATCCTAGAAGGGGGGATGTGCTTGAGCCCTGGGGGGGTGGGAAGGTCACTGCCAGTACAGATGTGCAAAAGCAGTGCTGAGGGACTCAGTGATGGTGAAAGGTCGGAATATGTACAGCCTCTTTCATTCACATAGCATTGTCGTCAGGTGCTTTACAATTATTTTCCTTTAACAAGTAGCATTCCGTTTAGCCAAAACTCTTTTTGTCAGAAAACTTCCATTATCTGGAAAAGAAAATCCGTTATCCAGAACAAGCCTGGTCCCCAACCAATGCATAAATGAATAAACATAATGTGGGAGCCTGACGTTCATCTTTCTTTAAATGCATAAAGCCTGCCCCCCCGTGTGATTTCTTTCCAGCTCTAAACCCTGTGGGGTTTTCCTCCTCCTATGCCTCATTCATACTCCCAAGCAATGCGAAGAAAGCAATCCATGCCGTGGCTTAGAAAAGAAAAGGTAGGCAGTTCATCAGAGCGCTGCAGTGCGAGGTGGTGGATAAGAATAACCCATATGTTTGGGGGAAAAAAAAAAAGTGAACTGCCGCTAATTAGATCTCCCATAAATGCTAAAACTGACAACAGAATTACAATCACAAATTACTTTCCCCGTGAGGTTTGCTCATTTCAGCAATAACTAGACTTCTTGCAATGTTTACTTATTGTTCACAAACTGAGGCACATTTTGGGGAGTTCATGTCATAGCCTTGCTTTCAAATGGAGGCAGGGAGTGGTTACAGGCTGGGTTTGGGACCCAGAGCAGGACCTGGAGTCAAAGAGCGGAGGCGGGGACACCCCTCACATTGGGTGACCAAGGGTTCTGGATGCTGTGGCAGCCCCGGCTGCAACACCAGCTTAGCCAGCGTTTTGAGGGTGGTGGCCTGTGGAGGAGCTGGGAGAGCAAGATCCCGCCGGCCCCCCAAATGCATTTCAAGCTGATGGTTGGAGGGGGGCGAGCAGGAGGAGCAGCAGCAAGCTTTCAGGATTGATAACAGCCGTGGATTTGGAATTGCTGGCCGGATGTGCAGTACTGCAAAGAACAGCACTGCAGGGAAGAGAGAGAGAGAAAGAGAGATGGAGAGAGAGAGAGAGAGAGACGCAGCAGCATCGGGCTGAGGAAGCAGCCAGCGAACCTGGAAAGGAGCGGCCCATGAAGTTGTCAGAAGAGCTGGACGAGCAGGGTGACAGCCCTGGGTGCCAAGCTGGAGGAGGGAGCTCTACGCTGCCCCCCTTTGTCAACCAGCGAGCATGCAAGCCCTAAAAGGAAGGGGGACGCCAACAAAACAACCCCTGGCCTTGGTGCTATTTTTTTTCCAGTAGAAGCATTATGGACGGTTCCCACCGCCATTATCCCCTTCCCCACTGGCTCTCCTGACTGGGGGGCAGGGCTACTGCGGCAGCACAGGGCAATTGTACCAATTCAACCCCCGCCACTCCCCTCCCCTCCCCTCCGCACCCCAAGGACGGTCCTGGTTAGAGACGCTCATTAGACATTATACTTCTTTATAACAGGTGGGTGTAGCGAGGAGTTTGCTAATCCCAGGCCGCTTAGTCTGATCTCGGTGGTAGATTATATTACTGGAGTCACCACAGAGGATTACAGCATCCAAGGTAGCATTGTTTCATCGGAAATGGATCTTGTCAAACAAATCTGTTCAAATTCTTTGGCTATGCAGTCAAAGATTTAGATCAGGAGCTGGATGTGGTGTACTTAGATTTCATAAGGCCTTTGACAGTGTCCCATACAAGAAGCTCAAACGTAAGCTGAGCAGCCTGGGATGGGTCATAAGGGGGTAAAACTGGGTAAGAAACTGATTGAACTATAGATAACAGAGGAGAGTGGGAGATGGAGTAGACAGGCAACTACCAACTAGGATTGAATTGCATAGTCTGGGAAAACAAATAAGCGTGGGAGTAGCTTGCTTGTTGCGGTGGTTACTACCCCGAACCAATACTTCACTTTGAATACATATACAGTGCAGCTCACTGCTTCAACTGCAGGGGGGGATGAAGAAAAGAGAATTTATATTAAGACAACCAACAAGGACAAAATTGCACAGGCTGGGTAATTTTGGTGGTTACTACCCCTTATTGTGGTGGTTACTACCCCTAACCAATTAGGCTTGATACTTCACTTTTATGCAGCTCCAGCACTGCTCTCTACATCAATGGCAGGGGTGGAAGGAAAATTAGAACCAAAAAGTTACCAATAAGGGCCCTGACCTCAGTGGTCAGCGTAACAGATAAGTATGAGAAAAATAACTATGAAAGCTTGCTGGGCAAACTGGATGGACTGTATGGTCTTCTTCTGCTGTCACTTCTATGTTTCTATATGTTTCTATATAAGCTCTTTGGCCTGACCGGACTTAGCCAGTTATGTCATCTGGCTAGCTCTGAATATCAGAGTTAGTCGGTTAATTTAGTTGGTTAACTCAACTCCTCCCAGTTATGACCCCAGAATGCCCCTAACATCCAGCTTAGCCGTATAGGGGCCCAAATATTTACTTAGCCGGCTAACTTCTGAGTTAACCGGCTAAATGCTTTTGAATATGGACCTCCTCGAAACTGTGGTTCATGGAAGTCCTGCTAGTAGAACTGTTACCTCTATGAGGTTGGACTATTTCAGCAATTGCAGATCAAACGTGAGGAACACGCGGGGGAAACAGGAAATGCGCGGGACGCCTGCCCTGTGACAAACAGGACAGGCTTTCCCTCACTTCAAGTGATGCACAACAGGACCATCCTCTTCTGCGGTTTAAAAAAAAGTAAGAAAGCTGTAATAATATACGGAACGTAAAGGAACCGAAATAAACCGGGAACTGCTCATAAGTGACATCTGGGAGAGAAACATAAACGTGTCTGTGTGAGAGGGAGGCTGTGGGAGGTGAGAAGGAAGGGTGTGGGAGGACTGGAACTGTCAGCAAGCACAGGGTTTAAGGAGGGAAAAAAAACTGCTGGTTCGCTTTCCAGATTAAACAAGCCAGAGCCAACAGAGAAAAAAAAAAAAAAAGGAATGTGTAAATAATGGTATTCTCAGTTAATTCCCAGTGGGTTTCAGCGCAGGTTAGACCTTTTGCCTTCCACTGCAGCTCCTGCTTTTCATGTGCACAGGTGGTTTTTTTTCTCTCTCTCTCTCTCTGTCCTGCAGCGCCACTGGCACGGCTAAGTGCCGGGTATACAACCACCCCCAGCGAAAACTGCCCGGCTTCGCTCGGCTTGTCTGGACCGTGACGGCTATACATTTTAAAATTGAACAAAAGTGAAAGTTAAGCATATAGAAATGTGGAGAACCCCTCCGTAAACTACATTGACACGATATTAGACGTCTCTCATTGTCCAACTGCAGAGAGCGCCAGACGGCGATTGTTATAGAAGACGATTTGAAGAGCACCGATTCCAGTACAGATCCCTGTTCACCGTCCTCCACTGAGAAAACTGACCAGTGAGTCTTACTCTGTTTCCTGTCTTTTAACCAGGTCACAATCCACAACAGTGGTGCAGCCGTGGGTGAGCTATGGTCCCCACCCACTCAGGGCTCTGGTTCACTCAGTCAGGCCTGCATGACAGCAGAAGAGGCCTGCAGGATGGCCACCGTGGTTCCCATCCCATGGCAGCCAAAGAAAAAGAGGGCCACGGACCCCATCTTGTGGCGGCTGAGAAAAGAGGCCTGACAGTGGCTGAAGTAGATGCCCCTTTGTGTGTGTGTGAGTAGAAGCCTGTGCACATGTATGAGTGTGTCTGGGGAGCCTGTGTCTGTGTGTGTGTGAGTAGGAGCCTGTGCACGTATATGAGTGTGTCTGGGGAGCCTGTGTGTGTGTGTGTGAGTAGGAGCCTGTGCACGTGTATGAGTGTGTCTGGGGAGCCTGTGTCTGTGTGTGTGTGAGTAGGAACCTGTGCACGTGTATGAGTGTGTCTGGAGAGCCTGTGTGTGAGTAGGAGCCTGTGCATGTGTATGAGTGTGTCTGGGGAGCCTGTGTCTGTGTGTGTGAGAGTAGGAGCCTGTGCACGTGTATGAGTGTGTCTGGGGAGCCTGTGTGTGTGTGGGTGTGTGTGTGTGAGTAGGAGCCTGTGCACGTGTATGAGTGTGTCTGGGGAGCCTGTGTCTGTGTGTGTCTGTGTGTGGAGCCTGAGAGACAGGGCTGTGCAGACAGAGCAGATTAGCGAAAAGTACCCTGGCGTTGCTGTTGTTGTCTGGTTCACAACTGATGTAAATTTTCAAAATCAAACAAAAGTAGAAAAGATAAATATTATTAACAAATTAAGAGAAAAGCCTCTGTAAGTCTGTGACCCTGGGATTGATGGGCAGCACATCTGCTGCAAGGCTGTTAGTTTCCTTACTTGTCTTAGTATATTTGTCTTGTTCCCTGGGACAGTCCGACGCACCCCTGCTGACTTTTGATTGGACCAGTATTGGGTGTGTCCCAAATAGAGAGCTGTATATAAAGAGCTCTAGCCTAACACACCTTTGCATTTAGCATCTGCCTTGTGGCAGTGCTACCACTTTTGACCTTGATTTCCTAGCCTTGCATTGTGATCCCTTGTTCCTGCCCTTGTATCCATTGCATAAATCTTCCTGTTTCGCTAGCTCTGTCTCCAGAATCCTGCTTGCCTCCAGTTCCTGTGTTTGTGTTCTGTGAGTCCATTGCTCCTCCTCTGGTTGCCTGGTTCCTGTCCTGGCCTTGTTCCTGAGTTCTTGATTCCTGCTCAGCTCCTGACCTCCGCCTCCTTGCCTCCCAGGTAAGTGCCTTCCCTTTTGGGCAGCTCTGATCGCCAAGCCCATGATGGTTGGTGGATGCCTGAGAGACAGGGCTTTGCAAAGCATATTATCTTTGCACATTGAGCCTTTGCACTGTTCAGGGTGCCACTTGGTGGCCACAGACAGGACTATCTGACCGACCGACCGACTTAAGCCTTTTATATATATAAATTGTCTAGTGCTAATAAACTCTATGAAGTAAATGTATTTCTCATGGTTTTAGATGAATTCAGATTTTTTTTCTATTGTTTCTGACCCTTCTTTTGGGCTCTATAAAAAGGAAGCTTGTGATGATCTATCTGATGTGATTCAGTGGAGGAGGAGGATAGGTAAAGGTAGCAGGGTGCAGAGTCTCTAGGCGGGGGTGGGAGGGGGAAAGAGTTTCTGATCTACTCTGCAGTGCAAAATTGTGACGGGAATAGCTTAATAAAATCAAGTGCATTTACTATCATTAATCTCAGCTACGTTCCTCATAGCCACCAAACAGGCCTGGTTTTTTATGGTAATTGACATATTCAAACTAATCTAGTTCTTAGACCAGTGTTTCCCAAATCTCTCCTGGAGACGCACCTCACCAGTGTTTAGGATACCCATAATGTACATGCATGAGATAAATGTGCATACATTGGAGAACCAGTGCATGCAAATTTATTTCACGCATAATTGCATATATTCACTGTGGCAATCCTGAAAATCCAGCTGACTAGGTGTGCCTCCAGGAGAGGCTTGCTAAATGCTGGGTTAGACTAGTTGCATCTTATGCATTCATTGTGGTGTTCTGAAAAGCAGACCAGATTGCAGGGAAAGGGGTCACAGGAAGCAAAAGTTGAGAATAAATGTACTGAAATTGCAGGTTCAGTGCTTGGGAAGGCTGTCGCATTGCCAGTAGTGGAAGCCAGAGTTATCCACAGAACAGGTACAGCTCAAGAGTGCGAGCTTTGCCGCACCGCACTGCCCTGTCTGGAAGGCCCCTCTCTCAGGGTGCATGGAATTCTAGCAGCTTTTGGTTTCTTATAATGATTGCAAAGAATTTCGGTGCCAGCTGTTGAAGATGGACAACTACCCGCAGGATTGCCCCAGGAAACAGACCCGCAGTTACGCTAAATAGCCTTCACTTTATATAACACATTCACTTCCAACTAGATGATCACAGTGAGCTGTTTAACCTTCTCCTGTACGCTGTGAGGTTGCTTTGAAGGCCTCAAGAAACATAATAATCACTGCATATAAATTATCCTAATAATAGTAATGCGATAACACTGACCGCAGCATAGTTAGACTGAAGCTGGCTTCTGGTAGTCTGGAGAATAATTTATTTATTTACTTCAAAATACTCATAAACTGCTTAGAACCAGTTGATCAAACTAAGTGGCGAAAAGGGTTTATTAGAAAGTCCGGCACCCCCTCCAAGAGACAGCAGCCAGGAGATGCCACACCCCGAAGCACGAATCAGTGCCTTCCTGCCTCCCTTGCCCACACAATGTCCTGAAAGTTGCAGTGCAAAAATAGAATTTTTATAAAATGCGAAGAAAAAAACGTCTCCCAACACTTAACTTTGGGACCCTGTCAATACTGCCATGGGTTCTAATGTGTGAACAGTTTGCATTACTGACTCCCGAGCTCTGAGTCAGGCTCTGCTGGTAGGCTGGCGAGGGCTGGCATGTGGGCTGAACGAGTGAGTCACCAGAGGAGTTTTTAAACAGGAATATCGGAGAAAACAAAGTATGTCCTCGGTTGGTGTTTCTTAAGCTTCAAGCAAATTGTTGTGGAGTTGTATTATCATTAAAATGGGGGGGTGTTGGGGGGAGGGGGCTTGACGATGGCATCTTCATCTAAGCCGTGGGAAGCAAAGTGCAGGCATACCAGAGGGGGTCTCTTGAATGCCATGGTCAGTGGCCCCTCCCCAGGACTGCCCTGTGACGGCTGAGTTACAGAGGCAGGCAAGGGATGGAGGAAATCCCTGTGATGGAATGGATGAAGGGTCCTAGCCCTGGGCTGGGACGAGTCTGACCGAGCAGGAAGAAGCCTAAAAGAGCAGATCGAAATGTATCTGTATCTGAATAAATATTACAAAAGGAGCACTTTAAGGGTTGAAATGTAGCTCAGCTTTTATGCTAATTCAAATTTTTTAAAATCATTTTGGCAAAAATTGGATGATTTTGTTTGCTTTCATTGCCAATTGCTTTATCGAAAACATGTTTGGTTTTTTTTACCCTAGCACTGCTTCATATTTATACATAAAGCTAAAAAAAAAAAAAGGCCCTCCTGAAAGCCTGGCAGCCTGCAGGCACGGATGTGGTCGGCCGCTGCCTGCCAGGCACTGGTTCAGTGTTAGTGCCAGTGCCTTGTCCATCCCCTGCAAAACCTCCAAGATATGCGCAGAGACCTCAGACGTCAGCGGCGATCCTCCAAGAAGAGGGGGGGGGGGGCGGGGCTAAGCATGCACCTCCCCCCCCCTGCAGAGAGGCCCAGAGCGGGCAGGGCCTGTGAGCTCAGGCTTAGGCCTCGCACTCACTGTGTGCTGTGAGGATGACCTCTGGAGCTGAGGTCCAGCGGGGAGAAGGCAATGGTGGCAGCAGCGAGAGGGGTGGGGGGTGGGGCCTATCGAGGTCTGAGCAGGATTGGAGGGCGGGAAATCCGCACGGGCTTTCACTTTTAATATCGGCGTGAAATCTGAGGGGTAAAAAGTATCCGCAGAGTTTGCACTTATCTGGACAGTCTCAGGATTATCCAGGGATTATCCAGCGCACGGGTTTACGCCTGGTTGGGCGCGCGTTTTGGACGTGTTAGACTAGTGACCGACGCAGTAAGGAGATTAGCGCATCCCAAAATGTGCGCCCCCAACAAATGTGTACCTGATAGCGCCCGTCAGGTGTAAAGTGCATGTAAATGAGGACATTAGTGATCACCGCCCCCATGCAGGAAAGTGCTGGGCGCTCAACACGCACTTTTTTTTTAATGCGGCAGATTTAACTCCAGCCTCAGAGGTGGAAAAAAAAATAAAAATTAGGATTTTCTGTGTTGCGATGTGCATCCTCCTCTTTAGCATCGTTGGGACACTTTCATTTGCCGCTTGCGGTGGAGAAAAATAAATGTAGATTTTTGACTTGATTAAAAGAAACCCGCTTTTCATAGGACCTCATGATTTGGACGTCCATAGCAATATTTTGCTGAGGTTACTGAAGTGAATTATAAGAAGCGGGCGCCCAGTGCAATAAACTATCGAGCACTAGGGATGAACCATTCTCCCTTAGTGCACCCTTTCCAATGCTGCCTCTCATTTAAATATTGCTTTGAGCGCTCATGGTGTTGTGGCTGCGCGCATCTTGAGATGAGTGCTCCATGCTAGCGCCCGTTTTCAGTGTGCATTTTACTGCATCGTCCCCTAAATGAATAGCAAGTGGCCATTTGCCCATAGAAACTGCTAGAAGAGCTCTGATCTCAGAACACGTTTATCAGGTTATTGGATATCTTAAACTAAAACATGGTATCTCAACACTTTTGACTTGTGCATTTATTCAAGTCATTTTCAAGGATTTGTGTGCATACATTTTTTATACAATTTGCTTAATTCATACAAGCACAACTTACATGTGCAGAAACTTACATTTTCTGCACATAACACAGTATTTACATGCATAACTTTTGAAAATAAATGGGACTGAACATGAGAGAGAGAGAGACTAGCAATCTGGGCCTCACACTAGATAGGTATTTATATCTCTATGGGAATTTGTGAGATTTGTGCACTGTCTAACAGTGCACAAATCTCATCTTTGGGTGAGTTTCCTCACTCCGAAGGTCATCAATTCTTCACAAGAGAGCACTGTGCTGTTCATACTTCTCACTTTGAATGTCAAAGTGGCCCCTAACCCCTACACTAATACGTAAACCTCACCTTGAGTTGCTAGGTGGGCTTCCCATAGAGATATAAATACCTACCTAGGAGGAGGCCATCATGGTCTCTCTCTCTCTCTCTCTCTCTGTAGAAGGGCAATGACAAAGGTGTAGTTAAAGCCATGCAATATGGCTTTGCAAAACTGTGAGTCTAGGCCACATGTCCCAAACTCCTCTTATTTTTTTCTCATTTGCATCGCACCATGGGTTATGGTTCTTTCGCATGTGTCAACGCTTGCGAAAATGCCATATAGCACTGATAAACGACCCCCTAAGTTTGTACCTGAGGCAATGGAGGGTAAAGTGACTTGCCCAAGGTCACACGGAGCGACAGTGGGACTAGATCTATTTAAAAGCTCACTGCCAAGAATAAGCAATGGCTTTTCCTCCATTAACTTATGCAAACTTCTCTTAAATCCCGCTATGCTTGTCACCTTGACCACGACCTCTCGCAACAAACTGCAAAGCTTGATTATTTGCACTATTTCTGCCCGCAGGCTGTTGCCCAAACATCTGGCGTCCTGGGATCCCAAGGCCTTGACAGGAGTTGGCCACCAGCAACCTGCTGGTCAATTCTGCTTGGTTCCTAGGGAGTTGTAGGCTGCTGGTTCCAACCGTGGCCTGCAGTATTGTTAGGTTGATCTTCCTTTCTCCGCCCTTTGGTTTGGACTGATTACTTCTCCCCTTGCCTCCACTCCTGAGGGAGAGAAGGGTGGGTTGTTTGCAGCACTGCCACCTCCCAACTATGTCCCTGCTATTGTCATAAAATATGATGGCAAATAAGGACCATTAGAGCCCTCTAGTCTGCCCAGCTTGACTCCTGGTGCAATGCCTGAGGCCCTGGCCGATCTCCAGCTTTCCCCTCAGTCTTTGCCACTCGGATACTGTCACATTCCTTTGAAAAGGCTAATAGCACTTACTTGACATGAGAAGAATGCATATAAATATTTCCAGGGCATATTTCTATTTCCAGTGGCACTATAGGAAGGATATATCCTTACAGACATTTTCAGAAGTGCAATCCATGCTATACAGTATTTATGCAAATTGACATATTAATTCAAGGCATATTGGCTCCAGGATATGGTATTTTGTTTGGTGGTCTTGCGCCATTAAATTAATAAACTGTAACCTTCAGTCTTATTCCCACTTATTATAGGTGCCACAGGAATAAGCGTGATTTCAGCTGATATATTTTGCCTGGTGCCACATTAATAGAAGGACGTTGTCTAGTCTACAAGGCTTGGTTAAATGTTCCATCTCTCAATCTTACAGCCCATTGCCATGTGATATAAAATTTAGCTTCCAGTCTGCTCTCATATCTAAAAGATCAGTAGTCAGACACTTGTGAATTTTGTAGCAACTCCAGTTCTCACCATTAATAACGAGGAACCCATCTGAGTTGTTAATCAAACTTTTTGGCAGGGTTAAAGGAACAGCTAAACTCCTACAGGATGCCCCATAATAGGATGCAACGAAATCTGTCAATTAGCTTGGTAAAGTGAGCGTGATGAAAGAAACTCATGGCAGTATGGTGGTGTGTCAGACAATTCTTGATGATTCACCAAAGACTGAAAGTCTTCAGACAATCATTTGGAGCTTTTGCATTTCTGGGTTTTGCTCTCTGTCAGGATCAATGCAGTATTGTACTTTTCTGTGGCTTTGACTTCCTTTTCAAAAAATCCTCTGCGATGGGATTGGTACTGTCTGCTTTGTCATTTCTCCAGGAAAGTAGCTTTAACAACCTGTTTAATACCTGTGGCCATTCTGTACACGTCGGCTGTGAAGCTCTCCAAATTGGTGTTGGTATCAGATGGGAACTCAATAGGTGTTCTTCTTGTAGCTGTCTAAGAATTGCACAGTATTTTTTTTTTTAAAGGGTATTACCCAATTATTCCAGGGGTTCTCAACCCGATCCTCGGGACACACCTAGCCAGTCAGGTTTTCAGGATATCCACAATGAATATGAATGAGATAGATTTGCCTGCATGCACCCAAGGACTGGGTTGAGAACCACTGCATTATTCTGTGTTGTCCTGTAAAAGTTGAATACCCTTTCTAGCTTTTAGAATGTAGTACCTTAGCTTTTGAGTATATTGTAGTTCCCACAGCAGTCTAGAGGGATGTTTCTCTTTACACAGGCAGAGGTGTGCTGAGGGGGGGTCTGCCCCGGGTGACAACAGGGGGAAGGTTGCCATTGCTGCTGGCAGGAAGGTATTGTGGCAACGCGGAACAGTGACGGGGCAGGGGAAACCCCCTCCACCAGCAAAAGCAAGGAGCTGCAGTGGCATTTCCTGGAGCCGGTGCGGTGGCAAAGAACAGGCCCAGTGTTGCCGACGGTGCTTTGGGAGCCAGCAGCTGAAGAAAAGGCCCTGCGGTGCCGCCGCCGGCCGAAGAAGGGAGAGACTGGCCCTGTGAGAGTAAGTACCAGTGTATGAGGAGGGAGGGTGTGGGGTGTGTGTGTGTGTGTGTGTGTATGAGGGTGTCTGGGGGTGTGTGTGTGTGTGTATGTATGAGATGGTGAGTGTGTGTGTGTGTGCCTGTGGCTGCGTATGTGTGAGAGGGTGCCTGGGGTGGGGGGCGAGATAGAGCAAGCATGTATGTGTGTATGCATGGGTGAGATAGGAATCCTGTGTGAGAGATAAAGAGGAAGCGTGGATGTGTGAGAGAGAGAGATGGAGGAAACGTGTGTCTGTCTTTTTCACACACAGACACTCAAGTTCCCTCTGTCTCTTACCAAGCATGTATGTGTGTGTAAACATATTTTGTCTGTGTGTGTGTACTCCCAGTTCATAACAATCTCAGAGTGACAGGTCTGGAGAGTGGTTTTAATTACTGGGTGTTATTTGATGTCTGCTGTTTTGAAATATTTTTTCGATGTTTGTTTAGGAAATTTTTTAAAATTTGTACAGAAGCTTCTAATAATTTAAAATTATTCTGTTCATCAGCTGTTTTGAAATGTATATTTTTTTAGTATGGTTTTACTGTTCTGATTGATTTATATTTCTTGATTGTATTGTTTTGAGGAATAGTGATTTTCTGCTTTTCTATTGCACTTCATACAGAATCTGGGTTGTGCTTTCCAGTTCAGTTTTTGTCTGCATGTATACATGTGAGAGAGAGAGAGCGAGAAATAGAGGAAGTGTGTGAGACACAGAGAAAGTGTGTGAGTGAGAGATGGAGGAAGTATATCTGTGTGTGAGAGAGGTACAGAAAAAGTGTGGGTGTCTCTCTCACCAAGCGTGTATGTGTGTTTATGAGAGAGAGGGAGCATATTGTGTGAATGTGTGTGTGTGTGTGTGCATGCATGCCCTTATACAACAATCTTAGGATGATAGAAAAGGAGAGCATGAGATTTTAAAATCCTTATTAGTTTTAATTATTGGGTGTTATGTGATGTGTCTGCTGTTTTGAAATATTTTATTGATGTTTAGGAAATTTTAAAATTATATATTGGGGGTGGGAGGTGCCAAAGAAGTATCCACCCCAGGTGCCAAATACTCTAGGTACGCTTCTGAACACAGGAGTAAATTTTCAGAGGCTTCGCCAGGGCTTGTTTATATAAACTTTAGTAACATTAGCCATATGCGCTTAAGTGGATTCATAACTTGCATCAAAGTGGTTGCATAAAATAGAGACGTTCTGGAAGGTGTGGGGAATGTTATGGATTTACATAGAAATGACGACAGAAAAGGACCAAATGATCCACCCAGTCTGCCCAGCAAGCTTATGCCAGTATCTGCCGCACTGTGCAGTTAACCCCATGCTTGTCAGTTTCCCAGACCATAAACGTCAGGGCCCTCGGATGCTGTCTGAATCCAATTTTCCCTAACTCCTGCCATGGAAGCAGAGAGCAATGATGGAGCCGCAGCAAAAGTATCGGGCTTAATGATTAAGGGTAGTAAAAGCCACATCAGCAAGTTACCCCCATGTTTATTTGTTCCCCAAACCATAAAAGTCGGGGCCCTCATTGTTTGGTGTCTGAATCCAGTCCCCCTTTTCCCACTGCCGGTGAAGCAGAGAGCAATGATGGAGTTGCATTTAGCCTTGATACTGTTATTTGTTAAGGGCAGCAACTGCCACACCAGCAAGTTACCCCTAGTTATCCCCATGCACTCTTTTCTTTAATCACGCATGTAATTTGAATTTCATGTTATGTATGTAAGCTGTATGCCATTAACATGCATACATTTATGCCTGCATTTTTCAGCAGTCACCTGTGTATCAGGCATTCGATGTTCAGACTCAATCTGCGTGCACATCTTGTGATTTGTGCGTGTTTGAAATTACCTATGCAACTTTGCCGTTTGACGCACCACAGAGAATTGCTTCCTAGTGCCTTTGCAACACATTGATCTCCCCTCCCCCTTCTTCTTTTAAAAAATGCCCTCTCTGCTCAGTACATTTTACTGCTGGCATAGACGCATGAGGTCTTTATCTTTTTCAGAAACCTCTTCTCTTTTTGTGGCATTCTATTCCTGATTTCCACATGGAAAGAATTCAGAGATCCCAAACAGAGCTTCTGTAACGATCTTCTAAATAAAAAAAAAAAAAATTTGCAAAAGCTTTCAGTTTAATGCACTTTTCTAGAATGAGTTTTTCTGTGGACATTTGGAAGGGGGAAAAAAAAAATCCTTGACATGTTTCCACGCCTCCGTTAGCTACTCAATCTGCTCGTTGACTAGAGCCAGTTGGAAACGTTTCTTGGACATGGCCTCTATCTTCATTTACAGGAAAGTGAATTAATTGTTAAGTTGGGGGACGGAAGAACTCGAAAGGCTTTTGAACCTCATGTTCGGGACCCATTGCTGAGCCAGTGTCCTGATTAGCCCTGATGAGTTCCGGAATATTCCGTTAAATAAAAGCAGGCTCACTGCAGGAGAGTCACTTCTACTTTTTCCATCTCTAAAAAGGGCCATTAAAGAGAAGTCTTTTCAAAGGCAAGACCTTAGTTCAGTTATCAGTGTTTCTCTCCTTCATGTTCTTCTCCCTGCCCCTTGCTATTTACGTAAATCCTGCTGGACTGGCAAAACCAATAGAAAAGATGCTGATGAGTCATATAGGTGCCTCACCTACCACTTACAGGTGCCTGCTAATCCAACCCAAGCAAATTTTATATAGTGAGTATCACATTTATGTTTAATTATTGTTAGATTGAGTGTTTCTGTATTCTGTGCTCTCCCAGCATGGAACAGTCTCCCTTCTGTAGCTAAAATTACCAGTCAATGAAGTTCTGCACCAAAATAGGAGCTAATAAGGAAATCAGTGTTCACGGACTGTCTGTAGTCTGTAAGTCTGCACTGTGGTCTGTGGTTGTTGCAGGATCTTCGTGTTAATCTATATGATTGATTCTCAGATACAGAAAATCTGTAGATCAAAGTGAAAACAAAATGGGTTTGCTTGGTCTCCAGGTGCAGTTTCCCCTATCCACAGTACTCATGAGCTCAGGAAGGATTCCAGCAGCCAGAAGCATGGTCAGCTCTCAATAGAAAAGCCAGAGAACAGTGGAGTCGATATAGAAATTCAGTACAATACAAAAAAATACAGTAAACCTCTTTAGATGTTAAGATGCTACTTGTAGGATTAGGCAGCAATGAAGATGTCATTTTGGATTTATTTTTAACTATGTCTTGCTCTCTCATATGTTTCCTCCCACATCTTGTTCACAGCTTGATTGGCAGATTGCTGGAGTACGTGCCCTGCACACATGGCTTTGCTGATGGAATCTACTTAGAAAAAGAGAGATTGTAACAGTTCCTGGTCTCAGTATCCATCTGCAAACCACGCTCTGCAGCATGCTAGACGCATGCAAGTGGCAGAATGGGAATAACGATCCATTTCTGACTGAAATCACTTAATTACCCGGCAGAGTTTGGTTACTGAAAAGTTGGCAGGGAATTGAAAGTGCCACCTGCATCTCAGGAATGTTAGAAACCTTCAGCAGTGACATGGAGAAAGTTAAAAGAAGTCTCTGTACTTGCTCTGATTTTGGAATGCCTGATGCCGCGCTGCTGATCTATTAAAAAAAACCCAAAACCAAATTAGGTCATGGTTCCAACCTTAACCTTATGCCCACCTCATGTACAGAAAAAGCACAAATGGATCAATTGGTTGGAGCAGCCCTGACTCTGGAGGATTATAAAGACTCCCCACAGGGCACTCAGCACATTTTCACCTGCACTTTATTTGAGCTCAGTTTTTATGCCCAATGCAGGAAGGGGTTTTGTGCACAAAACCAGTGTGCATACAGCAGGGTGCCTTGGCTAGTGCCCTGGCATGGGAATCCGATGCTGATGGAGGCAATAGCTTTTACCCTCCACTGCAGAGAGAGGCGTTACATAAACCAGTGTCTCCCAACCCTCTTCTACAGGCACACCCAGCCAGCCGGGTTTTCAGGATTGCCACCATGAATATTCATGAGAGAGATTTGCACCCTGGGTCTCTCTCTCATCCACCTTCATTGTGGCTGCCCTGAAAACCTGACTGGTCAGGTGTCCCTTCGGGAGAGGGTTGGGAAACACTGCACTAGGGCATACAGAGGACCATACTGAATAAGCTAGGGAGCAGGAACGTTATCTGGGTAAGGATACCCAGATAACTTTACTCAAATATTCGGCGGAACATATCTGAAAATAACTTAATCCCTGGTCTCCACCACAGTCGGACTTATCCAGATAACTTGGACCTGGATTCACCATTCTACCGCAGAATGGTGAATCCAGCGAAAACGGGGGGGGGGCGGGCCTGCGAAAGCCGGCAGCCATCGCACCACCGCGGTGTTATCGCTGCCGGCTTTCGCACCCAATAGCGCCACCGTGAAAGGTGGCGATATTGGGTGCGCTACTGGCTACGATAAGGTGGCTTACCTTATCGCCGCCAACGAAGACATTGCGGAGTCCGCCCCGACTCTGCCCCTAGCAAATTATTGCACGTGAAAAGGGACTTTTCGCATGCGATAAGCTTTACAAAATGACCCCCTATATTTGATAATGCTGAATATCAGCGCTGGCCGGCCATATCAAGGCCCCCTTAAAACCCCGGCTTCTTGAGGCTGCTCTTAAACTCTGACTGTCCCTGATCGTAGTCTTATTGCATTTCACCATATTTTCTATAATGAAGACACTTCCTGAAATCTCTTGTTTGTGTGAATTGAGTGGATCGTAAGCTCCACGGTGAAGGGACTGGGCTATGTGCATCTGTACAGTGCTGCATATGTCTAGTAGTGCTATAAAAGTGATAAGTAATAGTAGTAGTAGCAGTAGAGGCAAATGGAGCTACAATCCGTACACTTATAAACTGCAGCCCATCGCCCCATGGCTTGCATGTATTACTGTGATGTGCGTTTTGTGCTCTCTGTTCTGACAGTAAGACTGGAAGCAGTGAGAAAAACGCACAAGAGGGCATTCTCCGGACATTTATTATGCCGGGCTGCTGTGCTATCAGTTCAGTAGGCCTTTTGCAATGGCTGCATTTAATTATAAAAGAGAGTTTGCCTGGAGGGAAGGATAAATCAGAATGCTTTCCAATGCAGAATACATAAAGGGGTTAAAAAGTAGCCAGCAAAGAAAGCAGATATCTGTATAATGTGTGCATTTGTTAGATGCAGGACACGAGCCCGAAAATCAATGTGAATCTCTCTTCCAAACCTCCCTACCTATGGTAAAAAGGACACTTGTTCTGGAGCACTTGAATAATTTTAAAACCCCTCCAAATGAATAACTTCCATGGACTCTAAATCAGGATTCGATTTTTGCCATAAGGAAGCTGTGCTTTGCCAGCCTCTATTCCTTGGGACTCTCATATAAAGAGATTTCTAGGGAATGGGTAAAGACTGATTGTTTTTAGCATGATGACATTTTTTGAGGACTGGATCAAAAGGCTGCCACTTTTCCATAGGCAGGGCAGGCACATCAGGAAGGAAACGGAAACATTAACGATGGGCAAAGTAAACTGGACGGACGACTTGGGTTTTCCTATAAGTGCATTCACCCTGCAGCTCCTCGTTACCTCTCATTTTATTTCCCCACACGCTCTTCTTCCCAAACTTTGCTCGTTGGGCAAGATGCTCTTCTTATCTGCACCCTATCCAAAGTCTTGTCCCTGCGCCCTCCAGCTGGCTGCACCAAATGTGTGCGCCAGGCTCCCTCTCTTACGAGATTCGAATCCAGCCTGAAAACTCATCTTTTCGAGGCTGCTGTAAATATCTGAAACCAGTGGACATTTTCTAAATAAAAGAGGTACTGGGTCAAGTCCAGCAGCAACCTCCACTGTTTCCTAATAGAGAAGGGGGGATAGTAAAGAAATTTCTGGGTTCGTGACCTGGCAGAAAATCACCACTGCCAGAACCCCCATTTTTCCAGCTCCTGTAACAGCTTTATCAGTCTGGGCTCTACACCGGGGAGGGCATTTCTCAGGTTCTCAGACAGAACTGGGGCTGATAGATATTCTATGCCTACTTCACATTATACATTAAAAACAGAGTTCTCCTTAAATCATTTCCAGTTCTGAAGTATTGTTTTATTTATTTAAAAATGTATATTCTGCTTTTTCCAAAAGATTCTTGCATGTGATGACACTCAATTTAAAAGTTGCCTCTCATCAGCTTAATCCCACCTACCTTAAATCTTCACAGTCAAGGTATTGCTGACTTAAATTAAAGCCTTACATTTGACTTTCGTTGTGCATCCTTTTCTGACCAGACTGCACGCTCCAAATACAAGGCCTGTCCATTACTGTGACTCTGAACAGTGCTGCATACATCTGGTATGTGCTATACAAATCAAGGTGATGATGATGATCATCATCATCATCATGACAATATATGAGATACCAAAATCTAAGAGGCCACTGTGAGTGCTGTATAAGAAAGGTGGGCAAATACAGGAGCTTTTTAAGGGAATATGAGCTACAAGCTATGCATTAAACATGAGAAGTTGCAGGGGCCTATGGGGATGCATACCAGAGATACTTCACAAGCTTATTTTGTAGAGGACTCAACTGAGAATGCTAAGGACTCAAATTCTAATCCCACCTCTGTTTGTATCCTGAAATTAGTTTGATAATTTATGAGTACAGCGTCCCTTTTATGGAATCTAGCAGGGAACATATTGGCATGCAGTTGCTATA
Organism: Rhinatrema bivittatum; assembly: GCF_901001135.1. NCBI lineage: Eukaryota > Metazoa > Chordata > Amphibia > Gymnophiona > Rhinatrematidae > Rhinatrema > Rhinatrema bivittatum. The sequence goes on along the minus strand of NC_042628.1, from coordinate 16,224,713 downwards.
GAAAGAAAATATCCTAGATTGTCATGAGAATGGGAGCATTCTGTAAAGTTCTTATTTCACCTTTTATTATGAAAATGTAATTCCTCGTTGTTATTTTAGAGTTTTAATTTTCTGCCATTTGTCATTATCTTCCTTGTCACAAGAGTGACATGATATGAATTTTTAATGACTGACAATGACATGTTCTCATTATTTTTGTGGCAAACATCTTACTGAGAGCAGAATATTGCTAGTTAGGGTATCATCACGAGAGAACTTTCATTCAGAAATGAAAGTGAAACGAAATTAGAACATGGGATTTTTTTTTTCATTGTTTTGATCATAAGCTTCACAATGAAAGTAATTCCTGCCTATCTAAGCAAGTGCTACTGTGCAGGGCTGTACAGAAACACACAGAGTCCCTTCTCACAATCTAATTGAGGGAAGCATGCAGGGCAGAAGAGACTTTGGGAATTTCATTTATTAAGAAAATGGTTAAAATCTATCAGGCTGTGAGTGGGATAATCGGGGGGGGGGGGTTAAGATTTAAAAGCACCTCAAAAAATATGGGTTTTTAGACTGGGCTGGAATATGGCAGGGAGATTATTTCGGGCAGGAAGACTATTTCAAGCATGTACTGCAGCCAGGTGGAAAGTGAAAAGTTGGGAGGAGAAGGGCAGAGATAGAAGTGACTTGCCCAGTGAGCGGAGTGAGTGCCCGAGGAGGGACGTAGAGAGAGATAAGGGAGAAGAGGCAGTGAGGATCTGCAGAGTGAAGGCTTTTTGTAAGTGAGGCTTGAACTGTATGTGGGGAGCCAAATTAGTCACTTGAGAAGAGAGGCTACGTTGGTGAAAGATAAGTCAGGCAGTTGAATTCTGGATAGAGATGGTTTATTGGGAGACCTGAAATGGGCAGGCTGCAGTAGTCTAGGCAGAAGGTGATGAGAGAGTGGTATGTGTTCAGAAAGGAAGGGATGTTATAGTGAGAGAGAAATGGATGTGTGGGTAGAGAAGGAGAAAATGGAGTTGAAGATGACCCCACGTTTTTTGGGCTGAGGAGAATGGAATGATGACCATGTTCTTCACAGAAATAAAGGAGGAAAAGGGGAAATGGGTTTGAGAGGAGAGATCAGGAGTTTAGTTTAAGGTGACAGTGAGACATCTAAGCAACAATGTCAGGCAAGCAGGCTGAGATTTGGGACTGGATTCCTGAGGACATTTCTGGTGTAGAGAGGTAGACTTGGGAATCATCAGCGTAAGGATGCTATTGAAAGCCAGCAGATCAGAGCACTAAGGGTGAGGAGTAGCCAGGTGGCTAGAGCAGGGGCCACCACCCAGGGAAACCAGGGTTCAATGCCGTTGTTGCTCCTTGCGATTTTTGTGCACGTCACTTTATCCTCCCTTGCCACATCTACAAAATTAGGCCTGGATTTGTCAAAATGCGATAAGTATCGCATGCGATAGCAAAAGGGGTGTGTTTTATGCTAATATACAGTTTATTGCAATTTGTGCTAATTACCAATGCGAAGAGCTAAGTTTGTGCAAATTGCAATAACATTTTCAGACTTTGCGATAAGTGCCAGACCTGTTGTATTTCCTGCTTTCAACCACTGGGGGACCATTGTTAATGGTCCCAGGGAGGGGAGAGAGAGTGACTGACTGACTGACTGACTGACTAGCCATAATGTCTTCTCCCCAGATAGGTATTTGTGGCAATGTTCTCTCAACCTAGCTTGATGGACTCTCTACCTGGGTAACATCAAGCTAGGTGGAGAGAACATTGCCCAAATCTCATCTTTGGGTGAGCTTCCTCACTCCGAAGGCCATCAAATCTTCACAAGAGACCACTGTTCTGTTCGTACGTCTCACGTTGAATGTCAAAGTGGCCCCTAACCCCCTACACTAATACCTAAACCTCGCCTCGAGTTACTAGGTGGGCCACAAATACCTATCTGGGGAGAAGACATTATGGCCTAGCACATTTTGATAAATGACTCCCTTAGATTGTAAGCACTCTGGGGGATAGGGAACTACCTAAATATAATACACTTTGACGTGCCAACAAAAATAAATAAATTAGTATAAGAAAGGGAAGAGAAGAGGGCTTAGGACACAGCCCTAAGGCACACCAATTGATAGTGAGATGAAGGTGAAGGAGGGTCCATCAGAGGACACACTAAAACTGCAATGGGAAAGGTAAGAAGAAAACCAAGGCAGGATGGGGTTCACACATCCAAGTGAGGACAGACTATCAAGGAGTAGGTGACAGTCAACAGTGTCAAAAGCAGCAGACAGGTCAAGGAGTTTTGAATGGTTTGAGATGAAAGAAAATCAAGCAGCCATGTGGAAAAGCATGTTTGAGTAGTTTGGAGGCAAAAGGGAGGATGGGGATGGAATGATAACAGGGCAGGAAGGGTCTAGTGAATTTTGTTTTGAAGAGTAGTGTGATTATGGCATGTTTGAAGGCAGTGGAAACAGAATCAGTGGAAAGCAATAGATTGAGAATGTGACAGATGGAACGACTACAGAGGAAACAGCTGAGGAATGTAGACAGCTGAGTGGCTGATGGGCATGAGGATTGCCTGGTAACATGCCTACCTGGTGCGAAGGTGGCGGACCTCACGCATCACCTAGATAGGATTTTAGACCGTGCTGGGGAGGTGTGTCTGTCGCTGTCCGATGTCTGATGTCTCTGCTCTGCCCACCTTACCTCGTTGGCGACTCCCTCCGGGGTTGATGGAAGGCTAACTGCTGTGGCGTCTCCAGGCCGTCCTCCTCCGGTGTTCCTGGACTGGCTCGACGCTGCAAGCCGCCATGTTGACCAGATGCCTAAGGGCGCGGCCCGACTGATGTACCAGCGTTGGCGCGAACCTCAGGGGCATCCCCCTGAGATGACGTCATCAGCTCCAGATATTTTGTAAAACACTCTATCCTGATCGACCGGCTCTCAGACATAGGCATCTCAGGATCAGCCCTGGAATGGTTCAGATCCTTCCTACACAATAGGACTTTCAAGGTCAGAATCAGCAACAAGGATTCCCTCCCGGTCAAATCCTCTTTCGGAGTTCCCCAAGGATCCTCTCTCTCCCCCACCCTCTTTAACATCTATCTTCTCCCCCTATGTCATCTACTCTCAAGTCTTAAGGTCACACACTTCATATACGCAGACGATGTTCAGATTCTGCTGCCAATCACTGACTCCATCTCCAGCACCATCAACTTCTGGAACAATTGTCTACAGTCCATAAACTCACTCCTATCTAGCCTTAACCTAGTACTTAATACGTCAAAAACAGAACTTTTGCTTATCACTCCAGATGAGAACCTTCAGCCTACCAACAACCTAACCTCACCACCAATGATCAATTCCACTCAAGTAAGAGACCTGGGGGTCACCTTAGACAAAAGGCTGAACCTCAAAGAATTTGTCAAGAACACAACAAAAGAATGCTACTATAAACTACATACTCTGAAAAAGCTGAAACCTCTCCTGCATTTTCAGGACTTCAGAACAGTCCTCCAAACAATACTATTTTCCAAGATCGATTACTGCAACTCTCTGCTTATAGACCTTCCAACCATAACCACAAAACCTCTACAAATGTTGCAGAACTCCGCCGCAAGGATTCTCACTAACACCAGCAGAAGTGAACACATAACACCCATACTAAAACACTTACACTGGCTCCCCATCAGATCCAGAATCATTTTCAAAGTGCTAACTATAACACACAAGAACATCCATTCACAAACGTCGCTAGATCTAAGCCTTCCACTTCGCCTACACGAGTCTTCAAGACCAATCAGAAACAGATACTTAGGCACCTTACACGTACCTTCAGCCAAGTCCTCACTCAAGAAACGTGCATTCTCGACTGCCAGCCCCCTTCATTGGAATGCCCTCCCCACGGACATTCGCCTCGAAACGTGTACTCGAACATTCAAAAAGAAACTCAAGACCTGGCTCTTTACAAAAGCCTACACTTAAAGGTCTAGCTCAGAACCACATCCCAGAACTTGAATCATTCTCGCTTTTATAATCATATCAAACAACTCCTAATTTTTATCCTTGGTCTCACAATTCCAAATCATTAAATATTTGAGCATGCTACACCAATACCTCTTAATCCAGATGTAACCTCAGTTTTTGAAGTCTTCACTCCTATAGAAATAACCGCCAGTTCTTATTTACTTAACCCTATTCTGTAGACGTAAACTTTTCATGAAGACTGTAATCTGTAAACACCTGTATTTATTATTATAAGAATTTGTATTTACTATTTATATTTATTATTTAGCTATTAACATTGTTCTGTTACCACTTGGTACTATTTCTCTCCTTTACCTCAAACTCTAAGTTCCTACTAAGTTAGCCATGTTATTTATACCCAATTGTTGGATGTAATTGTATATATTTGTTTAATTGTTCAATCTGTTTGATGTAATTTTCTGTTCCTTGTTCTGTGTAAACCGAAGTGGTATGCACAAGTGCATGAACTCCGGTATATAAAAGCCTTTAAATAAATAAATAAATAAGATATTTAAGGTCTCAGTTTTCGCTAACAACATGAGTTAGCAAGGGATAGGTTTGCCTAGCTTCCTCCAGGTCGCTGCGGATGGGATTCACTCTCCGCAACCCTAGCTACTCTGCCTCCTCGGTCTTCACTAGAGGTACCCGCTCCTGGGGGGCTTCGCTCTCTCTTTTTCTTTTCAGGTCGCAGTCCGGAACCGGTACTCGCTCCTCGAGGGCCCATGTCCCGGACCAACTCCTCAATACCACTTCTGCTAAGAAGCCATCGCTGCTTACAACATTAGTGAGTTTCCATCTATCTCTCAGAGCTTTCCCTGGGACCAGGTACTCGCGCCTCGAGGACCCACTGCATTCCAACTCCTGGACTGCCTTAAGAGACTATGGTGTAAGTGTTATCATCAAGGACTTGTTCCAGAACTCTGCATATACTATCTACTCACTTTCTTAGTTTCTCTACAGCTCAGTTACCTTGGGATCGCTGTTCCAATACCTGAGGGACTACAGCCCAGCCGGGCGCTTCCATCTCACTACTGTCACCTTTGGTGGTTTAATATACTGCTTACTAAGAAGTCTTTGTTGCTTATAACATCAGTGAGTTTCTATCTATCTCTCAGAGCTTTCCCTGGAACCAGTTACTCGCTCTTCGAGGGCCTAATGCATACCAACTCCTGGGCTACCTCAAGAGACTATTGTGTGAGTGTTACCATCAAGGACTTGTTCCAGAACACTGCATGTCTTGCCTACTCACTTTCTTAGTTTCTCTACAGCTCAGCCACTTTGGGATCGCTGTTCCAGTACCTGAGGGACTACAGCCCAGCTGGGTGCTTCCAGCTCACTACTGCCACCTCTGGTGGTTTAATATATCGTCTAATAAAAGAACAGAACTGGTGTGTGTCTGTCTCCTACACTAAGCCTGAGCAGTGGTCCCTCTCGGGAGCTCCCCCGAGGGTGTGGTCACCTGCCACTGGTCCAAGGATCTGCCCACAACTATTCTAATTAATAACAAATTGCTATCTCCAGCAATTCCGTCGATAACAGATTGCTTTCTCTCAGCTTTAACAACAGAGCTCTAATAACAGATTGCTAATTCCCAGCTTTAACACAGAGCTTTAATAACAGGAGGAGCTGGCTGTTATGATACATGTGGGCACCAACGACATAGGAAAATGTGGGAGGGAGGTTCTGGAAGCCAAATTTAGGCTCTTAGGTAGAAAGCTTAAATCCAGAACCTCCAGGGTAGCATTCTCTGAAATGCTCCCTGTTCCACGCGCAGGTCACCAGAGGCAGGCAGAGCTCCGGAGTCTCAATGCGTGGATGAGACGATGGTGCAAGGAAGAGGGATTCAGTTTTGTATGGAACTGGGGAACCTTTTGGGGAAGGGGGAGCCTTTTCCGAAGCGATGGGCTCCACCTTAACCAGGGTGGAACCAGGCTGCTGGCGCTAACCTTTAAAAAGGAGATAGAACAGCTTTTAAACTAGAACAAAGGGGAAAGCGACAGTCGCTCAGCAGTGTATTGAAGGGAGGTATCTTCAAAGGGTACTAATGAAGCATTGAGCTAGGGCATCCCAACAGAGAGGATCCAATAATAAGAAAAGTAGTCCAAGTGCCTATAATTAAAAACTCCCCTGAGCTAAAAGATTCCAGTTTATCCCTGACAACTAAAAAGCATAATGTAAATACAAACAAAAAACACATTTTGAAATGTTTGTATGCTAATGCCAAAAGTCTAAGATGTAAGATGGGAGAATTAGAGTGTATAGCAGTGAATGATGAGATAGACTTAACTGGTCTGTTTTCACAGTGGAAAAAGGTAAACAGTGGAGTGCCTCAGGGATCTGTACTTGGACCAGTGCTTTTTAATATATTTATAAATGATCTGGAAAGAAGTACAATGAGTGAGGTGATCAAATTTGCGGATGACACAAAATTATGCAGAGTAGTTAAATCTTAAGTGGATTGTGATAAATTGCAGGAGGACCTTGCGAGACTGGAAGATTGGACTTCCAAGTGGAAAATGAACTTTAACGTGGACAAGTGCAAAGTGATGCATATAGGGAAAAATAACCCTTGCTGTAGTTATAAAATGTTAGGTTCTATCTTATGTAATTAACATGCAGGAAAGAGATCTAGGCATCATAGTGAATAATACATTGTAATTGTCGGCTCAGTGTGCTGTGGCGATCAAAAAAGTCAACAGAATGTTAAGAATTATTAAGAAGGGAATCGCAAATAACATAATGGATGTCATAATGCCTCTGTATCGCTCCATGGCGAGACCGCATCTTGAATACTGTGTACAATTCTGGTCGCCGCATCTCAAAAAAGATATAGTTGCACTGGAGAAAGTGCAGAGAAGGGCAATCAAAATGACAAGGGGCATGGAAAGGCTGCCCTATGAGGTAAGGTTAAGGAGAAGGCTTCAGTCTGGAGAAGAGGCGACTGAGGGCGGATATGATAGAAATCTACAAAATCATGAAAGGATTTCAACAAGTTAATGTAAATTGGTTATTTACTCTCTCAGATAATAGAAGGACTAGGGAGCACTCCATGAAGTTAGTAAGTAGCACATTTAAAGCAAATTGAAGAAAATTCTTTTTCAGTCAGCACATAGTTAAGCTCTGGAATTCATTGCCAGAGGATGTGGTCACAGCAGTTAGTGTAGCTGGGTTTAAAAAAGGTTTGGATAAGTTCCTAGAGGAAAAATCCATAATCTGCTATTGATTATTAAGCAATAGAGGCTTGTGATCTATCTAATGTCTGGTTACTTGCCAGGTTCTTATGGCCTGGATTGGCCACTGTTGGAAACAGGATGCTGGGCTTGATGGACCCTTGGTCTGATCCAGTACGGCATTTTCTTATGTTTTTATGCGAGATCTTGAAGAAACAGTGGGAGCACCAAATCCTTGCTCATTTACTCAAGAAGCTTGAAGACTCTGTCAACCGAACCTTTTCAAGAATTGTTTTCTCTGTGTTTTGTACTTCTTCACTTGATTTTGTTTCCAGTAAAGTCCACCTTTGCTTTGGAACACCACCTTGTTGGAGGACTTATTTGGAAAAGACTCTGCGCTGGATCTCCTCAGGCCTGGGAGCAACTATTCCTCTCTCTCACTGGAGACCCGGGTCCCAGAGCTGTTGCAAAGTCTTTTTGGATTCTGAAGGGGGGGCTCCTAGGTATATACAGGGAGGGACCCTCTTCAAGGGAGTTAGAATAAAATGCAATTATGTTTGGTCACAAAAAAAAAAAAAAAATCCAAACCACTGAACATCTTTTCGGCCATAAAGGTTTCCAAGTGGGAAATTTAGATTGCATCGTGCCCATACAGCCTGACATGCTAAACAGGTCTGAGTGGATAAGTCTGGGATCAGTGTTTTCTGCAACACAAAGAGCACCAGGTCACATTGTACTCTGCCACAGCTAAGATTAGAAGCTGGGTGACGTGAGTGAATTCTGGTGATGATAGCACAAGGCAATATATTTATATAACTGGGATGTGAAAGGAACAAGAGGAGTGAAGTGGGGAGGGGGAGGTGAAGTCAGACCGTCCTGCCATGATGGAAGGAAACACTCCCCACTATGCCGGGTATAACTGCAAAGCTGAATGAATTACCTTGGGCGAGATGCGGATACAACACGGGATTTAAAGCCTTCCGATAGGGAAGCTGCAGCTGCAGGGTTAAAAATAACCCTGGAAGCCACAGTGCTTCAGTTAAACTTGGAATAGAGCTTTGAGCACTTTTTCTCCTCTTGATTTGATTTCCCTGCTAAAATATAATTTATGTGGGCTGTTTCCGGGGGTAGGCATGTTGGGCTTGATTTTCAAAAGGTTTTACGCACGTCAAAGGGTTTTTTTGAAAATTGTTCGGGAGGCGAGGGTTGTGCGCATAAAGCTCTGCCCGTAACTCGCTTTGCACAAAAATAGAGGCATCCTGGGGGGGGGGGGGGGGGTGCAGGGTAGGGGGAAATGATTTCCTCGCATGCTTTTGCTTTTCAGAAGTAGGCTCGCAATGTAGGCACGCAAGTCCGCCCTCATTTTCAAAGCTGCACACATACACGCAGAGCGCCCGAGAGCGGCGTGCGCACCCACACGCAGAAAGGCGCGGCTGCTCCCCGGTGTGATCGTTTACGTGCGTAGTCCTGAAAATCCAAAGAAAGTGCTTAACTGCTTGCCCCGCCCGACTCCCCCCCCCCCCTTTCTAGTGCAGGTAAAAGTGTGCGCAATATGCAAAGTGGGGATTTCATGCGCGCTTCTGCACGCACATCCCCCTCGCTGATTTTCAAAGCACCGGTTACCGGGATGAAACAGGGTTTTATGTGCGTGATCCCTTCTACGCCAACCGCTCCCTTCTCAAACGCTGGCAGGATTTACTAAAGGGTTCAGTACGGCACCATCACGGAAAGATGGACTGATGATTTCATCAAATGTCCTCACAGACAGGCTAAAAAAGAACTCGTTTCTTCAGGATCTGTTAAGGTGCGGCAGATCAAGCTCGTCCCAGTGGCATAGCCAGAAATGAATTTTTTGGGGGTGTCCTAGGCTAACATGGGTGGGCAGCTTACATACAGGTCTAGGCCCTACTAGTTGTACTTTTATTGATAAATTATACCTTGAAGTGCATCTGACAATGGATTTCTAAGCGGTCTCATTATGAGTGGCACTTTAAAATATTTTAATTCTATTATTTCAAGCGCTTACCGACATTAAAAATACCTTTATTAATCAGTATTAATTTATTTTATATTACAGTTCATAAATACACATCATGTAAAAAGCAAACAAAGAGCTCTTAACAGAAACATCAGATCCAATCGTGTAAGAAAACAAATATCAATGTATTCTTTTTTGAATCCTCTTTCCAAAAATGCAGAGAATATCAGAGCTACAATAAAACTTCAATAATAATTATTATAAGAACTTAAGATTTGCAACATGTGCAGAGTAGAACTAGGAAATGCAAAAAAAAAAATTCACATTCTTGTGTCACCTCAGTGACAGCAAAACAAACTTCCTCCAGTGCCAAACACTTTGTGAAGTAAGACAAATCCCTGTAAAAAAAACAAAGCAAAATGCCATATCTCCAAAAAGGCAGCAAAGGCAAACATTATACCAGGCCCTAGAACACTAATACACTACCTAGTGGGGCAAACAGAACAAGCCAGACTGCTACAAATCCCTACAGAGAAACTGCTTGCTACTGCCCCTCTGTCACACATGCGCACCACAGACAGACCCTTACCCAATACAGAATAAGGGACTTCAAATCAGAAGCAAACATGCAGACAAAACTGAAATGGAAAACCTGAGAAATCAGCCTCAGACTCTGGGAACACTGGATTCCTGAAGAAACAGCAAAATACAAAACATATATAAAAAATGCACATTCCCAAAGATGGCATATTTCAATCACTGAAAGTCAAAATAATTTTTTAATTTTTTCCTTTGTTTTAATGTTTGATCTTATTTTTCTAATCAGTTGGGCCCAGTCTCTTTGTTCCCCTTGTCTGTCTTTTCCTAATTCCTTCTCTCTTATCCTGTTTCTTCTCTCTCCACTTGTCTTCTTTCCTTCCTCCTCCATACACACACACTCTTGCTCACATGCGCTCTCTCACACAGGCTCCCACTCTTGCAAGCTCTTTCTCACATACACACAGGCTCCCACTCTCATATGCTCTCCTTCTCACATGCAGGCCATCACTCTCATATGATCTCTCTCACATGAAAATTTCCACTCCCACACACAAAGTCTTTTGCTCTCACTCTCATATGTTGTATCTCACATTAGGCTCCCTGTCCCCCCTCACAGACACACAGAAGCTTACTCTTACATTCTCTCTACCAAATCAGGTTCACATTCCCATAAAACACACAGGCTCTCACATGCTCTCTCTCACATACACACACACACACACACAGGCTCTCATTCTCATAAGCATGCTGCCACTCCCACACACACACAGACTCCATTCACATGCTCTCTTTCACACAGGCACCTACTTCCACACACATGCTTCCTTACACACACAGGATCTCACTTCTACATGCTTTTTCTCTTTCAAACACACATGCTCTCTATATCTTACACATAGGTTCTCACACTCACATGCTCTTTCTCACACACAACTTCTCCACTCCCACATGTTCTCTCTCATACACACACATACACACATCCCCAGGCAGGCTCCCATTCACACTCACACACACACACACACACACACACACCCAGGCAGGCTCCCATTCATACCAATACCGCCCCATCCCCAGGCAGGCTCCCATTCACTCACAAACAAAAAAACCCAGGCAGTCTCCCTATTAGGACCAGAAGGGGGAGCCTATTCTGCTGCTCCTCTTTGTGTGACGGTCCCGGTGCTATTCAAAAATCTTGCAGCTAGCACTTCCTCTATGCCAATGTCATGCATCACGAGATTGGGCTCTGTCCCAGTGGGGTTCTCTTCTTGGCCACTGGTGGAATGGGGTCCACCAGCAGCCTCTTGGGCCTCTTCTTTCTTTGACCACCGGTGGGATGAGAGCCACCCGGTGGCCTCGTGGGATGCCTCCCCTTTTCGACCGCTGCTCCGCTGGGTGTGCTCGCCAGTAGCACTGGGCTAAGGCTGCTAGGCCTTAGCTCAAAGTGGATGGGCTACTGCTCACCCAGGCCCACCCGTGGTTGTGCCACTGATTCATCCAACAGTCATATCATGTGAACCCCACCAGCTACCGCTTCTTTAGCCGTGCACGCTGCAAGGAAGATGCACCCGACCTCGATTAATTCATTCCCGACTCCTTCCCATAAGACCATCCAACGAGATTGGGTTTCCAGGATGTCCATGATGAATATCCCTACTTGTACTTTGCCTCCCACAACCCCTCCAGTCCCTGCCTCTGAGAGGACTCCTTCCCCCCCCCCCCCAGCTAATTCTCTGCAGCTGAATTTAGCCAATAAAGTGAGAGGGGTCACTTTTAGCCCCAGGTATTCACCCACATTACGCCTCAATTACCCAGGTCAATCCTTCTGAAAACGAACCCCTAAGGGACTAGTTTTCGCCTCAAATTCACAAACCAGTAAAGGGGGGAGGGATAAGTAAATTATGCAGATTAGCATGGATCTTAGAAAGCATGTATGCAAATATACCTGCTGGATTTAATTTTCAAAGAGAAGATGTGGGTAGTTTCCTTTCGATAACCAGCATCAAGGCCCATGAGTACCTTTCACCTAACCAAGTGGACAAAAGTCTCTTACCCAGGGTATTGGAGAAAAGATATTTACCTGCGTAAACTGGCTTGGCTGAAAGTTACCCTCCTCAGTCTGGCCATGCGCGCTTTTAACAAGAGGGATTCCCCCAGGACATGTTTAAGTTGAGGGTGGCAAGAGCCTGCGTCTTGTTTTTGTTGGAATGTGATAGATTTTCTACTCCAGAAGAGACGAAAGACCATTGAACGTGAGACACTGAAATCAGTGCCTTCTGTATATTACTGGAAAGGGATGGAAACTGCAGGGGGTTTTACTTCCCCATTTATGCTCTTAATTTTGATGACTAAACTTGTAGCCTTGGTTTTTACTTTATTTTATTTGTATAAGGGCAACTTGTTCTTAGATGTTATACATTAATATCTCATTAAGTAACTTTATGGTATTTTCCGATTGTTGTTGTAAGTTGACCAGTACAGTGCAGACCTAAATAATTTATTGTATTCCGTATTGATTGGGTATCAACTCTGGAAGACAGAAAAAATCCGGGAATAACTAGAATACAATCAAAATGCAAAAATTAACTAGTTATATTTAGAATCTTTGCTGCGAGAAACCACTATAATGGCTTGATATCAATTTTTTGCAGTTAAATTTAGTTAACCATTGGCTTACAAGAAGTTTCTGAGAAATTCAGATCTCTTGCCAATACTGAGGTCTTCTCTCTATTATAACATTTTTTTTTAACAATTTAATGAAGGTCAATAAAGGTTAACTAAATTTTAACTGCAAAAATTGATATCAAGCCATTCTAGTGGCTTCTCGCAGCAAAGATTCTAAATATAACTGGTTAAATTTTGCATATAAACTCTGGAAGGCCTTACATTAAATAAAATTAAATTTGCAATGGTGCAAGCACGGTTTTGTCCCCGATTGGCTGCCCGTGCAATTATCGGGTTACGCAGTATGCGCACCACTTGTACGTCTGCCCTTGAGGTTGATTTTCATGGGAAACCACCAGGAATGGGTCTCACTCACCGACTGCGATAATACACACACTCGATAAATCTTAGCTGGGGAGGGTCCGAGGAATGGCGCAGTTCCCAGATATTTCAAGTTTTGTCCTGATTTATCAAGCCTGATAAAGATCACAATCGGCAATCTTAATCCAATTTGTTCTTTGTCCTCCAGCAAACACCTGGATTAGAAGCAGGGTATGCGACTATCACTGATCACAGTCATTCATCTCTGGTTATCCAGAATCTTGAGGCTGTCTCTGGGGTGTTTTACAATGAGATTTACGCTGCTGAGTTAAATAAAAAAAAAAAAAAGACAGAAGGCCTCGGGCTGCTGGAAGCAGAAGAAGGGAACAATCATTAAAAAGTGCTTAAATTATGATTTATTTTTGCACAGCTTGCCGTAATTTCAAAAAACGGCATTGATCAGAGAGGCTTGCACAAAACCTTGTCCTTACTGTCTGTGACGTTGCAGTGATGGAATCGTAACCGTACCTTCCTCAAGCCATTCCGAGCCCTAGGATGCGAGCACAGAAGAAAGTTAATTATGCGGAATATAAATTAGTAACGCGGCATTAGAAGACTTTTTTTTTTTTTTTTCAAAGGCTCGCTAAATAAATTACGACGGTGGGGTTCATGTTTTATTCACAACGCTGGGGTTGCCAGCTGAGAACACAGAAAATTAACATTCTTTCAATTAAAGCAGCCGTAAGGATTTCCCTTCTACCACATCTGTCCTGTTTTTTTTTTTTGGGACCTTCCTCGCTCTCTTACGTTTCGTAAATGAACAGTGAACTCGTATTATATCGGCATGAAAAGATCATGTTCCGTGCAAGGCAATTCTCAAAGCCATTTACCGGGGTAGGCAGCGCTGGATTTATCTTGGTAAATGGACCCTGTCTGATAATTTCCTTCCCCCAGTCTGTGCACGTTTAGGCAGGTTTTCAGGGGGCAGCGGGGTGTGCATGTTGTAGACGGGACTGGAAAACAATGCACATAGGTTGCATTTACACGCGTTAATTGAAATGTTTACCACAAATCTTCTGCGGGTTCTTTGTCCCTGTGGAGAGTTTTTTTTTTTCCCCAAGGAAGACTTCTCCAAACCTAGGTGGACAGTCTGAAAACTTATGAGAACGCACACATTTGAAGGATAACTTTCAAGGATCTCCATGTGGCCCCGTGTACATGTGTATACGGCCACGTGTGGATCTACTATTATATTTTATCATCTGTGCGTATCTGGTCTGTGCAGGTCATAGAATATGTGTACAACTGCTCCCCTCAGCAGTCAGGTTCAAAGCGAGAGGTCAGGTCCAGCCAGTGATCAAGGAGGATCCGTGCCTAGGCCAGAATCGGAATCCAGGAAGTCAAACCGAGGGGAACAGGAACAGAGGACAATATTGACAAGGCACGGACAGAGAAGAAGAGAGCCGACAAGTAAGGCACACACAAAAATTAGCAACATGCACTGGAACAAGAACACACGAGGGGACCTGTGGCCGGGGCAAGGGGAACAGTCTGAAGAGGCCTTAAATAGGCCTACGGCCAGTGATGTCATCAGCGGCCCTAGGCCTACTATTTTTTTATTGGACCGACATTAATATGCTTCTTGACTAGGTTTCGGGAACTGACACTCCACTAAGACAGAATGAGCAAATGATGACATTGTCAGAAAATACAAGTGAATCATAAAATAGATTACAATAATGGTTTGAATGGCGAGGAGGAACGGGGGAAGGAGGAAGGGCTGGGTTTGAAGCGATAGAGTGATAAGGAGCTCTTCAGAATCGGATGGAAAGGTACCTGCGCATACAATGGGCACATGGTAAGAGACACAAAAGGGGCTGAATTAGCACACGCATGAAACTAGCGAGCAGCACCAGAATCAAGCAATTTTTCCACTAAAACAAGGGAAGACAGGGGATCAGAAATATATTGAGATAAAAACAGCCCCACAGTTCTCGTTCAAGCTCAGTTTGTTTTCTTCTGTGCTGGTTCATGTTCTGATGGTTGTCATGAGCAGGGAAAACATCGCTGGAAGCTCGGGGGTAAAATTCCTTAAGGCATTCTTTGAATTGTAGTGCGGTGTCACAGGGAAACCACATGGGTCATGGCCTAGGAACCACACAGAGTACCTGTGTATACAGCCTAAAAGCTTTTGTAAAAAGTGGCGCGCATGGTAGCAGCATAAAGAGATTATGCAGATAAATTAATGTACATACAGTCACGCTATAATTGCTTTTTAAATTTGTGGTTGCTTTACAGCATAGCTCCTCAAGCCTTCCTCCGTCTGATTTAAGTAATCTAATAATTCTTCTTTAGTGCCAGTCAATCTTCTTTATGGACTTAACATGGGAAAAGTATAGTCAATCAATCCTTGACTTGATAGATTTTATGATTTAATAGCAGGCTAAAATGTCGGCACGTTTAGAGAGATTGATTTGTACAGGTTATATGAATACAGATAAAGGATCTTTCACCATTGCATTTATAGGCAGTCTGAGAGAGAGAGAGAGAGAGAGAGAAACAGGCAGGTGACACAGCAGTAAGCAGCCCACACCCTTAGACCACAGATGGTAAAACATCTTGGCACTACATACAGTGAAGCAGCTAGGGAACAGAAAAGGGTAACAGGGGGCTAGTGAAGCAGCTCACCTGTTAGTGGTTTAAACTCTTATCTGCTCCAAACCTGAGCTCAAGGCAAGTTGCATTCAGGTACAGTAGGTATTTCCCTGTCCTAAAGGGTTTACAATCTTTCAAATAACTCTGCCCGGCCCCATATATGGACCTGTATGGCTGCATGGAGATATGAGGAAGTGAGTAATTGGTAGGGTTCCTCTGGTATATAAAGCCAGACCACCATCTTAAGGGTATGGATTTTCTGTTTCCCTTCTCAGGGGCAGCGTGCCATGGCTGTCCCCTGATTTTACGGTTGAACTCTTAATGCCGCCATGGAGCCTTTTACTTTGGAGATGGGAGCTTCTGTCCACCCTCCTCATACCTTGTATATTTTTATTGAACTTGAGTATCTAGGGACTCAGTTAAATTATTTTCTTCCCTGTTCTAATTTCAGTGGAAGAGGTTGCTTCATTGAGAAGGGTTGTAGGTATCCAAGGGAAGAATGACTTACAGCCATCCAGAGGAGAAGGAAAGAGGGGGGGAAAGGAGTTGGGATGGACCCCCTGTTAGAGCTCATGAACATTTACTGGGGATTTTGGAGAAGAGGCATAACAGGAGGTATCACTTTATTACAAAAAGGTAGAAAAGAATAATAATTGGTGCCTTTCAGGTACCGTAAGGAAACTAAGGAGCTCAGAGGAGAAAAGATGGCGAGGTAGGAGATCAATGACTGTGTATTTGAAAGGACATCTAACTTGAAGAACATCTTTAATATTTCACCTACACTGGAAGAATACAATTTTCCAGGATGGGAGAAACATAATCTAATTTGAAATTATTTCGATCAAGCCTGAGAACTTGGCTATTCACCAAGGCATTTGAGGAATCAGATTGACTCCCAAATATTTGTATTGTGAAGAGTAATTTTTATTTCCAATGTTTAATCTATTTTCTGTTTTTACAAATGTTTTTATACGTTTTAATGTCTTATTTTATAATTTATTGTATTATTAATGGCACTAATTAATTGTAAACCATTATGATGGTTTTATGGAGTGACAGTATATAAAACCAATAAAGTGAATAAGTAAAGATAGTATTACCCAATACAATTTTAACATTGCTATATGTGCCTATCTGTAAACCATTGTGATGGTATATAACTTAACGATGGTATAGAAAAGATTTTAAATAAATAAATAAAGATTAAAGACTGAGCTGGCTTTACCATCTAAGTGAGACTGTAAGAAGTCACAAATGTATTCAAAAGTGCTTGTAATATCAATAAGTGCATTAAGCAGCTGTAAAGAGAATTTTTATTTCAAAACATCTCAGTAAACGTTTTGTTGGAAACCATCCATGCTTCCAGCCTTGTCTTGACTCTAACACCCATCAGTGCTGTGATCATCACTGCCCTATATGCTGACTTTAACTGGGATTGAAGTAATTGCAATGCAAGGGTCCCCCTTCCCCCTCACAGGGAACCCTGAAGTTTAAGACACTTTAACCTGATGGGAAGAGATGGCCTCTGGTAGCTCTATCTGCGTACAGCTAGCCCAGGGGCTACATAAACCTCTGGGATACATGTGCTTCACAATTAGCACATACAGCAGATAGCAGCAGCAAGGACTGCCATGGTCTGCCTGGTTATTTTCACCTGCAGTTTTACAGCTAAGGATATATCCCAGTTATTAGTTGTATGCGTTTGACTACCTGCAGGATATCTCCTCCAGTTCAGTGACGGAAGACCATTCTGAGTAGATGAGCCTACAAAAGCAATCTCTCAACCCTTTTCCTACCTCTGCCCTCTCTGTTTGTCCCAAATCAATGTATTTAACTTCACTCGCATTATTGCCTCTGCCACCCCTGCTGGTAAACTCAGGTGTGCACGCCTGTAGAGCCCTTTCAGTACATTGCATTGAAGACATGACATTTACTAATCTACAGGCCAACGCAGGAACTTCCAAAGTCTCACAGGCACACATGTAGCCAAGATTTGGCAGTGCTCTCTGTTCTTCTGTGTATTAGTACAACCCTACAAGAGATCATCTTGCCCTTATTTCAGTATCTTGTTGATTGCAGTTGCCATACATCATAAAAACCATAGAAATGTGTTCACCTACGGTACTGTAAGCTGAAGAGCCAGTTCCGCTCTCAAGTAAGCCAGAAACTGAATTAGCATCAGCAAATTAAGTCCACCCTTGATGTGGGTAGGCTGGAGAAAATCTGGCTGAGCAGTATATGTAGAGTCCTACATGCTGGCTGCCAGAGCTGGATATAGCCTTAGATAAACAGAGGGCTTCGGTTTCCAGTTCTCTCCTTTTAAAGAAACAAACAGAAATAAATACTGATTAAAATCCTCCAACAAGATGATGTGCGATTTCAAGAAGAGTGTACACAGTGCAGGTTTCCAGAGGTACAACACGCAGTATATTTGCATGCAGTGTTTCCATTTTATGCAAATATGTCTCATGGAGGATATCCTGAAAATCTTACCAGCTGGGGGAGGAGGGGGAAAGTGGGGTCTCTGAGGACAGGCTGAAAAACCGCAGGGGAGAGTCGTGCCTGGTTTTGTATTTGACAGGGTCCGTGCGTTCACAGACAGACTGAGATTGCAGTTAATGCCAGGAGGTAAGGCCGTTTGAGAACTTGCTGTTGGTTTACTGAGATGGTCCTGGATATGGGTGACGTCTGTTGTAAAACGGTCTGAGCTGTTACTTACTTTGTTATGAGCTTAATTAGACACGTCATAGTTTCTTGCTTGTACAGATAAGGCAGAGAACAATTCAGTTACTTTGGTTTAGTTGAGAACATTGAGATGGTTCATTTGCGCTATGCAGCAGAAATCGGAACATTTTCTCTGGATCAAATAGCTAATTGAAGGCCCATCAGATGACTTCCCTGGAGAAAATTGCAGAATTAAAGGTCAATAAACAAAAACAATTATATAAGGTGATACCATTTTATTGGATGAAATGTAATATACTTCTTGACTATTAAATGAGTCCAATAAAAAGGCATCACCTACACCTTATTTAAGAACATAAGGTAATAACCACTGCTATTACTGGCATCAGTAGCATGGGATCTTCTTAGTGTTTGGTAATTGCCAGGGTCTTGTGGCCTGGTTTGGCCTCTGTTGGGAACAGGATGCTGGGCTTGATGGACCCTTGGCCTGACCCAGCATGGCAATTTCTTATGTTCTTAGTTAATTATGTTATTTGTGAAGGCAAGAGAGGCATCAAGAAATGTATCATCCCCCATAAAACCCCCGGCAATCTTTTTAACACACTGACACTGGAGTTGAGTAGGTGGCAACCAATTTTATTCGGTTTGTCTCATTGCAATTAACTTCACATGTATCTGTATTAAAACTTGGCAAAAGTAATAAGCTGTGGAAAGAGGAAAGATCCTGTGGCCAGGGATCTGCATGCAGGTCCGTTGCCTGTGTTGGCGACTCAGCTGCTATTTGCTCTGATGCTTCCTGTATCTCTCGTCACCAAAGGCAGTCTGGGCCCTGGCAGGAAGAGTCCCTGCACTTGAGCAGCCCCAGGTTACCCACACAGTTGCATATACAGGTGGTGCCGATGACTAGTTGGGTAAATTATGTCACGGAAGCACTTGTCATAATGGCTCAGCATCCTTCACTGCCTAACTGTGACATGTTTTGGAAGGAGCCCTCCCACGCTATGTTCTACTGATGGTTTTTTTTTTTTTTTCCTTTCCGAGCAGAAGAAGAAACAGACTGCTTGCTTTAATGTTTGGGAAACGTTTTCGGAAGCTTCGACCAGTGTTCCCTCTAGGCTGTGCGCGAGTTGTGTGCGCACGGGTTGTGATCCCTGCACCTACAGAGAAACATAGCACGCAGAAGACATCCCAATATTGTTCGCGTTATTCCGGCTCGCGGTGCTCAGATTCGAGTTTGGCTTCTAAAGGTTGCACAAAAGGAAACTGTTTGCTTCACGCGGTCTTTCAAACATTTGAGGGAACGTGGGGCCAGCACTTGAGGAGGAGCTGTAGGGCAGGCTTCTTCCGCTGCTGGTGAAATGGAGCCCATCGGTGGACACACGGGCTTCCTGATTCTTCCCCCGCCAGTTGGATCGGGTCCACCGGCGGTAGCGTGGGCCTCTCCTTGCTCCCGAAGCCACCTCCCCCGGGTGTGCCACCCTGTGCCGTTGCCCAGTTTGCACACCTGGTCATCCCGGACCTGCAGCAGCATATAGTAAAGGATTAATAATAGCCTACAACTAGTGTGTTAATACCTATAACGTCCCTTATATGTAGGTGGCTGAATACTTTTCTTCTGTTATTATATATGGCAGACTTTGTGGCTTGTCTCCCAGTTTGCCGGCGTGACCTGCTTTATTAAATTATTACCGCTGTTTATTTTTCACCTTTTGCTTTATATCATACTCTCATCTTCAATTTGTTTCCATTGTGTTATTTGCACCCATGGAAAAGAACATCAGAATAGCCCGGCCCCCTGAGAAAAAGCGCCATGTGCAGAGTGCTCCATCCTCAGCCGCCTCCTCCCAGCTTCCTGCAGTCGTGGTTTAGGGAGGCACCAAACCTCAGGGGGATGGATCACGTCTTTATGCCAAAGCGCCTCCCATCTCCTGCCTCCCTTTCTGTCCATGGCCCTGAATATCATTTCATTCTTCCCAGCTGGCATCACGGGGGTCTCCAAGCCTGCTCCGTACAAACCTTGCGGAATGGGATCTGAATCAGCTTTCATCCCAGCTGCGGAAAGTGTCAAGGTTTGCATTGTTATCAAACATTCAGTCAGTCCTTCGGACCCTTCACATTCTTTAGCTTCTATCATGCTTTGTCAGTCTAGAAATCCTGGGGGTTATATTAACAACCGAACAGATGGCATGTGCAGTTTTAATATGATATCCGAAGCCTGAACATACTGCGGCATATCACCAAATCCTTACAATATTTCATCAGCTCTCGTTACAGAGTTTTCGAAAGGTCCTAGACTGATGTTCTTCTCGTCTACATTAGTCTTTTCTGCTCTGTTCTTTAATTAAATTTGGCAGAGAGAAAACTTGCCTGTAATTCAGACCCATTTAAAATAAGTAAAAAGAAAAAAAATGTCCTAGAATGTTTTTCCGCTGTTCCCTTCTCTGTATTCTGCTCTTCCAACTGCTCGGCTCGCTATCCGGGCGTCAAAGCGTTGGCAAACGAGAGGCCTGCGTGCTGGGGCTGTCGGCCGTTCTAACCCCGAACCCTCCTTTCCAGCTGCTACTGCCATTGCATTTCTCAGCTTTGAAGACTTTTTCTGCTGGCAGGGAGAGGAAGGGTTGGTATTCGTACAGCTGCGCCGCTGGAACTATTCTCTATAGATTCCAAGCACATGGCTTCCTTGGTGAACTTGGTCCTCCACTGACCCAGGGGAGGTCTTAGTTCTGAGGTCATTTTCCCCCAGCGTCATCTGCCTGGGGAACAGGATGGTGCAGTGCTTTTTGCTGGACACACAATCTTCTTTTCCGATCTTTCTATCTCAGTGGTAATACTTTCTCGGTCCTGGGATTCTTACCCCTGCATTCACTTATTTGATAGTCCTAGGAAAATAAAGTTGGCTAGCTGCAAAAGTATAAATGAGAAATTGTGTACAATTCTGGTCGCCGTATCTCAAAAAAGATATAGTTGCAATGGAGAAGGTACAGAGAAGGGCAACCAAAATGATAAAGGGGATGGAACAGCTCCCCTATGAGGAAAGGCTGAAGAGGTTAGGGCTTTTCAGCTTGGAGAAGAGACGGTTGGGGGGGGATATGATAGAGGTCTTTAAGATCATGAGAGGTCTCGAACAAGTAGATGTGACTTGGTTATTTACACTTTCGAATAATAGAAGGACTAGGGGGCACTCCATGAAGTTAGCAAGTAGCACATTTAAGACTAATCGGAGAAAATTCTTTTTCACTCAACGCACAATAAAGCGCTGGAATTTGTTGCCAGAGGATGTGGTTAGTGCAGTTAGTGTAGCTGGGTTCAAAAAAGGTTTGGATAAGTTCTTGGAGGAGAAGTCCATTAACGGCTATTAATCACGTTTACTTAGGGAATAGCCACTGCTATTAATTGCATCAGTAGCATGGGATCTTCTTAGTGTTTGGGTAATTGCCAGGTTCTTGTGGCCTGGTTTTGGCCTCTGTTGGAAACAGGATGCTGGGCTTGATGGACCCTTGGTCTGACCCAGCATGGCAATTTCTTATGTTCTTATGTTCTTAAACTAACCTAGGAGCCCTAGCGGACGAATTATTTTATCTACCAGAAGTCTGCACAGCTGAACGCCCCTGAACTTCCTTTCTTGCTGCAGGATTTTCCCACATTTCCCGCAGGCACTTACCCCGTGCTGCTACAGCAACGAAGCTGACACGTGTGGCGGGGTTAGAAAGGCAAGCCCCCTTAGTTTACCCTCTGACCCGAGGGCAGAGGGCTTGTAAGCAACATCTCCGTTTCACTCTCCTTCCATTGACATGCTGACCTCTGGACCAGCAAATGGTTATTTATGCATTTTCAGCAGCTGCAATACAGGTCCTTGCAGCAGCCATTAATCATCTCCAACTTAATCAATAAGTACGCTCGCTTTTCTAATGAAACACACTTGACTCTAAAATGCATCAATATGTGAGAAACTAAAGACGCTCCGACCATTTTTAATGCAAACTATGAATGCATGCTCTCTTACTCCGGTATTGAGTTAGTGGCCAATTATCCCTTTCCAGCAACTCAAGGACTGCCACTGTTTTGATCGCTACACATTGAGCGTAGCATCGAATACAAGTCCCTAATTGAATTTCCAGTGATGTCTGAATTTTATCTCGTCCGGTGTCATGCATCACTTGTTTTCTACAAGGAAAACAACGTATACCATGGTAGAACTGCAGAGAAGCAGCCGGCTTTCACTGAAACCAGCGCTATCTTATTTCAGTAATCCATCATAATCCCTGTAGAAATCACCCGGGAGAGGTTCAATATTTGTAAAGTTGCTGGCATCTCTGTGAAGAAATGACGGATGTGTTGCCTCAGTTAGAGGTTTACTGGCCTTGTTAAATTTTAGAGCTCTTAATTTGGAAATATATTGCACTTTTCTTGTAAGGCTGCAATCACATGCGTCGGAGATAATTAAAACAGATTTAAAAAAAACACACACACAAACCAGCAATAGCCTTTCCAAATGGCAATCCGATAACCATTTCATCAGCGCGTTAGATCACTAAGCTATAGAGATTCACACCTATGTGACCTTGGCCAAGCAACACGGAAGGCAAGTCTGAAGCTGATCTAACCGCATCAAAATGGATGAACACATCCGGATGGGGCCATTTGAAAATGTCCCTGCATCATTGCAGGTAAACAGCACACCTGCTTGTGTCCCTGCTGGAAAGGGGAGGATCTGGGTGGAAGGGGTGGGGCGAAGATGGGAGGAGGGTGAAGTACACACGGGCACCGTACTACACAGGGCTTTGCATCTGCTATAAACTCTTTGTGTTGGGAGTAGGGCTTTTGATCCCCCTTGGAAAATGTTTGAGGATATGCAGTCTTCCCCGCCTCTCTCAAAATTGCCTCAGTTATCGTCAGTCTACCACCTACAGCAGGACGGAAACAGTGACCTTGTCCCTTGTTTTCCTTTTGAAAACTTCCAGGCACCACGTGTTAGCATCCACTCCTGACTTATTTGAATGCAGTGTAATAAGGTGCGCTGGGCTGCGTGTGCACGTCAGCCGCTGTTTTGCATGCATATTTCTGGGTAGAACTGCACTTTCTATGTAATAGGGAGTTTTAGGCACAAAAAATGTATAAATAAGTAAGCAGATTAGTGCTCCTCCTTGCAAATTTCATGTTAATGAGGGCATTAGCTATTATTCCCAATGCAGAGAGGTGCGTAGGCTTTAGTCATTTTTTCTTAACAGTGAAAATTTAACTCCTGGTCAGAGGTGGAGTAAACTTTCTGTGGCTAGTGTTAGTCTATGGGGCTCTATACTCAGAATTTATATGCATGTAACCCCACCTCAACCAGGACACACAAAACGACGAGAGGTCCTGACCTTGTGTGAAAGAGGTCAGACTCCCAAATTTTATTTAGTGGGTTCAAAATTATGGGTAATGCAGATGAAGAAAGCAGGGGTAGTTTATATTCTAGTCAGGGTGGACACCAGCCTTCTTCTGACCATGAACCCTGGCCCCGTTCACTGTCCCTTAGTATTGGCAAAACAGTCACATCACACTTGGATAAACCCAAACTCTCAGCTTTCTTTCTGGTTGTACAGGAATAAAATCAGGTAAGTGGTGCTTACTGGGTGAGAGAAAATCTCCTAATGGCACACTATCTGGTATTCCAAAGGATAAAGAGTACCAATTCCTCAAGCTTCACTTCAACATCAACTAGATCTCCCAATTCTCCATACCAAACATTTACTGGAATATATAGCTTACATCCTTTATGGTTACAGTACTCAAACTTTCCCATCATTAAACACATCCTTTCACGTTCCAGTCCACCCTAGGGTAGATGCACTCCCCAGGGTAGATGCACTCCTTCCAGATTCCTCCTCCTTTTAAACACCAGACTGAAATCCATGTTGGGAATGAGGATCACATCCCTAAAGGTCAATTTTAGAAGCCCGGTGTGCGCCGAAATTAGGGGATGCGCGAACATGTAAGGCCGGCGCACGCCGAGCGGATTTTAAAAGCCGGACGGATACACGCGTACTTGCCGCTGTGCGCACAAATGAAAAGTTTTTTTAAAAAGGGGCGGGGCGTGGGCTGGACAGGGCAGGGGCGTTCTGGGATTTGACTATGAAATTTGCGCCTAACGCACACACAACCTTTAGGAGCAAAAATCTTTTTTTCAGCACACAAGGTGCACAAACCATGGGTCCTGCTCCTAAAGCATAGTTTATGCACATAAATCATGTTTTATAAACCATGGTGTGTTTGCATTAAACATGATGCATGCCCACTATTCATTGTATCAAGGCTTAATGCAACTCCATCATTGCTCCCTGCTTCAACGGCAGAACGGGAAAAGGGGAATTGGATTTAGACAACATCAGTGTGCTGCGGCAGTCAAAAAAGCAAACAGAATGTTGGGAATTATTAGAAAAGGAATGATGAATAAAACGGAAAATGTCATAATGCCTCTGTATCGCTCCATGGTGAGACCGCACCTTGAATACTGTGTACAATTCTCAAAAAAGATATAATTGCGATGGAGAAGGTACAGAGAAGGGCTACCAAAATGATAAGGGGAATGGAACAACTCCCCTATGAGGAAAGACTAAAGAGGTTAGGACTTTTCAGCTTGGAGAAGAGACGACTGAGGGGGGATATGATAGAGGTGTTTAAAATCATGAGAGGTCTAGAACGGGTAGATGTGAATCGGTTATTTACTCTTTCGGATAGTAGAAAGACTAGGGGACACTCCATGAAGTTAGCATGGGGCACATTTAAAACTAATCGGAGAAAGTTCTTTTTTACTCAACGCACAATTAAACTCTGGAATTTGTTGCCAGAGAATGTGGTTCGTGCAGTTAGTATAGCTGTGTTTAAAAAAGGATTGGATAAGTTCTTGGAGGAGAAGTCCATTACCTGCTATTAAGTTCACTTAGAGAATAGCCACTGCCATTAGCAATGGTTACATGGAATAGACTTAGTTTTTGGGTACTTGCCAGGTTCTTATGGCCTGGATTGGCCACTGTTGAAAACAGGATGCTGGGCTTGATGGACCCTTGGTCTGACCCAGTATGGCATTTTCTTATGTTCTTATGTTCTTATGTCCAATGGGGGGCCCCAACATTTATGGTTTGGAGAACAAATAAACATGGGAATAACTTGCTGATGCGGCTTTTAGTACCCTTAATTGCTAAGCCCGATACTTTTGATGCAGCTCCATCATTGCTCTCTGCTTGCATGGGGAACCTGGATTCAAAGAGCACCCCAGGGCCCTGATTTTTACTGTCTGGGAAACTGATAAGCAGATGCTGGCATAAGCTCGCTGGGCAGACTGGGTGAATCATTTGGTCCTTTTCTGCCGTCATTTCTATGTTTCTATGTTTTTTAAACTCCAGATGCATTTGCATACTTTTAGCTTAATGCATCCAAAGTTTACTTTTTTTAGCACATGAGTAAGGAACATGTGCACATTTCAACTCATTACTTATGCAAAAGTTCTTAAAATATACAATACAGTCAATGTCAGATAAGCATTGTATAATAACTGAAGAAAACAATATTTATGAATGATGCTGGAGAATGATAGAAGATGCAAATGCTAGAAGAGAATACTTTTTGATAACCAGCAGTCTGTTATCATTCAAGTCTATAACACCTGAAATTTTGTGATTTTACACTTATGCACAACTAGGTCCTTGGTTTTTTGGAGACAGAAATCCATGTCCCAGTGAATTAATTGTGCACATCGACAATTAACCTGGTAGTGCCTGCAGAGCACCATCAGGGAGATCCCCTAGGTAGTCCAATGACAATTATTCCTCAAATAATCTTCCCGTTGGAGCAGGAAATCAAGCCCCCTTCCCCCTTTCTGAATCTCGTTCTCTAACCTCTGGATAAACAAAAGAAGCCCTACAAATGTCATTTTGGGGGGGGGGGGGGGGATCTTAAAGATACTGCCAGCTGGCACCTATCATTAAATACAAACTAAATTCTATCTCTTTCCCTTTCATCTCTGAAGAGTGAATATTCTCTGTAGAGTTTCTTTCTTTCCTTTTTTTTGACAGTAAAAATACATCAAAACACCTTTTGGTGCTGGATTAATTCCAAGGTTCCATCTAAAATCATTGAACCACAAAAGCAGCTTACAGTATCTGATGTAAAGCAGAATAAGCATAGCAAAGGGGGTGCTGCAGGAACTGTAAAAGGGCTGGGTAATGAAAGCACACCGCACAATGCTTTTGTTCGCCTTTATCTTTGTCAGTCAGCTTCGGCCCAGCTAAAGAAATATTAAGGCACTGAGGCAAAGCTGAATGTCTTGATTTTCCTCATTGTTCTCTTATCAAAAGTGCATACAGTAACACTCTTACACAGCACAACGTATTTACAATGATATACAATCTGATAATGTTTATAATCCCTATATATATAAATATATAAGTCAGTTTCCTGCCAGTTTGTGCCCTTCGAGTGTGCTGTTTGCACTTGGTGCTTGCTGTTGGCAATCAGCTGTGCTGTTTGCAATCAGTGCCCACTAGGTCCCTCTGGTGCATGTGCAAAGTGGACACTAGGGCTCATAGGGGAGCTGTGGCAGAGCCTGCGCAATCTGCAATGTCATAGACGGTGGGGCAGGAGCTCCTCAGTTTGATTTGGGGTAAAGTGGGGTGGGTGCCAGAGGTTTCTGCTGTGCAGGGGACATGGAAGGTGGTGCTCCTGAAATCCAGGAAAATACCAAAGGCTTTCATTATTATCTTCAGATGTCCAAAAATATATGCAGTTCTGTGGATATCTAAAACAGAATGTGGGGAGAGCAATTTTCAGAAGCCATTTATTCAGGTAAATGCCAATTTAGCTAGGCATTGTGTGGTTAGAGCAGCGGGCTACAACCCAGGGAAACCAGGGGTCACATCCCACTGTCACTCCTTGTGGCCTTGGCCAAGTCACTTTACCCTCCTTTGCCGCAGGTACAAAATTAGATTGTAAGCCCTGTGGGGACCTGAATGTAATCCACTTTGATGTACACTCTGAAGTGCAGAATATAAAAATCTAAATAAATAAAATAAACTTGACTGAAAGTTTCCCAGTCTTTACCCGCAGGCCAAAAAAAGGGGGTTCGAGGGGCCATTTAAGTTAGAAGAGGGAAATAGCATAGGTAGATTACAATTTTAGATTAATCTGCATTATTTTCAAGGGGAAAAGTGCCTGCAGAAAAAGCAAATGCAAACTCGTGGCTACATTTTCCCGGGGCAATCTTCAAAGGAAAGTAAGTTAGTACCTTCCCTTTGAAAACTGGTACAACGACCATAGGCAAAACCCAGAAATTTCTCCAATGCATTCAGTCCAAAACCCAAACCCAAACCATTCCTTAAGTCTTTTTTTTTAATAACACTCCCTTCTTTCAGACAAGGGGAAACGGTGCTTCTCTTTCAGTGTGCTGATCTCTTGCCTGAGCTTGCAGCATCCTGGTGTCCCAATGAAGATCAGCTTTGCTCGGTTGTTGGATCTCTATTTGTAGTTCACCTTCTCTCTTGGGTTCCAGTAGCTCTCCTGCGTCTCCTCTTAGGATCAACAGCCAGCAGCATGTGCTAGGCACAATTTTAAGTCATTTTCAAGGAAGAAAGCAGAGGCAAGAGAGGAAGGGTAGTGGGCCTGCAATAATTACCTTTGTATGTACACTGTGTCTGACCACTATGTTTTATGGGGAGTTTTGACATCACTGTACTGGGTTCTAGTGCGGAACTGTTGCGGAGATACTTATTTACTGCCTGCACACTAGGTTGCATAGCCCTTTAAGTGGTGTTTTAATGTGACTGTTAAATATTTACTGGCGTGCATTGCTAAAACCTTTTGCTCGAGTTTTATTGCACAGGCCCTTTAAGTTTCTTTGGCAGATCAAACTGGTTCTCTCCAGATTTCTAGTTCTGTGCCATTATGGTTCTTTGCCGGCTTCATTTCAGCTGCCAGAAAGAAGTCTATTTAAATGCTTGCTGTTTGATCTCTGAATCACACCATGCTAGTGTTCTGGAGATACACCGGCAAAGACACCATGAAAGGCATTGCTAATTTACCCAGATGTCATGCAGCAGGGTCCTAATTTATTTGCTAATCTTTTCAAGGTTAGTATGTGCTACCATTATTCTCCCAAACATGAAAAGTACAGATCCATATTGCTGAATAATTTATCACAAGTTCTCCTTTTAATGTACGCTACAAATGAGAATTAAGAAAGTACACAGGCAAGAAAGTAAACAACTGAAGCATGCTATCATTTATTTACCTTCAATAACAAAAAAAAAAAAAGTTACTATACCTTATTTCATGCATCTTATTCTTTAATCTTTTTCGAAGGTTTTATAGCATTGCGAAACAGAGAACCAAGAAGGGCTATCAAATTTGTGTTTAATTTTTCTCATTCTGACATCCTCAATCACAAGTGGCTGATATTATTATTATTAGTTCCTGCTGATATGGCTTGATACTCTTACAGCAGCCTTGAGCCAAGACGTAGAAGACAACATGCAAAGCTTAATCCTCTGAAATCTGCTTTAGCGTTTCAAACTTGTGAATTTCTATGAATTCCCTATGCAGCCATTTTACTCTAAACCATGCATCAATCATTCTGTTAGCAGTTTTACACTTGGTCGTTGGTTCTAGTCATAAGGGGCCTTATTCAATAAAGATTTTTTTTTTCCCCCATAGATACAGAACAACAACAAAGTCAGTCATTTTTTTTTTTGAGCCAGCCTTGTGGTTTCGCATCTCCCCAATCCATGGTTTAAAGAACAAGGGGACGAGAGCAATGTTTTTTGACATTCTACCAAACCTTACACAGGCAGAGACAGCGCACTTTGAGATAAAGACTGAAAATTATTAAATCATTTTACCACCCCCCCGTACACACATTGGTCTTGATATAATACTCGGAAAGGTTTTTCTAAATTTGAATTAATAAATCTGAATCATTCACTCTAGGGGGCTGTTGTACTAATTCGCAGGATTTTCTGTAGGTGAGCAGCCCATTTTTGTGAAAGTTTGCTACAGATACAAATGAACTCCCCAGCGAACCTTTGCAAGAAATTCAGTGCAGAAAAACCTTTAAAAAAAATTGGCCCAAATAATTTAAAATCTTTACTGATGGTAACTGTGCTGTTCGTACCTCTGACTGTGCAGGTAAAACTGCCCTCCCCAAAACCTAGCACACCACCAAAACCTCACCCCGAGTTCAGAATGCCCCCTCTTACCGTGGTATAAAAAGTTGGCTAATATGTGTGCCTCCCTAGAGATGTTCGTTCTCTCTCTCGCACTCTCTCTCTCTCTCTCCCCCCTCCCCCCAGGGATTTACACTAAATATTATAGCATGCATTACCTTATCACATGCAATGTTAAGCATCCTTCATTTTCATAAATTCCTCCCA
This sequence comes from Rhinatrema bivittatum, assembly GCF_901001135.1. Taxonomy (NCBI): domain Eukaryota; kingdom Metazoa; phylum Chordata; class Amphibia; order Gymnophiona; family Rhinatrematidae; genus Rhinatrema; species Rhinatrema bivittatum. The sequence continues at coordinate 16,195,293 of NC_042628.1, read as the reverse complement.
CTTGACTAATTTTTTAAATTTGCATACATATCTCACGATGTGTTATCTATTGCATGCAATATCACGGGCGTTAGGGCCCTAACACCTGCGATAACATCCTAATGCGATTTGATAAATGACCCTGTTGGTCAGCCAGATATTTTACTTCACCCTGGACCACTCTAGGAATTCATCTTTTTTTTATCTAGCTAAAATTTATCCAAATAAGTTGCTCAATATTTAAAAATTTGCCATTTAGTTGGATAACTTGTGAGATATCCAGCTATATGCCTTTGATTATTGACGCCTAAAGACTTAGCATGCATGCTAAATTTGATCCTGAAGATGTTATCAGGTAAATGATAAAATTAGGGCAGACCCCTAATTCCACACACAAACTCTCATATATTGTCAATCTGGCATACACCGAGACAGCTCCACCTTTGTGTATGGAGTCATCTCATAGAAACATATAGAAACATAGAAATGTCGGCAGAAGAAGACCAGGCGGCCCATCCAGTCTGCCCAGCAAGCTTGCGCACTTTTTTTTTCTCTCATACTTATCTGTTACTCTTGGCTCTTAGTAACCTTTTTTATTCTATTTCCCTTCCATCCCTGCCATTAATGTAGAGAGCAGTGTTGGAAATGCATCTAAGTGAAATAGCTTAATTAGTTAGGGGTATTAACCACCGGAATAAGCAAGCTACACCCATGCTTATCTGTTTATCCAGACTATGTAATTCAGTCCTTGTTGGTTGTTGCCTGAATATAGATCCACATTTCTTCATTCCCCCCTGCCGTTGAAGCAGAGAACCATGCTGGCTATGCATTGAAAGTGAAGTATCAGTCTTGCTCCCCTGCCATTGAAGCAGAGAGCTATGCATGAAGTGTCAGACTTTCTCCTCTCCCGTTGAAGCAGAGAGCTATGCTTTATATGCATTGAAAGTGAAGTATCAGACTTATTTGGTTTGACGTAGTAACCACCGTAACAAGCAAGCTACTCCCTGCTTTTTTGTGACTGCAAATCCTTTTTTCCACATTTCCTCATTGCCGCTGAAGCTTAGAGCAATGTTGGAGTCGCATTAACCGTGTGTATGTTTATTGAATAAGGGTATTATCACCAGGTAGTAGCCGTCGTTCCCGTGAGCCACCCACTCTTCATTTACATCCTCTAGACTTTATGGATCCACAGTGTTTATCCCACGCCCCTTTGAATAACGGTGTAGGCCAGCCCCTGACATCTTGTTGGTTTGTGAAAACACTATGAACATTTTGAGATATTTGGAAGCAGAAGCAGTTGATTTGGGGGATTGATGATGAATCAATTGGTTGTAAAGTGCATGGAGGTGGCTGGTGTTGCCTGTTAAGAGTGGACTTCGAGGAGAATATCATGGGAAGATTATGGACATGAGCAGATTGACAATATATTAGAGTTCGTGTGTGGAATTAGGGGTCTGTCCACCTGAAGATTAGGAGTGGGTTGAGAAATACCCCCTGAGGAAGCCCCAACGGGTGAAACAAGGCATCTTGTTGGGAAGAGTTTGGGAAGAGGTTATCATTTGGAAGAAGGGGGACAAGGTTATTGAGAAGAGAAGAGTTTATCATCTGGAAGCAGTTATTAGGGACACCGCGAGCTCTGAATTTTAAGTGAATAATTTTATATGGTGATGTATCTTAAGTGGATGTGGTGTGTTTGGTATGAATGTGTGTGTGGTTATGGGGGTTGAAGGGATAAGGGAATAAGATAGTCATTGACATGTCCATAATGAAAATAATGTGTTTCTTTATTGTATGACATTTTGAATATATATTTATCTGTAATATATGATACATTGTATTGAAATCATTCAATGTGAAAGATTGTTTGGAATAGTATAATAAAAAATGTTTTGTAACATTATTGTGAGATTATGTAATTGAATAATTCATTTATAAAGTTCTGTGTATGATTTAAGTCAGATGGCAAATACTGATATGTTGATAAGATCCCTATAGTTGGTGCTATATATTATCTAAGGGAATCTGTTAGCGTCTCTCTAGAATTGATACCATGGAAAACTTGGCCACCCCAAGGCTAGAAAATGTTCAGTCATCGAATGGAATTAAGCTTCAGTCCTTTGCAGGAAAGCCTTAAGATGAGGAAAGTGTTGCTTACTTGATGACTCCTTTCCCTCTGCTCTTCTTTTCCTCTTCTATGATCTTTTCCCTTTCCTATCCTGAATTTCTTTATCTTCTATGTTACACACCCACCGAGCCATCCCTTCCAGTTCAGACCCGCGAGTGCTCTTAGAGCTGGTGCCTGCAGTCCTTCTGCTTAGATAGACCTGGGCACGTCCCCTCTCCTTTAATAGTGACTGCCAGCGCTCAACCTCATTTCTCTTCTCCAGTCTCTACGTCTACGGTTGCTGCTTGAGATATGACCGTAGAGATCCATCATCTGGCAGAAGGCCTTCCGTACAGATGCAGCTATTAACACACCTCCCAATCTGTGAAAGCCAGAAAGTATATCAATTAAATGCAAATGAGTTACACATCGAAAGATGGTGTAACATTGAGTCTTCACTGGCCTGGTACTGACATCCTGCTCATGCTTCATGACAAAGAAAAATGTTGCTGTGCAGTGATTCTCAGAAAGATATTAAAATGTCCTGCAATGTTTGTAGAGCCCCAGTGGGATCCAGGAATATTTTTCTTGGTTGCCCCACATCCTTTGGAACAGCCTTTCAGTTGAAAATCCGGCAGCTGTAGACCTAATATATACTAAGGAGTGTGGCCTGGTAGTAAGATCATGCAGGATAGAGTAGATAACAGGAATGCACCCTCTTTGCCACAGCATGTCCCTTGGAGGCTGCTACTGCTGCAGTGGTTTTATTCCTGCTCGCATATTAGCAAATGGCACCAACTGACCAGCTAACCCTCTTCATCCCTTTGTCATTTTCACTAAACGGCCACTAACCCACGGAAAATGCCATGCATTAGTACTTCTGTGTGTTGAGTGTATTTTGTGCAGTTTTGTATTATTTCACAGAGTGCCTAGTAGTGGAAGGAATTTGTGTTGCCGTTATTGAGATGACCCCAGAATTTGACACCTTAGGGCCACTGACTCCATTTTTCAAGCCCAAAGAGCAAGGGCAGGAATGAGTGGGATCTCTCCTGCCCTTTCCACCATTCCAGACCTCCCGTATGGGGTAAGTGGGGCTCTGGAAGTCTCTGGCCCCAGAAAATCTTAACAGGGACTGGGGATCAGAGGGGCCTGAGGAGGCTCCAGCTGGGTAGGCCCGGGCCCTGGGATTAATATTTACCAGTGGGAGTAGGGGTCAGAGGGGCTGAGGGAGGCTTCGGATGGGCCTAGGGAGGCACATCCAGGTAAGCCCAGGCCCTGGGCTTCTGTTTTCCAGGCCAGAGAATGGTTAGAGGGCCTCGGGAAGGCCCATTTTTTCCTATTGTGCACAAAAATGAAAATAACCTGACTATTTTGGTACTTTTGTGAAAGGCTATTTTTGGTTCATTTCATTCGAAATGAACCACAAATGGCCTCATTCATCCTGTTTAGCATGTTTTTTTCAAATGAATGGACATCCCTAATAATTATTTGGGTTAGTGGTATTGTGGTGTTTATAGATTGGATTAATTAACCCATGACCATCATTAGGGAATAGAATCAAGTTAAATACTTGTATTACTGCTTCTTGGATTTGTGCATTGCTATATTTGAAAACTTCATATAGTTCCCTATCAGGGCCACATGCTTTTCTGGTTTTAGGTGTCTGGAGGCATTCTTTTATTTCCTATATTGTTTTATAGGAGTGTCTAGTGGTGTATGATACTTTTTGATTACCCTTTCCAGCAGATTTAATTTCTCTTGGGTGTGGTTTTTTTTTTTTTTTTATCTTGTGTAAGATTTTCAAGTTTGATCTGTTTATAGAGGTGCTGGAAGTGTGCAATTCAAGCTAAATCAGGTCTGATTTTGGATTTAAGCCTTTTCCACATGTTCCAGAAGGAATTGCTATCTATGGCTTCCTCAATTTCGGACATTTTTTTTCTTTATTTAAAATGTTTATATACCTCTTAATCTCCAATTCTTGCTGGTTGCAAACCAATATCCGTGAAATGTAAGACATAATCATAAAATCAAATAAAATTGACACACACACTGCAAAACATTCATAAAATATAAACATAGTCACAAAATCAAATCAAACTAACATATAAACATCTCTTTAACTGAAGGCATAGTACCAAACCAGTTAAAACTCACAATTCTTAAACCTCTACTAAAAAAACAAAATTTGTCACCAACAGATCCAGCCAACTTCTGCCCCATAGCCAACTTACCTCTGATTGCCAAACTGATGGAGAAAATAGTCAACAAGCAACTTTCGGATTACCTTGAAGAAATCAACATACTTGCCCCGACTCAGTATGACTTCCACAAATCTCTAAACATGGAATCCCTCCTTCTATCACTCACGTACACCATCCTCTTAAACCTAGAGAAAAGACAATCTTACCTTCTTGTTCTCTTAGACCTGTCCGCAGCTTTCGACACGGTAAAACACGCAATACTGTTAGAACGACTAGCAAACATAGGCATCAAATGTTCTGCACTCAATTGGTTTAAGTCCTTCTTATGCAACAGGTTCTTTAAAGTCAGGATAAACAATAAAGAATCTCAACCCATCCTCTCTCACCAGGGAGTCCCACAAGGATCCTCCCTCTCGCCCACCCTCTTCAACGTTTACCTTCTCCCGCTCTGCCAGTTACTCACAAACCTAAAGCTAACCCATTACCTTTATGCGGACAACGTTCAAATTCTCATCCCGATCACAGAATCCCTTCATAAAACTATGACCCACTGGAATGATTGCCTCCTGTCAATTAAACACCTTCTCGCCAGCCTCAACCTAGTTCTCAATTCCAACAAAACGGAGATGCTCATCATCTCTCAAGACGACAATCACACCCAGCTCAACCCACCAAGCTCTTCTCAACTGTCTATCCTTAACCTCAACCTATCACCGTATGTCAGGGATCTAGGAGCCTGGCTGGACAACCAGCTAAACCTAAAAAAAATTATTAACAATACCACAAAGGAGTGCTTTTACAAACTGCAAGTCCTCAGAAAGCTAAAACCACTTCTTCACTTCAATGACTTCCGCCTAGTGCTACAAGCCATCATTCTAACCAAGATCGATTACTGTAACTTCCTCCTGCTCGGACTCCCCTCCAACACCATCAAACCCCTACAGATGGTACAGAACGCCGCTGCCAGAATCCTCACCAACTCCATTAAAAGAGATCACATCACCCCCATCCTCCGTACCCTACACTGGCTGCCTATCAAATACAGGATCCTTTTTAAAGTTCTCACTATTATACACAAAGCGACGCACAACCTCTCTCCCCTCATATTAAGCACTCAACTGAGACCCCACACTTCATCCAGACCCATCAGAAGTGCATACAAAGGCACACTATATGCCCCTCCAGCGAAAACATCACTAAGGAAACGTGCCCTATCTACAGCAGGCCCCCACCAATGGAATGTTCTCCCCCCAGACCTACGACTAGAACCATGCCCCTTGGCTTTCAAAAAAAAAACTTAAAACTTGGCTTTTCATCCAAGCTTTCCCTGACACTTAACCCTGGCCTGGGTTCAACAACAGCCTTGTCCAATGACCAATGTACCTTCACTTAACTTTTGCCTCGGTCTAATTACAGTTCTGTCCAGGTCCCAGTGTTCAGTCCTGTCCAGTTCCCAATGTTTATGTTTGTTTATTTCTCCCTCTCCCATTAATTTCCCTGTGACGGTCTCCCGGACCGATTCTTAGTATATAATATTCAGCTAGAGTTCTTTGTTATTACATAATATTCAGTATGCAGTTTGAGTTCTTTGTACCAGTTATTTGATACACTTGTTTCTTATACCATTTCTGTTTTTCACTTGTTTTATGTACTGCCTTTGTGCGAAGTTGCAGTCTTTTGTAAACCTGGGTGATCTGTATCCTATACAGGAACCTCTGTATATAAAAGTTATAAATAAATAAATAAATAAATATAGTAGAAAGCATTAACAAAATAAATGTCACTATAAATCACAGCAGCTCTGAACTTATCAGAATAACACAGTAGAGCTCATGCTCTCTGTAGCAACTGTAACAACAATAGGCTTACTTATTGCAGTCTCATAGATCAATAGATACCCCTCTTCTGTGAACAGGGGGACCCATACACGGTGATGTCCGTGTACAGCCACAAGCAATGCTAAGGGAACTGAGTTATTATAGACAAATAAGCCTTTAACCATTTCCTAGAGTTGACCAAAGGGTCTGTTCCTTTCCATTCTTTTTCCGTTTTGGGGTTGTCTTGCAGTCTTTAAGATTATGAAAATAGTAGCTGGGTAAATTCTCTCTTAGTGCCTCTCTGTGTTTCAGCTGAGTGAATGTTTTTACTCTTTCATTGTAGATGTGTACATTTCTTTTATTTATTTATAACTTTTTATACCGAAGTTCAATTAACAGAGTTAATTATCAATCCCGGTTTACATTACAACCAGAACAATTGACAATAACAAAAGTTGTCTTACATAGAACAAGGGAGGAGATAACTTGGGCGCAACTTAAACAAGCTGTTTAAACAATCTTTCATTGTAGATGTGTACATTCCTTTTCAAGCCAGGCTGGTTTAGATGGGGTTTTGTTTGATCTGGGTTTTTTTTTTTTTTTTTTAAATTCTGGCTTTGAAGTTAACGCTTCCCTTGCTGTTCTGTGGAGAACTGCATTTATATCTCTCGCTGCTTGCTTAGTAATCTTCGGTGGTCAGATTATAGTCCTTAAATCAGGAATGCCATAATCTGGTAGGTTACTGCTGGACTTTCTAAGGATTTCTAGCATTTTTTAATTGTTTTGTGTCCACCTATGTATGTTGGAAGCCAGGGAAGTTAACTTTTCAAAACGATCGGGGGTGTGTGTGTGTGTGTGTGTGTGTGTAAATTAAATTCAAATTACCCCTTCCTGGACACAGTGAAGGAATTTGCTCAGTACTGAGGTGCTCGGGCTGGCACTTAAGATGGAGGGAGTCTGTGAAGATTTTGGAGTGGGGCACTGGGCACGGGTATTTGCTTTAATCCATTAATAATATACATGACCATTTGACTGGGGTCTGATATATAAGGCTGACAGTCAAGATGTTAATCTCTTCTATGTCCAGATCTGTTATGGCATAATCAATGTCTCTGTGTGCCTGTATTGAATTAAAAGTAGATCTCCCCAGGGACTCTGCTGTTCAAGATATATATATATCTATAGTCCTAGGGATTTACATTGTTTAAGGAGTCTCTTCCCCTTTGTGTTAATTACACTGTCACAGCTGTTCCTTTGTTTTCTCTGAGATACTAAAGCAAGGTATTTTGTTCTCAAGCATTCGTTTAGGTCCCCGTGGTTGTACAATCCTCAGGGTCAAAATAGGAAGAATCAGAGGTAGGTATGTACAGGCCACTGCGCTATGTGTTAGGGATGTGCAGTCAAAAAATGTTAGCGTTGATTCGTTATCAGTTTCATGGGTTTTTTTTTTTTTGTAGTGTTTAATAACCGTAACCCTCATCAGGCCCGCACCACTATGTATCAGGTATTTTGGGGCCTTCCTTTGCCACCCCCAACCTCTGTCAAGATCCTGGGGCCTGAGGCTTACAAAGACGGGCTGAGCTGAGCTCAGCCGGGGCTTCCCCAGGACCCTCCGATCTGCTCTCTGCATCCCCCCCCAAAAACTCTTCTGGGGCCAGGGACATCCCTGGTCCCTACTTAACCCCTTTTCACGGGGGTCCATGGGCAAGAAAGGGGGCAGGAGCGATGCCTCACTGGAATCCTTTCAAAAATGGCACCTGCAGCCCTGAGGTGGCAGGAGGGGGGGTCAAGAAAACCCCAGTGTCTTGGCAAAGGGTGGGGGGGGGGATTGAAGAGACCTGGAGATGCCCAGCTGGGCTTGGCTTAGCCCAGTTGGGTAGGACCTAGCCCTGGCTAGAGGCCACCCTTTTTTTTCTTGGGAAATAGTGGGCACTATTTGCTTATAACATGCACTGTTTTTTTTCCCCCCAAACAAAAACGTCCAAAAATGTTCAGGGTTTTTGTTGGGGGAGGGGGGAGTGCATTTATTTCAAGCAATCAAAGCTGAAACAGAAATTGGCTGTTTCGATTCAGATTACCTATTTGTTTAAAACGAATGCACATCCCTAGTCTGTGCCTTGTGGCAGTTAGAGTAGATCGTGTAATATTTTAACCCACAAACGCGTTGCACCTTTTTTAATAGGTGTAGTCCATTCTGCTAACTCCTCTCTGTACCAGATTACGACCCCCCGAGAGTTCCCTACCTGTTTCTTTCTTTCTTGTAGCAGGAATTAACAGTGGTTTGAAGCCTGTAGGGCAGTGTGTAATTGGGTCTCTGCCTTGTCAGCTTTCCTGTAACATTATCCTGTCATGTTTTATCACATTATCGATGAAAGGGGGGGCTCTTCTTTTAACGCCAAAGCCCGAAGATGTTCCAGTTATCAATAGAGAAATATTTCATTTTATTGGTGCTAATATTATGCTAGAGGGATGTGCATTTATGTGAATCCAAATAGGAAACATGCAGCTAATGAGTTCATTTTTGTTTTGGTTCATGGTAATTTAACTGAAATAATGAAGCAACTGAAATTACCCAAATCTTTTTTGGTTCATTCAGTTTGATTCCTTTAAAATCTACTGGGGAAGCAAAACAATGCACTTTTTTTTTTTTTTTTAAATTTCAAGTCAGACAGAATGTCAGGGTGAAGATGTGGCAAGGAAGAGCAATCATGCTGAAGCAGTTTTCCAACCAGTCTATACCAACATGACGGCTTCGATCCCCTCACTTTTTAGTTGAAAGCGAAAGCAAAACTTGAGCTTCAAACACAAAGCATTTTCACTTAATCTTCGCACAAATTTTCAAAGAGAAAGTATGCGCCTAACGTTCAGTTTGAAATTTGCTGCAGGTACAAAGTGCCCACCGATGTTGTGCCTGGTTTGTTTTTTTTTCTGCAGTACCTCATCAACGCGTAGATTTGAAGATGCCAATCTATGTGCATTATTTTCCTCCCCTGATATAAACGTGCCCCCTCCCCCCCTGGAATGCCACCTCCTGATGCAGCTAAGTGTACCCTCTTTGTGAAACCCACATAATTGTAGCAGGGAGACGGTTCCCTTCTACCTGGGTACATCAGGACTTAGCAGGGCAAACGACTTTTGGAACTTGCCCTCGGCATACTTAATGAAATGTTGAATTCTATTTTCTCCTCTTTCTTGGGATATCAGGAACGTGACTTCAGAAAAGCCATCGTTATGTGTGGAGGATGCATCAAAGACCACTGGCTGTGAGGGCAGGAGAGGAAGCCGCTTACTATAAAGGTTTTCTGAAATTGACTGAAGGGATAGATGAATGGATCCCAGGAGATCCAGGCTGATTTGTATCTTCAGATGTCACAGCGGGTGACAGGAGTTGGGCCACGTGCCAATGGTTTCAGAGTACAGCAATTCCCCCTCCCCCCCCAACCAATGCTCTAATTATGTTTCAGCAGGGAAAAATAGAGAGAAGTGATTCTCTGTACTGTAAGAAAAAAAAATGGAAAAGTAAAAAGAAAACATTGAAAACTAGCAAGAAAATAAAAATACAATACAATCCTTTTTATTAAACTTAAAATGGGATTCAGCAATGAAAATTGCTCTAAAAATAGCCTTTATTTAAAACATAATGTTAATCTCCACCAATGGAGAAAATGACTGGCTGTCCCCCATAGACAAACAATGGGAAAGAGTGGGGCATTTTTTAAATCCCTGCTACCCATGGGCCTCCAAGCTCATTTTTAAAGGGACACTCCTTGGAGAGGTGGCCCTTGAAAATTCGGGGGCCGGCCAGCATCACGGGCACTTCCCTACCCACGGCATTTGCTCGTTCTTTACAAGAAGATTAAAGAAAGTGCGGGAAAGCACATGCAAGGATTTAAAAATGACCCCTCCCCCCACCTCATTGTTTACCGACCTTGTCTGCACTTTGCCCCTCCCCATCCCTTTGTGGCACCGGTGAAAAGGTGGTGAGAAACAGTGCAGGCGCTTTTATCTGCACAGAGGGACGGAAAGAGCAAGTTTTCGCCCCTGATTTTCTCTTGGTAGCTGCTTAAGTCACCCTGGTAAATCGATGTCCCCCCCCCCCCCCCCCCCCCGTGTATCTATGGGAAAATGCTTCATACATCTGACCCAAAAAGGAAAAAGTCCTTTAGTGCATCTGGATCTTAGTGTAATTTATAGTTGGGGTACATCCAAGGACTCCAAGGGGGCAATAATCTAACTGCCTCCTCAGGGTTTGCATCAATAATCGAAGCAAAACTACATGAGTGGTTTTGCTTTGATTCCCCCCCCCCATCCCCCCAAAAAAAAGTACCCAAAAAGATTCTAATTAGTTATTTTATTTAAGAGATTCTTTACCCGCACTTTTCAAAGGTGGATGCATGACACACAAAAATAATAAAACAAAAAATGAACAGTAAAACAACATACAAAACATAAAACCGACAATAGATCTTAATACTGCTAGCGAAAAACAAAGACTGTGAAAACCATGGTGCCCGAGTTAGTGCTGTGTTTTGCTGAATAACTTGTTCTTGTAATGACTGCTGCTCGTCAAGTAGAGTTTGTAGGGCGTTCTGCAGTTGCTGTTGCCCTGGAGTAAGGATCTGTATCACTTCCTCCAGCTTCCCTGCTTTCTGAGCTGCCCTCAAACTATGTATCTCTCTGGGGAAGAAAAACAAAAACAACCTGCTGGCCTGTCCGGCCCTTGCTTGAACCCTGACTGCACAGGCAGGGCTAGCCCCCTTGGCATGTTGTAACTTAAATCTGGGTGAGTGGAACTGAGATGCCCCAGGAAAAAAAAAAGAAAAATAAAGCTTCTATAAGGATTTTTTTTTTTTTTTTTTTTGCTGCGGCTATGGGCTTCTTCCTGTGATTCGAGCTTAAGGCAAGATGATCCCACTGCTGCTACCATATGTGGTAACTTGGGCAGTCATGGCTTTGGAAGTAGGCAGCGGGTCAAAGAAGGCAGAGTCCGGCTGTTTCTGTATCTACAATTTTATTTACAGTGAAAAGCAAAAGAGAAAATGAAGCAGTTCTGCTACCGGTAGCACTCAGACATTAAACATGGCAGGTCTTTGCATACTCTCGATTCCTGCCTACTCTCCGGGGCCTCTCTAACCCTTCTGGGACCTGACTCCTTATAGCAGAGTGAGGGGAGCTTCCCTTCACTCAGAATCCCTTGTGGGGCTGATTCTTAAGGAGGACTGGGCCAGATAGCGGTGGCCAGTCCCTTAAGGTGGTTTGAGGGAGTTTCCTGTACACTCCTTCACACATCCGTTTGCCTTAGCGAGAAAAGTCTCCACTGCTAGTCTTACTCTCAATAGCCTGGTCCTTCGTTCCTCCGCTGCCCACTCTCCAAAATGGCACTTGTGCTTTCTTTACAATATCTTAATAACATTAAGCCACTGTGGAAGGTGTGCATAATAGGGATGTGCATTAGTTTCAAAGGAATATATATATAACATGGGTCCATTTTGGTTCATTCTCAAATTCTTTTTTATTGTATTTGTTTTTAGCAAGTTGTGCATTCAGTTTGGTAGCTTACACACCCATATCAGTAGCTGGTTAACCAGCCATGTGGAGGAATAACCTAGTAGTGGTTAGAGCAGCAGGTTATAAACCAGGGAAACCTGGGTTCAAATCCCACTGCTATATCTTTTTTTTTTTTTTTTTTACCTGCTCCTTGGGGCTTCCAGCTCAGTGGGAACCAGTGCTGGGATTCTGGCACCATGAACCTCCCCCTGTTTTAGGACCTCACTCCTGGTCCTGGCAGCTGCATTCTTGGTTGGGGCCCATGCACCGGGGGTTCCCTCCGGAACCCTGCAATTTCACTGTCATCCTTGAGTGACGACTACTGCCTCCCCACCGGGAGCTGTGAGTGCTGCCTCCGCATCATCCCCAGCTGACCAGGGGACTGGAATATCTAACTCAGGGATCAAACAGGGGACCTTTCTATGAGCCACTGGGATGACCCAATTCAGGCACTTTGAGGCAGAAATCTACTATGATTATAAAAACGCTCAGTGTGGCAGCCAATAAAAACCCATAAGTGGCATCTGTCCAGTTTACTTCCTGTTACAATTCTGTGGCTTTCCCTTCACTTCTTTGCAACTAAGGATCCTCTGTGCTTATCCCAGTGTTTTTATGATTTAAAAAAAATGATTATTGAGGTCATGAGCTTTCATTATAATCGACAAACGTAGCCCCTGCAGTCCCCTCATTATCTATGGAGTTGAGTATACGATTCGTAAACGGACTTAAGCGGGCTGCTCACAAACCACACTGAGATCCTGAGAATAAATCCTTTTAATTCCCTTCTCGAACATGAGCAATGACTTATTTTAAGAGCAGCCTTTCCTGAATCTGTGCTTAGGAAAACAAAGCAGGAATTGGTTTGTAATTACAAACTGAAGTATAAATATTGCCTCTCAACAGAAATGTTCCCATTGCATTATTTTGCAGACCTGGGACTGAATTGATATGAACAGAGTGGCTCGGCATATAAATCAAAGCAGTAACTTAGCCTGCAATTTGGATTAAACGTGTGTCTGACTGATTGATGACAGAGCACTTATTAATGTCCAGACTGGCTCAGCAATCACATCTCTCTCTAACTGAAACGTCATTGAAACACAATGAGAAAGTGAACGGGGAGCCACATCATCTCTGACAAACTCTCGCCTAACTCTGGTAGAGATTTTGGTTCATGCCTTGTTGTCTAATTTGAATACCCATGCACTTTTTTTTTTTTGGGGGGGGGGGGGTGGGTCTGAATAGGGGTGTAACCTAGTGGTTAGAGCAATGGGTTAAGAAGGAGGGAAGCCGGGATGAAATCCCACTGATTTTCCATGTGACCTTGGGCAAGTCACTTCAGACTCCATGCCTCACGTACAAATTTAGGTGCTTGTTTACTGCTGGTTTTCTCCCATTTTAAATCTATGGGAAAATGTTTCGTAAATCAGGTCCTTAGATCATGAGCCCTCTGGGGGACAGATAAACATCCACTGTACCTGAATGTAACTCTTCTTGAGCTACCAATGAAAAGGTGTGGCCAAAATAAATCTCTCTGCCTGGATTCCTAGTAGAGAACACTACAACTAACTAGGGCTTTCCTAGTGACTCCATAACCAGTTGGGCTTTCAGAATATCCACAATGAATATGTATGAGATAAATCTGCGTGGATTGAAGACCCAGTATATGCACAATTGACCCAAGCATAGTCATTGCGGATGTCCTGCAAATCTGATGGGCCAGAGTGTCACCAGGACAGGGTAGGGAAGCCCTGGATTGAACTGCAATGTGAGAATAAGGTTTCTGACTGGCTCTATTTTCTTATCGAGCCAGTCCTTCTTTTGCCTCATTGCCTGCATGGACATGTAGCTCCTGATTTTCTCAGGGAAATCGTAACTACAAGTGTCCGCATGCCAAGAGGTGAAACCTTGATCAACCTCTTCTGGAAAAATGGAGCCAGTTGGTTACCCCAACGGCGATAAAAGTTATTAAACCAGAACCAGACAAAATGCTGCATGGTGGGGGTGTGTGTGTGTGTGTGTGTGTGTAAGATTTTGTTATGATGGCAAGCGTGTAATCTGTAACCTACAAATCCCCCTCCCCGCTTTGTTAGGGCAGGGGAAGGAGCCATAGTCATTGTGCAATGCTGACCCCTAGTGGTCGGATTTAGTGCCATGATTACATGGCCAAGGAATAGCTGCAATGGCTTGACTAAAGCAAGTTGGGAAGGGTTATTTATTTATTTATTTTATTTGTATCCAGCTTGCACTTTTTCATTGGTAGTTCAAGGTGAGTTACATTAAGGTACTGTAGATATTTCCCTGACCCCAGAGGGTTTACAATCTAAGGGATCTGTTTACTAAAGGTTTTCTCCCATTTTATGTCGATGGGAAAAATGCTTAGAAAATGAGGCCCTAAGGGCTGGATTTTCTAAGGTTGCAGACCTTAAAGAATCTGGCGGTAATGGGGGGCGGGCCTGCGAAAGCCGGCAGCGATCGTACCACCGCGGTGTTATCGCTGTTGGCTTTCGCACCCAATAGCGCCACCGTAAAAGGTGGCGGTATTGGGCGCGCTACTGGCAGCGAAAAGGATTCTTACCTTTTCGCCACCAGCGAAGTTTCCGCCGCGTCCGCCCTGACGACGCCCCGACTCCTCCTCTTCCGGGGCTGACTCCGCCCCAACTCTGCCCCGATCTAGCTATCGCATGCGAAATGCTACGAAAATGACCCCCTAAGTTTGTACCTGAGGCAATGGAGGGTGAAGTGACTTGCCCAGGGTCATGAGAAGCAACTACTATTATAAAAGAGGGGAACATATTGGATGGATGCAAATGAAGGCTCCTGAATCCACATCCCAGTCCTGGCTCGGACTGAGCTGGAAGCCCAAAGGAGCAGGAGGAAACTGCAGAGTCAAAATAATGAAAAACATAATTAGCCATGTTCTCTTGTGGTTAGTTCATTATCAAAATCCAAACAAATAGGAAGGATGGCCAATTATATGCTGTCCACAGATTCTTAAAACTTCAGCAGATATTTTATTTGTGACTTGAAAATAGTAGATTTAACAGTGCCTTTGAAGTCCATTTAACAAGGTCCCCCACATGGAACCGTATTCCGAATGACTGCGACGGGAGGGGCCTTGAACTATAACTTAAAGAATAAACAAAAAATTACTTTAATAACAAATGGACATGAAGCAACGAAAAGGGGGACCTTCAAATAATAGCAGAAACCTTCAAAACCTTCAAATAATAGCAGAAAACGACAAAAAAACCTGTGGAGCACTTACCTGGGGACAATCAGTTTCACAATTGGATTTGAATGGCACATCAAAAGGAAACCTCTGGTAACCGAGATCTAAATAAGCAAAAAGCGTGCCACAGGGCAGAGTCAGGATATTGTACATGAAAAAGTGAAATAGATATGCTCACAAAGGGAAAAATGCTAAATATTCAAGGGCGAATATAAGAAAACAAACCTAGCAAACACATTAACCACTCGCTTCTTGAAATTACGAGGCAGTGAAAATATAATTTGTAGAGAAAGCACAATTGTAAAGTAAATTACTCATCACAATATTAAAGAGACTAAGACTAATGTAAAATGGGAACGCTCAAAATAAAAAGAAAACGTGCCCTGATAGCGAAATCGCAAGGCAGATAATTTTTAAAGGCGAGAACGAAACAACAGAAGAAGATGCATGTATAAGAACAAGGCAAAAAATCCTTCCAAAAAAAAAATGCTGACCATGTTGTATTGATATTGAGTTCACTGGGGATCATTGAGAGGGTGGATCCATCCCTGCTCATTGTGGGGTAGACTTTAAAACATACGCGTGCGCACATGGACGCAGCAATTTTATAACATGAGTACGTCGGCGCGTGCATGTGATGAAATCCATTGGGTGCGCGCACATGTGCGCCGGATTTTATTATCCGCGTGCGCATCTGTGGGGGGGGGGGGGGGGGGGGAGAATTTTTGCAAATTTGGCGCAGTGACGCAATGGGACCTTCCCCAGTTCCCTCCCATTCCGCTCCAATTAAGGAGCGGACTGGGAGGGAACTTCCCTAACCCCCTGTCTAGCCTTCCTTCCCCTCTCCTCCCCACCCGCTAAACCTAACCTACCTTTCACCATTTTTTTATTTTTCTTACTTTCTGCTCCTCTGGAGTGGTGATTTTTACGTGTGCCGGGCTTTTAAAATCCGGCCTTTTGTGTTAAAAGGCGAGATAAGTCTTCCCCACGTGAAGGGGGAGAACAGATTTCCAGTATACAAAAGTGTCATTGTGTGTATGGATGGTCATAATGACCTAATGCTAATTCCTTAACAATAAGGTTTAAAATCCAATTTGCAAGTACAATAATTCTCTATTATAACAAACTAGCTAAACATCTCCAAATTAATTATTGCTTCAGCATGTAACAATACTTATTCTTATATGGATGTGATGAAGAGACATCCTACTTGGAAAATTCTCAGAGAAAACCCACACCTTTCTGTAATCATAGTCGCCTTTTTTTGTGCAGAATCTCTCCCTGCCGAGGGGCGATCTGTTGAAATTTTGCTAAATTTATAAATGCTAAAATTCTAAAAAAAAAAAAAAAAAAAAAAAAAAAGATTACAAAATGGTGTGGTTTTCTCTGTATGATGTCCTTTCATCACATCCATATAAGAATAAGAATTATTACATGCTGAAGTAATAAATAATCAATTCAGAGATGTTTAGCTAATTCCTTAACAATTCCAGCAATTCCTTTTGTCCTCTGAAGCCCCATTGATTTCAGAGGGAGGGGGGAGGTGTTCCTGCTGCTCACCAAGTCAGAGAGAAAGCGAAGAGGACCTCTAGACCTACGCATATTTGTAAGAAGAAATACAACATCTAACAAATACATGCCTACTTATTCTACTTCATTTTCTTGTTGACAAAGCTTGCCTGTCAACTTGAGAACATTGTGTTACTAGAAATTAATCACAGATGACGATCTGAATCATACCAACTTCAAAAGCCAACTGGAGAGCTGGCAGCTATTGCAGTCAATTCTTTCAGTACCAGAGCCCCCGTTGGTGCAAAAATTGTTAGGATTTCAAAGTGCTTGGTATACTCATATTTGTTAATTTGCCTTTAAAAAGCACCCATGAAATGTATGCTAATTTTTTTCGTTCTCATTCGTATCAGACAGCGGGTTATGCGTTCCCATTTGTGCTTGGTGATGTCTGTGTTCCGTAACGCAATGGCAGGGCTACAGAACCAGAAAGCCTGCCACCCTCCAGGTTTCATCTTTCCTATTATTACTGCATGACCTTGGAGCTCAAGCAATTCTCAGCCAGCTTTATTCAGCCAAATCCTCTCTGCTGTTCAGAATCCTTTTCTTGTGAAGTAAATACCTTTCATGGATAGAAAGACATGGAATGGTGACAGGGAGAAAACCAGGAGAGAAGATGTAGTAGGTATCTCAGAAAACCAGAGAGGGAAGGTGGAAGATGTTTAAATTATGTCTAATCTAGATATTGTTGATGAAATTGTATTGGGAAGGTTAGACTGGTGGGGGATGGGAGAATGTTCGGGTGGTTGAGAGGAGGAGCTATTATTTTTATTGTTAATAAGTATCAATTCATGAACATTTTGCTTTTATATGCTGTGAATCGCCTCACCCTAATTTTTGTAGTGACAGTATATATAAGTGGAATGATAAAGATAAAGCATAATGGAATTGAGACAGAGCTTAGGAATATTAAGAAAAGGTCCCAGATCAAAACGCAGGAGAACCACTCCATTTCATGGTGACTTGCTCCTGGCACTTTCTCCTTGCCCTCTTCTAGCCTGTCCTTCCCTTTCCCTTCTCCAAGGTTATAAGCGGAGCTTTGGCAGAATGAAAACACTGTTGAAACTTGCTGGGGCCCGGCTGGATGCTGGGTATTTGGAGGGGCTTCAGGAAAGCCCATTTTAACATCAGCGTGGCCTGTAGACATCTTAGTGTTGAAGTGCAAATTGTGCCAGTTGATCTGCTTCAAGTCTCGCATTTGCTCACTGGATAACCTGCGGCTGGATTCCTGTTCTTGCTTCTGGCTGTTGTCATTTGACTCCATTTTCCTTAAGCTTCAGGACTTGGGCAAAACCATCCCACAGATCCCTTCACACCTGAGCCACAGTCATACAAGTGTGAGATGGATCCGCAAACCCAGCTCAATGCTGCCAAGGACAAGATCCATCCAAGCACCCACCTGCCCACCCTGATGATTTTCTGACACCTCCTAACATGTGACTGCCGCAGCAGCTTCAAACTTCAGTTCCAGCGCTTCCACAAAGACATCACTGGGCTGGAGCAAGAGCTGCTACTCACAATTTTGGACGACACCCCTAGAAAACATAATCTGTACCAGGGGGTGACCAAGCAGCAGCTTCTAGCACTACATGGGAGGGCATGTGTACAACAGATACATACGTGTGCCCGCTAATGCCGGCTGCTGGCTGCGGTGGAGCCGAAATCTAAGGAGACACTGAATTGGGGAAACATCGAAGAATTCCTTGGAATGAAACTGCTATTCTTCCTCATGTAACTCTACCAATTTGTGCTTGCATGCATGGAAGCAGTTTATCTCTTTCACCAAACAGCAATTGCCTTATTGAAACACCCAGGTGCCTTCATAATTCACATGAATGGAAATAACCTCAACAACCTTTCATGCAGGAGGCTAATTAAGAAAGTCAGATGGTCTTTGTGGACCTTATAATTACCTGCCCAACACAATTATAATCTATAGTTGGTTTCATAGTTAGATGGACAACAATTTAGTCTTGATATGGTGTCTACTGATTTCCATGGCTTGTACAAAGCTGATTGTTCATCCTCATATAGCACAAGATCTTTTAATAATTATTACCTGCAAAAGGCCTTTAGGTCAAGAGTCCCACCTAGTGGCCACAGTTTTTATGGGGAAGAGGGTTGCCCATGGGAAGTCAATGACTACCTTGGACTTGTGACAGTTTGCCCAAACAAAAGGGTAGATTTAGATAAGTCATTGTCCTCATGTTTGAACAGTGATGAGGATGGGGAGTATTCTCTCCCAAGTGATTCCTTCAGCTCATTATGGAGACCACAGCGAGCAGAAGCTAGGTGCAGTCCTACTGGTATTATCGCCCAATATGGTTCCCCCTACAGGTTAAGCCTAGCTTGGTTTCAGGGCAGACTTGATCAAGATAGGGGTGCGACTAGAGAAGGCCTTGCTTGAATCTCGCAGTAGTCTAATGCATTCATAGATCATTGACTCATTGCAATAATTTTTATTTTGTCTATAACAGAGCTGCAGCTCCTACTCTTCCAACAAAGATGATGTGATAGTTGTCTGAGCTCTCCCCGTGTGGGATGAGGGCTGGAGATGTGATGGAACTGGTCATGGCTGTCTGTGTTACTGTCTTGTTAGAGTATGCCACAAAACGTCTGAACAAACAGGGAGAAATTTTATGCAAAATTTTATTGTATGCATGATGGCCGTTGAAATTTGTAGGGTGAGCTGGGAATATAAAGAGTTAAAGCAACAGCACTTGGGAATTTAGATAATCCAGTTGGCATCCATTGCTGTTACCTTTGTCTTCTGTATCAGTTCCAAGTATGTTTGCATTTCTACCATTGTTTTTATTCGTACTGTAACCCTTTCTATGAATTCCACACTCAGACATTTTAATAAATGCGGGATCCCTTTTAAGACTTCCACAGAGTTTGCAAATTATCACTAGGGGTCTCTTGTCTGCCTGTGAGTTAGTTGCATAGCAGACAATCAAAAGGATTGCAGTGGAAGTCATTTCCAGAGCTAACCAAGTGGAAGGACCCAAATCTTATTATTTGTTTGAATAAAGGGGTATCCTGCAGCTGGAGAGAAGCAAGCTGTAAGAAGAGCAACTCTCCATCCCCCTGCTGTTTTGAAGTTTCAGTTCTGCAGGAGGTCGTGGGGAACTGAGTTTGCAAAAACTTATGGACCAACACAAACTGATATTACCTATAGAGCCAAGGAGTTGAGCTCACCAATATTTTACGATCCCAAGTTTAAATAATCTGATGCTAAAAGAGTGCTCTACAATATATTTTGTGAAAACGGTTTTGTTAATTCATGCATTTTCTTATCTGATTGCTTCAGTAAAAGACTCATCTGCTGCAATTACTTCACTGTGTTGAATTGTTTACTGTTACTGAGTCCCTAATCATTGCCCGCTTAGAGGTAGCAAGCACACAGGAACTAGACTGGATTTGTTCTCCTGCTCAAAGTGCAGAAATTTACAGCCAAATTCCATCTTGAAGACCCTGGTAAAAAAAAAAAAAGTGAGGAGGTTGCTGGTTGATGTGTTTTCCCCTCTTTCCTGTAACTACCTCTTTCTGCCCGGAGAGCTTCAGTTGAGAAGTGAGAGAGGGTTACACTCCCACTTCTGCTGGTAGGCGATGCAATGCATCTACCACTCTCCCAGTAACGATGCATTCTTTCATGTTTCCTCCATCCAATTTCTTATTGTGACCCCTTATTTTAGCACTTATGGAAGCTGGTCCAATATGTGAATGCGTCAGTCATGTCCTCCAATCTCCTCTTTCTTCTAGAGGGTATGCTTTGATTTCCTTAATAGTCTTTGTTTATGGCTTGTGTGGTTGGTCCTGCACTATTTTAGTAGCCATTCTCTAAACTGCTTTCCACCTCTCAATCGGGCCGATACAGTAAAAGTTGCGCGAGAGTCACTCTCCCGCTCTCCCGGCGCGTGCACAGGCCACTCTCCTGTGCGCACGATTTAGTATTCAAATGAGGGCCGTGATAAAAGGCGCTAGGGGCATTCGCCATCCCTAGCGCCTCTTTTTTGACAGGAGCGGCGGCTGTCAGCAAGTTTGACAGCCGACGCTCAATTTTGCCGGCGTCTGTTCTCAAACCCTCTGACAGCCACGGGTTCGGAAACCGGACGCCGGCAAAATTGAGTGTCTGATTTTCAACCCGCGAGCCGCGGGCTGATTTAAAATTTTTTTTTTCTGCCGTGCCGGCAGAAATTAACGCCTACCTTTGGGTAGGCGCTAATTTCTGAAAGTAAAATGTGCGGCTTGGTTGCACATTTTACTTACTGAATCGTGCGGGAATAACTAATAGGGCCACCAACATGCATTTGCTTGTTGCGGGCGCTATTAGTTTCGGGGGTGGAGTTGGCCTTGCGTTTTCGACCCGCTATTATCCCTTACTGAATAAGGGGTAAAACTAGCGCGTCAAAAATGCGCGTCTTGAATTTTAACAGGCTCCCTATTACTGTTTATTGCTCTTTGATATAGAATCTTTTTTGTTTTGGTTCAGCTCATTTATTTGGACTGTAGCCCAGCAAAGAATTATCACTTTGTCCATTGCCCAATTTGATAATGTTTGAGTTCATCTCTCAGAATGCGTATTAGTCCAGCTACGTGCGCTGAGATGTGAGGTCTGCTTGTATTAGAAAAAAGATGCAGTATTGCTTAAGAAACAATCACGAAACCAAATATTTGAACTGAGACGCCGGGTGACCCCAAATGTTACATTCTGTTGGGAGTTAATGCTAAGAAGATTTTGAAATGCAATGGAAAGCTTAGCTCCCAAAGAAAGGAATTAGGGTTTCAGATTTTCTAAAATGTCAACTGTAATCCTCTGGCGTTTTAATATCAAACTCCTCATTTTATATGCAAAGCGAGGCCCATCACTTACCATGTTTCACGTTTAAAAAAACAAGCAGACAATTTGTATTGTTTTTGTAAATAACAAAGCTTTGCATTTTGGAACTGGCTCATTGCAAAGAGCTTTAGGCTTGGGTAAATAAGATGTGGGGATTTTTTTTGGCACTGAAGCTGGCCATGTTGAACACCTGGTGTCGGACTTTTGAAGGAGTCTTCAAAACAGGCAAATTATCTGTTCTGTCAGGCTGAGATTCCCAAGCCAGGCTGAAGCAGTGGGAGCTCGGAGTTGTGATTCCTGGAGACAGGGCTTCAGTTTGCCTTTGTCAAAGTACATGTGACCTTGAGCAAAGTCGCTTGACCTTCCTGTGCTTGGATCGTGAGCTCTTGGGGGAGGGGACCCTGTGACTATGACATTTATCTTGTAGACAGCATGCATGCTGACAGCAGTATGTAAACAATACATATTTTGCTGATGTCCTTTTATAAAAATAGGTCTCTATTCTGCCAAGTCTGCAGACTGGGCAAATGACCAGATAGCAGGAAATAACTGACGTGCCGCATGTCATGCTACAGAAAGACATTCAGGTCAGCTTAGGGCATGTTCATCTCTGCCCTGTCAAGATTTACTATGGCACATAATTTTATGTGCATTTCTGAATGTAACAACAGGAGACAACAAACCTCATTGACTATCCTTCTACAAACTTCAAGATTTTCATTTATTATAAAGAGTTGGTTTACTTTTTGAAACGGACTTCTTAGAGCAGCACAGCAAAGTAATTTGACCCAAAGTCTTTCATACTTTGAAACATTTTGAGGTTTAGTGAATCGGGCAAACCTATGGAGCAAACATTTTACTTTTCTTTTCCTTCCTTGGGCCAGTGGGCTTTGGGGATCCTGAATGAGTGTCAGCCCTAAAGCAGAGAATCAGAAAAACAGAGGGGACCTCTGGAACTCAAGCGCTGCATCAACTACACAGATTCCAGTTTTTAGGAAAATTATCCTCAAATGTTCGGTGGCTTTGCCTATAAGGCTCCTTTTTCCAAAACCGCATAGAACATACGAACCAACTTGAAACTGTGTGAATCTGACCATAATTCGAGGCTGATTTACCTTCCTATTTAAAGCCATAGTCAAAAAGAATTTTTTGCCTGTTCTATGCCCATTGGGGGAAATCTTTCATGGATAGGGTCTGTAGTCAGTTTTATTCATCATATTTTCTCCCTTCCTCATTGGATCGTCTTCATACTTTTTCTCCACTTTGAATTTACATTACAAAATGAATACACCTGTGAATTGCATTCAGATGGCAAGAGACAAGGAAGCATATATGGACCCCTGCCTGATACAACTGTAAACATCTGATTTATTCAGCCAAAACACCTCATGCATTCTTTTGTTAGAGGAGAAAGCTGAAATAAGCGTCAGTCAGGGGCCTGCAGATGTGTCAACGATTGCAGGCTCCTGCCAGCCCAGCAGCAGGGCACTAATCACTTATGTCATTTCAAAAGAAATTTAGATGGCTTGTGAAAATGACGGACATCTCTGACTTTTTTCAGAGAGCAAAAGCATAAAAAAAAAAAGTATCCAGAGGATTTGCAGTGGAGGCGGATGGCATCACATATACAATTTTTTTTAATTGCTTTGCATCTGTTTTCTGATATAGAAATCCATGTGCTTAAGACGGCAAAAGATAGTTAAGGCATTTGGATACTGTCCTGTCTCTGAGGTGCAGGTGGCCACATTATGGATGACTTTTGTACATCAAAGCCAGTACTCTGCATCTTGAACCATAAGCATCCAACGGTTCTCAGACTGGGGGAGTGGGTACTAAAACAAAAGCCAGCACCTGAATTTGACCTCTTTATTAGGAAATGATGAAGCATTGTTTTTCTTACAATTTAAAAATATAACTTAATTCACAGTATTTCTCCATAAAAGTTGTTTAAATCAGAGAGAGAGAGAAAATTATTTTAGTTTATCAGTCATGTCTTTATTGTTCCTTGGAACAGATCTATACATGACCACATATAATATGACTGATAAAAATATTTCATACATTTTGAATCTGACTGGGTAATTCTGCAGATATCCAATAATGGATCAGATTCATTTTACCAACTTTTGTTTGTTTGAGCTGCATGCTGGGTTCCAGAAGGAGCCACTGTCTCCATGTCCTGGGCCAGGTATTTGCTAATGGAGGCTCATGATGCTGTAGCCCAGTGGAGGTTGGTTCCAATAAATCACCCATAGGTGCAAAAAAAAATAAATCATCAAATGGATCCAGATTATAGAAAATATATTGTTTCATAGAGATTCTTGCCTGAGGATGCAATAGATAGAATTCCTTCTTCGTATTTAAAATTTCCTTCTTTATTGTATACATTTTCTACACAAACAATTTTGGAATTCTAGAAGGTTCTAAAGCACATTTCGAGTCAGCCCTCCTGTCAACTGATATTTAAGAGAGATTTTACTTGTTAAAATTTTATCTTGATGCCTAATTTGAAATTAACATTTCTTTGATGCTTTATTAGAATCGCCGTGATTTCCTGCCAAAACAAATAACATGTTTATTCCAGTTCATGAATTATTTTTCATCATGTATTTGCATGTGGCTGCCTTTTAATCAGGTGCCAGCTGGAAATTCATTAAGTGAATGCATTTCCCATATTGTTATAGACATGCAATTTGCTAATAAAATCACTGCCGACTCAATGTTTTCATACCATTCTGTTATACAAACAATTCCATTACTAAAAGTCGGGATTGAACAGGGGATAGTTGAGGGATATAAGTTTTTGAAATTAAATAAATGATTGCTTAGGAACTTAATGCTCAAAAGGAGAGATCTTATACAATTTTACTCTTTACCTCCATTCGTGAATGATGTCTAAATGTCGCTCTGCATGCCAGAAAGAAATAAACCGATCCACCTTCCCGTAGCCAATCCAAGTGACCTCAGGTTTTCAGAATGCATGAGCTGTATTTGCATACCCCGGGTCTTCCATGCATGCAAATTTGTCTCATGCATATTCATTGCGGAGATCCTGAACACCCAGCTGACTGTGAAAGGGTCCAGGGCAGGTGTGGGAAGATCTGTTAAGCTTTTTGTCTCTCTTGCTTCTAACTCTGCCCCTCTCTTGAACGGATTTTGTGTCCAACTTTCACCTCTGCCTTAATTGCTCACTTTTTGCTTTCCTTTTCTCTCTCTCTCTTTTTGGCTCCATTGATGTGGTAGTGCAAAATTAAACCACACTAAATTCAGACTCATCCCCACCCCACTCCGGACAATGTGATCAGTATCTGCATGAAGTACAATGGAAGCAGAGTGACATGGTTTAGGAATATTTTGGGGGGGGACGACACTGGTTTAATAAATTGAGATTCTGTTTCTTTGCGAACTGGAGATGTTTGATGATTCAGCAAAGATAAACTGGGTTTGAAACTGTAACTCTTACAATATGCTTGAATTTCTTTGTCAGTTTGCTCATGAATTGTCTTCAGATGCTGATGAATGATGATTTCTGCCTCGACTGCGTACATCCCAGCTGTGAAATACTGTATATGATAAGCAGGGACTGCAGGGCCCATCTAGTCTGCACATTCCTGACGCAATGTTGGAGAACTTTCCAGATCTCAGGCTTCACCGTCAGATCCTTGCAAGAAAGCATCCTCTCTGCTTATCCCTTCTTAAATTGTTATGCATCTACTGCCCTTTGTGTGAAGAAATGTTGGGGGGGTTTTTTTTATGTTACTTCTGAGTCCTTTTCCCTTGAAAATGTGCATTATTTATACCATAGAGCAATGTTCCAATGGACGTTGTGAGCATTGTGTGCACATATGCATACAGGTCATGAAAGAAGTGCACACAGGGACACATAGTATGTGCAAGAAAAGGGAAACAGAATGTTGTTTCAAAGAATGCAGTGCACAAATGTGTACACTGCTTCTAAAACATTGCACATGAGAACTTCTCTGAGCCCAGAGCCCAGAGAACATTAGAGGAAACACTGCCTTACCAATAGTGGAATATCTCTATTATATTTTCCCCTTCTCTTCTCTTCCTGGATAATAGACAAGAAAGAAGATGTATCCTTTTGTTTTTTTTCCTAGAAAACTGACTTGAGTAGCAAAACCTTCACGAGACACTTATTTTACCAGAAGACTGGACAGCTAGTTACGAGACTGGGAATGCTATACATTTTCTACCATCTCTATTTAGTCCAGAAACATTCTTTCCCTGTCAGTCTGCTACATAATTATCTATAGGTTATACAGAGGAAAAGTTCCATTAAGCAGTAGCAGATGCTCTCAGCCCAGAAATTACTGCAGTTGGCACATTCAAAGTCTTTATTTTGAAATCTTCGGTGGGAGAAACATAATTACAGTGCACGTTTATTGTGCATCCTATAGCTGGAGTCAATGTGAGCATCTGTTAGTACAGTATGGTAAATACTGTATGGGAACATTACCTCATTGTATTCTGAACTGTCTTAGCAAGTCAAAGAATGACACATACGCACGTAAGCTCAGAGCTGAATGCACTGTACATTAATTCATCGATACCTTTAGAAATAAAAATGAAATTCCTGCTCATGGGGATGTTTCAAAAGAGTTTTATCACAAGCAGAGAATGTCAGGAACATTTTGAAAGCATAGCTCACAGGGTCATATGTACTCAAAGATTTTTTTTTCCATTCTGAGACTTTAGGGAAAATGCTTAGTACATTTAACCAGCAGAGTTTTATAATGCTCCTCTTCACCTTATTCTGCACTCCATCTGTGAGACCACCACACTTCTACTGACAAAGTCTTGGAAAGAGTTTCTCAGGGGGATATAGTACTATATGGATAAAAGCACTCTAGTGTGGAGATGTGGAGAAAATTTGAGATCAGGCTCAACCCATGCAAATTTCATGCAAATTACCTCGCTGAATCTTGGAAAAATTCAACCACTTTTGAAGTAGAGTTACCAATTTACAAGAATCCACATTGGATCTGTGAACCAAACCTTGAGAATCGGGCACATCTGCTCAAATGCCAATGCAGAGTCACCAGTTAAAGTAGTTTGCCAGATGCTCTCGCTGAGGCTCTCTCCTTGTACCTTAGCTTTCTTTTGATTTTCTTTTCATTCGGATTTCTTTTGGTTTTAAAGGGGAGAAGGGGAAGGGAATGACTTCCTCTCCTAGCCCAAGTTGGTTTGGAGGCCCTATGGATCAGCATGTCCAGCATCTAGTAGAAGATACCCACAGTGACCCAACTGTTGAGCCATCACTTTGCTGTGGGGGTCTTCCTTAATCCAGGTGCTTGCTTGCTGCTGTTCCAGCTGATGTGTCAGCTACATGGTGGGGCGTCATTGTTGCGAGTTGCCGTCCAAGTTGCTTCTAATGCTATGAAGCATGGAGAGCTGCTTTCTGAACAAAAGAAGAACATTGGCCTTTTTTTTTTGGATGAACTCCTCCTGTACTTCTGACCCCATTGATATCCTGGCCCCCAGGGGTGGTGCCAATGTTCCTAATACCATCAGCTATCTCTCCTCCTGGTGAGTTACCTGGGGATCTCAAGGAACCTGGGACTGTACCCTTATCGATGTGCAGGGGGTGGTTGCAAGATTGGGAACGACTTTAACCTACTCTATTTCTTAACATTGTAATTTCACTGAAAATACTAAGTTCAAGCTAGAAGAGCATGAATCCTGTTAAATGAAGTTGAGGGCATTGCATCTGTCCTGGGCCCTCAGGAGGCTCTCTTACCAGCCTCTGGTATGACATAGTAAAGATAGTCTAGTCCCTCCTGATCAGTTGGAATCTATAGAAAACAGAGCGAGGAATTCATGATTTTTTAATTTCCCCATGATAAGGTTATTGTCTGCACAAGAATTAGTTAAGAAATATCTATGAGAGGTTCTGAATGTTCCAGATGGGAAGGAGCTTGCCTTATCCACGATTTATTATGTTCCTAAATGTAAGAAGAGTGAGGCAGAGGGTGGAATGGATACTTTTCCAGGATAGCCCTGATAGCCTTTTTAGAGGCAACTTTGGATGATATATCAACAAAGGCTATCCTTCTGGTCTCTTTTTGTGTTGAATAAGACATGGACTTAGTTTGCCAGAAATATTTTAGAAATAAGGATTTGCTTTTTTGTGGCCAGAACATTCAACTTTTTCCAGATCTTTCTCATCTAGCACAGCTTTGGAGGAAACACTACAGTTCTTCCAGTTGAAACAGAAAGTGTTGGCCCTAGGGCTATGTTTTTCCATAAGTTTCCTTGCAAATGTACAATTAACTATCAAAAGAATTATATTTGCTGACCCTTTACATTTACAAAAATGTCCTTATGGACAAGACAATGGGGAATTGAAGATTTTATATATTGGGACTACTGCTATAAATAGTGAAATGATTGGGTAGATTATGATATTAGATTAGGCTTGCATCTTATAGATTTTTTCTTGTTTTTTTTCCTCTCCTTTTTATATTTTCTTCTTTTTTTGATGGGAACTTCAAAAAATGTGATGCGTGGATTAGTTTTTCATATGTATTTCTGTTTTTCTTGTATATTATTGACTGCCCATATTTTATCATTTGGTATTGATTTAAATGCCAAAAAATAAAGTTCACAAATTGACAAAACTGCAAACATCTAGAGGATCTCACAAACTAATTTGTTTAAAAAAAAAATCATACATCCCTACCCTCTAGCACTTCACTATTAATTAAGCCTAGTAACATAGTAAATGAGAGCCGAAAAAAGAGCAAAGTGGCACATTCATCCTGCCCAGACACCATGCAGGTTACCCCCATGCCTTCTGTTTAGGGTTCCTTTTTTTATTTTATTTATTATAATTTTGAAATTCAAGCCAAGCAGTTTCTCAACTAGGCAAAAATAAATGCAGCATATGATAGAAAAATACAAGAATATGGTAATAACATTAAGCTAAAGCCAGCACCTTATATTACATGTTGCATAATTAGTCCAAAATAGAAGAGGGAGAGAAAAAAATGATCAAAAAACAAATGTAAATTCATTATTATAGGGGGAAAAGATGATTGACATCACATTTATAATGATCCCCAACATACAATTTTGAATTCTATACCGCAATCCAGCTAAGATGATCTTTCTTCTAGAAACTTCTCCAAATGAGCCAAAACATAGAAAACAAAACATACTAACATAGCAAATCACAGCAGATAATGACCCAAATGGCCCATCCAGTTTGCCCAGCAAATTGCTTAGGGCAGTGGTCCCCAAACCTGTCCTGGAGGGCCACCAGCCAGTCGGGTTTTTGGGATATCCTCAATGAATATGCATGAGAGAAAATTTGCATGCACTGCCTCCATAACATGCAAATTTTCTCTCATGCATATTCATTGTGGATATCCCAAAAACCCGACTGGCTGGTGGCCCTCCAGGACAGGTTTGGGGACCACTGGCTTAGGGTAATAACTTTTGCTACCATACAGAAATGTTACAACTACAGTTTACAGTTACCCCATTTCTGCATTTCCATCTTGTAGCCATTAGGGATCCTCTGTGTTTATCCTACGCCCTTCTGAATCCCATTACTGTTCTTGTCTTCACCACCTCTGGGAGGGCATTCCATGTATCTACCATCCTTATCCCCCGATACATGATTATACATTTAACCAGAAACGTAAGAGAACATGCACCACTCCAAGACACCATCTCATTATGCATTGCCAAAGGACATCTTTCTCTTATCTTGGGAAATTTTGCAGAGGTCCGGATAGACCCTGACCTTCTGAGAAAAAAAGATTTTATTTCTGAACAATTCCTATCAGGTTTGAAAGCAAAGAAAACTAATAGGGATTGTTCTAACCACCACATACATCTTCCTGGGACTATTCCAATATCTCCGTCAAATTGAGACCTGCTGCTTGAGATGGAACTTGCAGGCACCTCTTTTCAACACATCCAACTCCTTGTGTGGTAAAAACCAGGACGATATTGAATTCTCACAGTTGGGAATAATGACTCAGAAGGAACCTTAACACATCAGTCAAGTATCAATGAAACATTTCTCTTGGAGAGATAGACAAAATGTTTGGAAAAATTAGTGAAGCAAAGATTATATCTTATCCTATTCTCTCGTCAGCATTTCTATGGCAAAGATTAAGATTTGTTTTTACCCATAGTTGCCTGTAAATCATGTTCAGAGGAAATATGCAGTTCCCACTGATGAGCAGAAGTAAAATTTAAAGTAATTCTTTCAGTTTAGCAACTGGTTTTTTTTTTCTTGAGAACGCACGCACTTGTTTCACAGTTTCAATTAAGAAAGTTTCAATTTGAAACCACTACTGCCCAAACCTCCTGTAAGGAATCAGTGGGGAGAACTTGCTTTGTAGGGAGAAGAGTAAAACTAACCACCTCAGGAACAGGAGCCTCAACAAACTGCTCTCCTCTCTCCACTCCATCTGATTTCTTCGAGTGGATTCCACCTGGAGATCGCCCTCCACCGGGGCAGAGCAGGAGCTGCGTAGCCCCTTGATGAATTAAACAGGACCCTAAATCCTGACCAGAACTTTCTTTCTGAAGAGCCCTTGAGCACCACAGTCCCCTTATTTCACCGAAGGAGGCTGTTGCTGGGAAACAAAGGCTCTGCGAGCTTTAAAAAGATCCTTTTCTCAGCTCAAGTACCGAAAAGCGGAACGTAACTCAAATAAATAAGTAAATGAAGGAATGGAGGACTGCTTGGGAGAAGCAATGATGCACACTGCGGACTGTGTTAATTGTGCGATGCTGCTGCTGCTGCTAACGCGGCGTATACATTTTGAAAAATAAATAAGTTAAAAAGTTCTGTCTAACTGTTCACCCCTCTTCTTTTTGAAGAGCCTTCTCACCATTTGAAGAAAATCGGTTAGGCATCAAATTATTTCACTGGGCTCCCCATGGTGGTGTGTGACTGTAAGACCTAAATCTAGGTCATCAGCAGCAGGTAGAAATGTAGCTTATTTTCTTTTAAATCAGAGAGAGAAATAAACAATATTAACATAAAATACGGTGGCTAAGACTTTCTCTGGGTCATTGGAAGGGGGCGGGAAACTTCCATTAGCTTTCCTCAAGTACAACAATTTGCTTGGCCCACCTTGTGCACTGCCAGCTGGCAGGTTCCCAGTCCTATGCCCCTCTCCAGACTGGTTTTGGATAATAAAACTGTAATTACTGTCTCTGAGCTGGCATCTCCGTCTGCTTTGTTATTTCTTAATGGGTCAGGTGACCTTGGATTAGGGCGCAGGAAGACTTCTAGGAAGGAAGGCGGGAAGCCGAGAAAAGTCATGGAGTTGCCGCCAGTGTTGACGTCAGAAAGTTTATCCTGGGGCAAGAGAAGATTAGAATAATGGAAGGGAGGGTGGCCCAATGCTGCTAACTCTTAGAAGTAATAAAAACTGGATTTAGAATTGTTTTTATTAATATAAATGCTGCATATTCTTTTGGGGGGAACTTAAGTTTCCCGAGGGAGTGGGGGCGATTTCCCCGGCAATATGTCTGAGTTCAACACTGTATATGGAATGAGTGGGAAGGGAGAAAGGTTAGCGGTAAATGCAGATCACTGTGAGAAGAAGGGACTCGTGCGTGCTGCAGGGATTGGTCCTCGGTCCAGTTCTGTTCCACATTTTTGTTAGTGATACTGCAGAAGGGCAATCAGGAAAGGTTTGCCTTTTTGTAGACATCCTGGAAGATGTGGAAAACATGAGGAGGGATCTAGTAAAGCTTGAGGAATGGTCTAGAGTAGAATAGTAGTTCTAACAAAGTCCTCAGGACACACCTAGCTATCGTAAGTAACTGTATCTAATCATTGTGGATATCCTAAAACCTGAGTGTCTAGGTGTGAGGACTAGTTTGAAAGCCCCTGGTCTAGAGTCTGGCAGCTAAGATTTAATGCTAAAAAAAAAAATCCAGGGTTATGCATTTGGGTTGCAAAAATCCAAAGGAACAGTTTAGTATAGGGAGAGAAGTTCTTATGTGCAGAAAACAAGATTGGGATCTGGGGATGATCATATCTGATGATCCTAAGGTTGCTAAAGAGGTAGATACAGTGACAGCAGAAACCAGAAGGATGCTTGGGTGCATAGGAAGAGGAATGGCCAGTAGGAAAAAGAAGGTGAAATTGCCTCTGTATAAGCCTCTGGTTAGATCTCCTCCTTTGGACCACTGTGTACAATTCAGATGACCGCTCCTTCAAAATGATATAAACCAAATAGTCAGTCCAGAAGCCATCTACTAAAATAGTCAATGGTCTTCATCATAAAGCATATGGAGATAGATGAAAGGGGAGACATGATAAAATAGTGTAACTGCAAGGAATAAATGCACAAGGGATGGGTCTTGTTCAGCAGAAAAGAGGGGTTTTGGGATTAGTGTGAAAGGGGGTCGAGTCAGGAGTTATCTAAGAAAATATTTTTGACAGAAAGGGTGGTGACCGCATGGAGCATCCTCTATATAGAAGCTGTGGAGACGAGGATGGCATCAGAATTTGATCTATTGAGAGAGAGGAAGTGTTGCGCGCCCGGCCCGCGCATGGGCTGGCTCACCTCGCTAACTCCTCTGCAGGTCACAGGTCGGCTTCTTCCATTGGAAAAAAAAAATCAAAAGAAGAGATAGCTGCAAGTGATCTTTCTCAGGAGTAGCACCTGCCCTACGGCAAACTCTCCCAGGAGAGCTCTGCCAAATACGTGACTACTACCACATCAGGAAGCAAATCAAAGCTTGGCTCTTTAGTCCGGCCTACAAATGCCAAACCCACAGCTTCCACCTCCCGCGGAAGCTGAGGAATCGATTACGAGAAAATGCGTCATGTCACCTCAAATGCTGCAGTCCTATTGTCTTGCGGAAGCGTCACTTATTATTATGGTAAATGCATTTCGAGGTGCTCACTAGTATTCTGTTGACTTGTTACTCAGAACTGTGATTTATTATAGTCCTTCGTGTACACCTTAGCAGGGCTAATGACCACCGATTTTATGCTGCTTTCCCAACATATTATACCCTAACGACTTCATGATGCTATCTAACTTATTGTATGCTACTTTCGATAAATTTGTATTCAAAAAGGAAAAAAAAATAAATCCAAATAATAAATCCAATATTGGATTTTATGAACTTTTATCTCTACAAGCAAAAAAAAAAAAAAAAAAAAGGTTTAACTATAATACTCTTTTTTTTTTCAACTAAAAGAATGGACTGACTCACTTAGTCACAAATGCATTCCATCCTAGATTCTGCAAAGAATAGACTGATTGGATCTGGCCTTGAGCAGAAAAAAAAGAAAAAGAAAGAATTCAAATGCTTCTTTATTCCTTTCACTTAAGCTATCATTCAAAGAACATATGCCACGTTGTCGTCAAATGTCTATTAAACAGGTGAAAAGAGGTAGGTCTGGGAGACAATAAACTCTTCTGTGGGAGTACAAAGCAGCAGCTGTAACTCTGGCTCTGTCTTCCTAGGCCTTCGGATAATTGAAAAGTTAAAAGTTAATTGCAGAGACATTCTTGTAATAGGGTAGAGGCGAAGGAGATGGCCACGACTGGCAAAGGCCACCAGGCTCCTGATAGCAAGACGCCCAGGTCTACCTGGGCTGTGTTGGACTGTGTTTTCTGGCTCTTGTTTTCATTTTGTCGAAAGGTACGTGATCAGGGGGCGAGACTTTTTTTTTTGTTTTGTTTTTCACTCATCGAACACTACAGGGTGATTTCAATAGGAAAAATGAAACAGAAGATGGCAGCTCAGTATGGATTAATTGTAGATTAAGTCGTGGCTATCCAGTCTGAGTGGGATAGGACCAGTGCTGTCAGGAGAGCCCCTGAGGTTAGAGATAGGAAACTGGAGGCTGCTGAGAGCTGCACTGCAAGGCAGAAAAAAAAAGAAGCGTCCCGAAAGCCAGTCAGGAGGCAGGTGCCAGGGATGTATTGTTCTTTGAAAATGACGGGGAAACAATTAAATTGGTTGTTTCATTTTGAGTCATTTCCATTCCAAAAGGACACAAAACTGCAACAACATTTTATTTCCTCTTCCTATCATTTTAGTGAGGGGGGGGGGGGGGGGGGCTCTGCAAGTCGGCCTTTCCTGGAAGAGCGAAGCAGTTTCGTAGCCACGTCTGAGTGTGCGGGGGAGGGGGGGTTCCTCCCCCCCCCCCCCTCTGATGATGCTGCAGACCTGCTGTTCAGCCAAGGAGGCATAACAAAGTCCTACTTCCAACACGTAACGTTTCTGTAGCGCTACATGACATACACACCTTAACTTAACGTTTCTGTAGCGCTACATGACATACACACCTTAACTTAACGTTTCTGTAGCGCTACATGACATACACAGACCTTAATACCGCTGCTGTGGCCCTCTGTCCCCATGGCCTGGCGCCTGCTCCTTCTGATGGCCCGAGGTGCAGGCTGGAAGTGGGAATAGACTGAATGGATAATAGCAGCACCCGCATAGGGCTGAGAAACTGGGGGGGAGGGGGCGGGGGACGGGACAAGCAGCTTCTGGGCTCAATGGTACCAGGATGTTGCGGTTACAGGTCTGTGGCTGCCCTGGAGCCTTTCAGGCTGATGCAGTACCGTGCGCCACAGTCGGCGCCCGGCTTAACGCGCGTTTTGGACGCGCGCCCATAAACCCTGATGCAGTAGGGAGATTATTTAGTGCATCCAAAACGCGCAGGTCCAATCGGGCTGCGTAGCTTAACGGCGCTTATCCCGGGTGAATTCCGTGTGGGTGAGGCTATCAGCGTAATCCCCGCGATTCAACAGCAATTTCCGCCCGGCCCGTGTGCTCGTTACAGAAGCGGAAAATTTCGCGTCGGCCCCGGGGCTGGCCCAAAGGGCGCGCTGCGTTCAGGGGTCTCACCGGGAAAAAGAAAAACTCCTGCTTTCTTTGAGTCCTCCACTTAGCTCTACGTATTGAGCGTCCGTTTTCCCAGCCCGCGCCGACCGCCACCTCTCCCGTGCGCCCGATGCCGAGGAGGCGCTAGGGATGCGCCGTTTTCCCTAGCGCCTCCTTTTGAGCGCGACTCCCCGCCCCTCGTTTAAATAATGCATCACGCGCCCAGGAGAGGAGGTGGCTGGGCGCACGTCAGGAGAGTGGGCTGCCCGATCATGAGCGTCCATTTTACGAATGTCCATATTGCATCGGCCTGTGCGAGATTAACTGGGGGGTGGGGGGGGGGGGGTGGAAGGGCGGTAAAAGTGCAGTAAAACCAGGAGTGGCTGGGCCCGGGTTAGGGGGGGAACCCTATAGGAAATAATGCCGGAGTAATAATAATGGGACCCCCAGCAGCTTTCTTGCTGTGCACAATTCATCTTTTCTGCCCATGGGCTGAGGTCCGCCCGCATCAAATCTAGAGACGGGTTTCATGATGGGGAAATCTCCGACATCCGTCCGGCTAGTTGTTTTTTTATTCGCAGACACAGTAGCTTCGATGACAGCTGGTGGACAGAAATTAGATTTGTATGTGAGCTGGGACTGACTGGGTGGCATTCATTTTACTCGCCTCGTTGCTGTGAACCATCTAAGGATGTCCGGAGACCTAGTCCCGTGTTCCTTTTTTTTTTTTTTTAAAGATTTTTAGCCCCTTTATAGAGGAAATCAGAGTTTGGAAGAAGCGGGGCCTTATCGGTAGATGTAGTAGAAAGAAAAGTGACAAACTCCATGCAATTTCGTGAGAAGCGAGCCTTCCCGCCTGGGCTTGCATTGTTGTTTTATTCAAAGCCAGGCTTGCCGAGATGCTCGTTTATCTCAAACTCTGTTGCCAAGGATACAAAATCAGATCTGCCGGCAGTGAGCAGGGGTGGGGAGGGGGGGAGTGGTCCTCCTCTCCATCTCCTCATTCAATCTGCCTCCCTTCCCCGCCCCCCCCCCCCCCCCCTTCTCACCACCCAAACCAGCAGCCTGTTTTTAAGTAGAACGGGATTAAAGTGTAGCCCTGCTTTACAAGCCTGGCTTCCCACCCAACACCTCCCCTGAAAAAACTCAGCCCCCAAACAAAATCTTATGAGCTGTTTGTTGTATTGTAAAAGTCCTATTCCGATCTACCAATCCTCCAGAACAAAGCAAAGCTGTTGGCTCCCAGGTTGTTATAAAGAGATCAGAGGAGCAAAAACTCAGCCTGGTGAAATCAGAGATCATATCATCAAAGGCCGAGTAGCTTTTCAATGTCAGCAGAATCTGGAGATAGCAATATGTGTGATCTTACATCTGAAATTTGCAATCTGCCAGGACAGAGGAGCTTAAACTGGCCCTACCCAACAGACAGCTGGAGCGAGGGGCTGGAGCCTTCCATGTGAACCATCAGCGACAGCTAGCCAGATATTCCAGAAAAGCATCCCAGAAGGGGTCACTGGCCACCTGTGCCCCACCCTTGCAGGGGTGCATTGTTAACAAGTCAGCTCTGCAGGTGAAGCCAGGTCATAGGTCAGAGACCAGGTAAAAGAGGTCTCTGCAATAGTCCAGTGTAATGGTCTTGGCAATTTTCGGGGCTGGAGGGTTAGGGTAAGGACCCAGAGAAGACCCGTGAAGTCTGAGACCCAAATCCCTGTTCGGTGTTAATCTGTGAAACCCTGATCCCGAATAAGTGAACTTGTGTTTAAAGTTGCCTTTATTTACACACGCTAGCATTACAGCCTAGAGAGAATTACAAAACTCGTATCAGCCAACAGCATGACATAAGTAACAATAAACGATACAATCAAAACCACAGCATAACCCTTCTACCCAACTGCAAAACAGGAGTGGCAGCATGGTCACTAGACGGCCCATTAACTTCACAAATGGTGTTACACGTGCTTACAATGCAGACACTTCTGGCTGGGAAAAAGTGCACCGAGAGGGCATGGGGCGCTGTTGCCCTTCCCCTAGGACTATGCCTTATTTTTGGGGATATAAAAGGAGGTGTCTGTCATGAAGACAGGGCTTCTGGTCACTGAGGAAGGTCTCTCTCTGGAGGGTCCAAGACAGAGGTACTATCATGGTGCCCTGAGGACTGACAAGGAGTGAGTATGAGACAAAGTCTGAGAGTTTGAAAGAGCTCCCGGGGAGGACTGGACGGGGAATGAGTTGAGAACCAGGACTTTGAGAGGAAGGTGGGTTACACAGGAGTAATATGATCATGACTTTTTAGCCCCATCAGGATCCCAAACTTCCATATTTTCTACGTACTGAAGTCTAATCAATTGTTTTTAAATCAAGGCCCGGTATAAGATCATTACAATAATCAAGTCATCCAATAATCAAAGCCTTAATTACAGTTGTGTGGACAAGTAGAGATGCAGGTTCCAAATAAGACACAGTTACCAAAAAGATATTTTAAGCAATTTATTAACATGAGGCTGCATTGTAAGCTCAGTATCCAAAATAACCTGAAGCTGATACCCATCCAACGTAATAATGGACGCATCAAACTTATTTATTTATTTATTTATTTATTTTTAATTTTTATATACCGAAGTTCTTGTTGGAATTACAAATCACTCTGGTTTACATAAAACGATGAACTGCCCAACAGCGGATGGGGGCTTTACATAGAACTGTAGAACATAAGGAACAATAAAACCGGATGTCAATTTAACATAGTAATAATAAATATAATATAATATAATATGTACATACAATTTAACTATTTATTAACATGAGGCTGCATTGTAAGCTCAGAATCTTCACAGAAGGTCCATCGAGGTCCATATTCAGTCACTCTCCAGATAGCAAAGTTAGGGGCCTGTTTACTAAAAGTTTTCTCTCGTTCTGTGTCTATGGGAAAACGGCTCAGTAAATCGGGTCCTTAGCTGGCTAACTTTGAATATCAGATGTAACAAGATAACTTAGCTGGCTAACTCAACTTCTTCCAGTCCCCAGAACGCCCCTAACTTAGCTGGCCAACTTATTAGCCGCCTAAGTGCCCAAATATTAATTTAGCGGGATAACTTCAGAGGTATCCGTCTAAATGCTTCTGATGTCCACCATTTAGTATTTGGGGGGTGTTTTAGAGTCAATTTAATCTCCTACATCCAGTTCTTGCTTGCCAAAAGACAAACTGAAAGCTGTTTTCATTTTTATTAGTTTATTCTTTTTCCTGAGTCACAGATGATCTAACATTCATATAAAGCATACACTTGAGACTAAAATCAATGATCAAAATAATCAAAATGTTAAATATAGGAGAAAGGACGGAGCCCTGAGGAAGTTCACAGCTCAAGGCTCAGACATTACATCATCCAACTGAGGTGGTAAACCAAAAGTATGACTAATTTATGGTCCTTTCCTACTTCTACTAAGGGACACTATCCCCTTGTAGATTGGCTATCACGGATATTTTTAAGTCAAATGCTATTATTTAAAACAACCATAACCCCCTTAGCTCCCACCCTGGGCTGGGAGTAGCAAATAACTAATGAGTCATGTAATAGTACCCATTGGCATCGTGCTACAGAAGGAACACACCCATGGTCTTGTACGTTATCGTTTCTTTGCTGTTGCAGTGTTAGTCCACTTAAATGCATAGAAATAAAGGGTCAATTAAAAAAAAGAAGCGAAACCTTTTTATTGAACCCTCTTAATGCATTTCTTGACTAGTAGCGACACTCCCGTCATCAGGTCAAAAAAACCCCCCAAAACAATATTTCAAAACCCAAGGAACAATGCCGCGTGGTACCGTGCATTTTCGTGCAACTTCATGGCAGTCAGTTTCCCAGGATACGTGAAAATGCCGCATGGAAAGCTCTTGAGTTTCCGCTTGCAGTTCCTAGCATGCTCTACGCTGGCAGTTACAGCAGTGTGGATAATTAAGAGGAGCTTCTCAAAACTGGAGGGGCAAAGATTTATGAATATAAAGGCAAACATATTGAAGGGCGAGCAGTAAGGCAGGGGGAGGAAGGAAGCCTTAGCTGAAATCATTACACTAGAAGAACTAATTTCCTTCAGCCCTAAAGCAATTAATTATATACTAGGGGACCATTTGCAAGATCTAATGTGCTTCCAACTGTAATCCTCTGAAAGAAACCAAAAAGGATCTCTCTGAACAGGACCACGGGAGCCTGAGAGACACCTGTTCAACACGGATATTAGTAGTCATTAGTCAACACTTTACTCTGCTTGGGTTCAAACTCAGAGATCCGTTTGTTTTTTTGTCTATTTTTTTAACTAGTGAATTACAGTGTCGATGGATTGAATTACTTCTTAAAGATTTAATTATGTTTTGATTGAAATCTCTGCCATCCCCTCCTCCAAGCCCACCAGCCATGGTAGAATAGCAGCATGATCTAATTACTGCTCAGAAGTTTACAATTTTTCAAGCAATGTGTGGCCTAACTATTAACTCTTGACGGGCAACTTAGTTCCTTGACCAGCATTGCACTAGTAGGAGGATACACAGCAACATCTGGAATAAGGTAAATAACCTATGACCTGTCCTTACAAAGGTCTCTGTTTTCCCAAACAGATTCTGAATTTGCTGCTGGTATACGGTAGATTAAAAACTTTGCTCCCATATTCTCTTTTACAGAAATGGGACAAGATTTTTATTTTATTTTTTTTTATCACAAAATTGATTAACGTGTAACGTGGAAATAAAAACAAATGCAACTTCTGCAAAACTTTTCACCATTTTACTTAATGGACATTTAAAATTGTTTTTTTTTTTTTTTAATAAAACTTTCCGAAACTGTTGAAAATTGCTGGTTAGATTTTCAGATTTTCTTCCTAGGTTTAGCAAACTCTCCCTTTCTAGGAATTCTTTACCTAAGAAAACAAAAGAGCATCTGTTTGTGACTTAATATCAGTGGAGAAACTGGTGGATGGATTTGATGAAATCTGAGCTGTGAGGTGGATCCTACGAGGAGCTGAAAATGGTACTTTCTGCAGGAGGCCCAGACAGGGGTTGCGAGGTGGGGCTGGTAGGGGTTTCCAGCCCAAGAAGTAGTGGACAGAGGGGAGGGAGCATGGGGGCAAATGGGGGTGGAGAGAAGAGGGATGCAGATGAGTCAGAATATGAGCTAGAGGTAAAGAATGCCGTTGGAAATGTTGTGTAGACTATGAGTGAATCTTTCTAATGTTGTCTAAAAAAATGTTTTTTTTGGGTTTTTTTAAGAGGAAGCTGTGAATATTGCTGATTTCTGGGGAGTGAAAATGATCCTGTTAAAGTCTGTAGAGAATATTGTTATGAATACCCAGGAAGGCAGAGAACCAACGAGGAAGAAAATGAAATTCAGCGCAAATAAGGCGCAATATCCTACAAGTGATCAGGCTTCTACAGATGGCCTCTGGAATATATCTTTTAGCAATGTGGACGGATTAACTGGGCAGACTGGATGGGCCAATTGGTCTTTATCTGCCATCATCTACTGTTGTTTTAATTTGCAGGTTTTTTAAAAAAGCTTTGTGAAAGGAAAAATCCACCATCTCCTCTAAAGTTTATAAAATCAGTGATTATTCTCACATAGACTGGTGAGTGTCCCACCTTTATTGCACTGCGATCTGAGCCTAGCATAGGGAATAGAAAAAGAACTCCTTCTTCTTAAATCTTTATTGAATTTGTACTCTGCATTAAGGGAGGATTACAAGGCTTACTGGAAACCCTTTGTTTTAGACATGCAATCAATCAGATTTGACACAGGACTGACTGCATCTAGAAGGAGGTAATGACTTTCTAAAAGTGAGACTTGATCCCTAAGCTGTTCGTACAACTTGTTAATTACAAAAATCCCACTTATCCGGGTGCAGCAGGATTTGTGTTGATAGGATCTGTAAACTGGGATTTACCAGCAAAATGTTCAGTTTGCATCTACATCTGTAGGTCCTGATTGTCCGCTGTGTAAGGCCAATCTAGTGTCTAATCAGAAACCTGTTTGATTTGCCTTTCTCACTATTTTGAAGGGGGCATGCAATGACTGTTTTAACGACTACAGTACACTATGAACCTGAAGGGAGGGAGGAAGGACAGTTTGAGGAGAGGGTGAGAGAAAAGAGGATATACGTGTTTCCAGGAAGTGGCCGCTACCCCCGTTCTCACACATATGTTCTTTGGGATATTTCCCCTTGTATCTCTGTATAACACACGGAAATTAAGCCCCCTACCCCCCCAACTCACTAAATAATTGCAAATATCATTAAGTATAAAATTGGTCTAGGGAAATGATCATGTCAAAACAATAATATCAATCTACAAGGAGAACCCAACCCAGAATTCACCAGGACCGCATCAGCAACACATTTACATGAAATACCAAGGGACGCAGATTTTTTTTAAGCAATCACACATGAAGAAAAGTGGAAAAGATAGGCTGAGGAAATTTGACTTGCTCAAAAATGTAAGAATAAAATAGCTAAGAACACAGTACATGGTATAACGCACCATCTCGCACAGAAAATGCACAAAGGCTGGTGGCGCCTTATAGACTACGATTTTTTGAGGGTTAGAGTCAACTTATTCAGTTGCATCGCTTTGCACAGGGGGTCTTCTGCAGCCGTCAGGAGCCCCCCTCCTAACATGTGGCTTCCACACCGGATGGAAAGCAATATAAATAGATTGCAAGACATTGTCGGAGGGCAGTGTCAAGCCACGATCTGAGGCGTGAACTTCTGTAATATCTGAGGAAGAGGACTCTTGTCCTTGGAAACTCAAGCCTCACTAAATTGCTTAAGTCTCTACGGTGCCACTAGCCTCTTTGTCACTTTATTTTCTGTAACAAAACTACTGAATAATCATAGGATTTAACAATGGGTCTCTTTCATAAGTCAGCGTTCTTAGAAGAGAAAGTTGAAACTTGTGCAAAATTCGGAATGAGCTCTGTTTCTTTCCGTCACTTGATTGAGAGGGGCTGAATAATGAGGAGGGACGCAAAAGGCCTGTGGTTTATCTTCAGCAGGTGCTGCAGAGGCAGAAGCAAAATGATCACACTCCAAACATAAAACGTTAATAGGGAATTCATCACCCTTGCCTCATGTTGATATAGTGGCTGGGTCGCTTCCTTTTCCCTGGCAGGAAATTTCATCAAAAGATGCAGGATTTTTGTAGACAGAGAATTGGGTCCATGTATGTGCATGTTTTAATTATGGCGCTTATTGAGCTTGCTGCCTATCATTGTGCCACTTTCAGGCGTTCTGTCAAGCTGTATCACTGCTTCATCTGGACTCAAAATAGAACCATTAGTTTTCTTATGAAAGAACGGTCTCCAGTCTTTTGGGTGCCTAAACTGATTTTTACAGCAGGTTTCTGACCATGAGCTTCAGTATGGGGATTCTGAGAATGACATGCGATGCTGAAATGGTACGGCAGGTATGAACTCACCCTAAATACGACGCAGAGATAGGCTCCCATGGCTGGGCAGGTGACGCAGGCTAAAACAACGGTGCTAAACCAGACTCTTTCCTAGCCGGAGTGATAAGACCAAGCTGTAAACAGAGGCACAGACCTTAATCTTGCAGCCTGCATCATAAGTCCAAAGTGCCACAAGGAAGAGACTCAGCTCTGCTCTGTGGGTGAAATGGTAATTTGGCTTCCTTGCCTGTGTAGGCTTGGCCTCTCTGCTGAGACCACCAATAGTTGTGTCAATTAATGCCAAACTGATTTCTTTTTGTAGTGACGTGTATTCCTGCCTATGCGCACTAGACAGAGACCACCAGTTCATTTCATGTAGACCATCAAGTTTATCCGCAAAGCACTCTGGGATTTTGTTTTTTTTAACCAAAATTACTTCTTTTGAAACCTGGGTAAATGTACCGCAGCACTTTTTTTTTTTTTCCTGTGGAATTACTTTATTTGCTTCCAAAAAATGCAAGATTTCAAAACTGTGCTTTGAAACTGACCTGTGGGCTTTCAGTAAACTTTTGCCCAAATTTTTTCCAAAATGTACATCTGGTCCAAAGTGGGTTTTGACGCTGAAATCATTTAGAGGGGCTTTTTTTTTAAAGCCATTTACCTGGGTAAACTGACAATGTCTGCAAACTGCTCTCATCAGAGGGTTCCCAGGCACACTAGGGCATACCTCTGGGCATTTTAAGGTTGGGTGAGTAAAAGCTTGCATGTCCTTAGCACATTGAAAAGTATATGCGCCTGCCATGCGCATGGTTTCCCTTTGAAAATTATTTACAATGGACATGTGGTAAGAGTACCCACACATTTTATGCCCTTAAGGAAGACTGAATGCTGTGCTGAGATGAGTTACTTTGAATCCTAAAGTAGTGCACTCATGAAAATGCCAAACAGAGCTGTACATTGTCTTAAACTAAGGAAACTATGACATGTATATTTTTTACCCTATGCTGGCACACTCTGGGTTTTTTTAGCTTGCATTAAATTATTTTGTTCATACTACTTGTGAGATTTAATGGAATGATCTATCTCTCTCTATATATATATATTTACATGATGGACTGCATGATATAAAATCTTATTTTAAATGGAAATAATCCCTTTGAGAAAAATATAATTATATTAGAATGGCTGATGATTAGTGAAGAGAAATCACATAAGAACTTTGGACCAGATGCATGAAGCATTTTTCCCAATTCTCACAGGCACGAAATGGGAGAATCTCTGCAGTGCATCTGGCCTAAGCATTATAATGGAACTCAGTTACAATGAAAGTACTTAGAGCTCTGAGCTCTGAGCTACTGTATTTCAATAGAGAGAAACTCCTGTTTATACTGGACATAAACTGTTTTATGAAATAGAACTGGTGGCATGGATTATTTTAATGACCACATCAGTTTAAATTGTTCTTTGTCTGTTTAAGAGGGCTATTATTTATACACGCCTAGTGGAGTTATTGGAAGGGACATTTGGTGATCTGCCAATCTTAGTTTTGTCCTGGAGGC
The DNA here is from genome assembly GCF_901001135.1 of Rhinatrema bivittatum. Classification (NCBI taxonomy): domain Eukaryota; kingdom Metazoa; phylum Chordata; class Amphibia; order Gymnophiona; family Rhinatrematidae; genus Rhinatrema; species Rhinatrema bivittatum. The sequence continues at coordinate 16,152,176 of NC_042628.1, read as the reverse complement.
TGCATAATTTGTGCCGAGTCAGGAAACATGCACAAATGTCTTTGGAACGCCCGGTGCCATTATTGAAAATAAAACAGAAATCTGCAAGCAAGCTTGATCAAATGTATTACCAGTCTCTTGAAACATCTATAAGATGCTTTAATTCACATTTTCATGTGCTGAGCACATGGACAATGGGCACTGACCGATCCCTGGAAAACCTGCTGTCCAGATTTGCATCTCCAAGTGAAAATGATTTTCTCTGTCTTTTAACATGGCCAAAAACACTGTCACAAAATGAATCCACCATCTTATACAACTACCCTGACAAGCTCACTTTAAAAGGAAGTCCCTTTAAAAGCTCACTTTAAAAGGAAGACACGAGCCGCCATGATCACATCACTCCAGCTCTTCAGTCTTTGCACTGGCTACCCGTGGCTTACAGGATAATTTATAAATCTATGTCGCTGATACACAAAGCCATTCAAAACAGAGAAATGCATTGGTTCACAAATCAACTACAATTCAAAATGTCTTCCCGCCCAACAAGATTCCAGAATTTAGCTAAATTAAACATCCCTGCACCCAATCTGACTAAACTCTCTAGTACAAAAGAACGATCTTTCATCATTGCTGGATCAACAATATGGAACACCATGCCTTCTGAATTACGCCAGGAACTCTGTCACAAAAAATTTAAACAAAACCTTAAAACCTGGCTATTTAAAAAAGCCTACTATCAATAATCTGAATCCTCAACTACTCTTCCTAACGTCCACAATCTATCATATATTGTTTATATGCTATTAATACAAAGTTATATACTGTATTGTATTCAAGTTACCATGTTATATTGTAAAGCGCTATGCTGAATTACTGTTTGTATGTAAACCGAGGTGATGTTATTTACGTACCCCGGTATAGAAAAATCTATAAATAAATAAATAAATAAAGTCCCTTTTAACTGCATTATGGAGCAGATGCACTAAAATATTTTCTCCCATTTATGGGGGTCATTTTCAAAGTCACTTATGACCATAAAACTGTGTTTAATCATCTAAGTAGCTCTCTTTGAAAAAGCATATAGAAGTAGGGTGATTGCATGAGTACTTTTATGTGCACTTGCCATAGATGTTCCAGGGAGGAGAACTGGGGTCAGACTTCTGGATTTTCAAAAGCGTGCAGGTAAGTTTATAACCAGAAGTTCCGTGCTGCTAGGAGCAGGCATATGCCAGGAGACCTTACCCCAAGTGTTTTCAAAGTGATCTAATACAGATAAAATCGCTTTTGAAAATTACTCTCATTTGACCAAACTCATGGTACACTGTTTGCATGCATAAGAGGATGAACAGAGATTTATGCTAGCAATGATTATAAACTGTGTAGTAGGAGTCGCATTGTTTATAAAATTCCTCGTATTTCTGCCTCCAGCTTCTCCAGTCTGTTGCCTGCCTTGACCCCCCCTCGGACTCTTGCTCACCAGACACGCTAGGGACCCACCTAAGCCCTGCCGGCTGCCAGAACCCAAAGGCTCAATCGGCATGGGAGGAGGTTGAAATAGGTGAAGATGCAGCCTGTCTTGCTTCAGGGCGTATTCACCTATGAGGCAGCATCAGCTATGCCATAACAACAAGGGCTCAAACCCATGCATCCCCCATAACACAGTTTGCTGAGGCCATGAGGTCAACAGACTCACCTCAGGCCTCTGCTATCGCTAGTTAAGCCCACCAGCTTAAACAGCAGCAGGACCAGTTGAACACTATGGCCGGGTATCTCCAGGGTATGGCTGCCCAGTCTGCTCTAGCCTCCGCTCTGGCACCAGTGATACAGCCTACTATCTCCACGATTCACCTACCTCTGCCCCTGAGATACGATAGAGATCTGGTGAAATGTAGAGGCTTCCTGAATCAATGCAATTTGAATTGCAGGCACCCTTATTTCCGTCGGACTGAGTCAAAGTGACTTATATTCTATCCTTTGTTGGGCAGTCCTGTCCTGACCTGGGCCTCACCTCTTTGGAAGAGAGATGATCCACTCCTAGGGGATTTGACTTACTTCCCGCACAAATTCCATCTGATTTTTTTATGAGCCTGGCCGCATGGCTTCCATGGCATCCAAACTTCTGCAAATTAAACAGGGATCCCGATCTGTGAGAGTGTAGGCGGTGCACTTCTGCACCCTGGCCTTTGAACTCTGTGGGGCATTGATAGCCTAATTTCAATCTTCAGGCAAGGGCTCTTGGAGGGCATTAAGGATGAGCTGGCTGCCCAGGATCTACCTGATATGTTGGAGGGCTTAATCAGCCTAGCCATAAGTCTGGACCTGAGGTTTCATGAGAAGAGCTCGGCTCGTCGCCTTTATCTGTCTTGCCCTGAGTTTCCAGCGACTAGTGGCTATCCGCTCACCCCCAGAGCTGGGGCCGGCACTAATGGAAGCTATGTAGGTCGACCACCTCAAGCTATCTGTGGAGGAGAAGCAGAGTTGCTTTAATCTCAACCTGTGCCGCACTGGGGGCACTTCACAAACTGCTGCCTGGCCAAGCCGGGAAACTCCAAGACCTAGGTCTGCTGGCAGAGGCCACCCTAGCTTGACCATGCACCTTGCCACAAATTCTAGTACTTGCACATCTCTCACTTGAGGACATCCTTGTTGACACTCTCACATGCCTTGATACTGGTGCTGGCCACATGCCATAACACATTCATATTCAAGAGGTTTCTAAAATATCATATACTCACATGCATATATGCTATTTTTACACAAGCAACCCCCTCGTAAGTCTTTGAAAATTCCCATGATTATGTCTATGGGAAAAATGCTTCGTATGCCTGGTCCTACGTTAATCTCCTCTTGCTATAGATATGCTCCAATATAAACACTTGGAGAAGGGAGGAGGAATTAGAGGAGACAGAAAGACTGACAGAGGAGTGGAATTTCTCATTACAGTAGAATCTCTGGGGAGAAACACCAAACCTATTGCATGCAATGGATTGGTGCTATAATAGTCATTCCCTCTATTGCCGCCCCCCCCCCCCCCCCCCACACACACACATACACCCAAGTTTCTCCCCAATGGGATCTTTTTTGTTTCCTTCCATGGAAAACAAGCTTGTAAATTTTATCATAAAAAATGGACTCAAGATCACAGTAAACAATTATGTTCATTTCATTTCTAGCGTCTTTGACTTAGAGAAATAGAATAGCGAATCCCTTTATATTCTCTATTAAATACTGTCCTATTCTAAGCAGTGGAATTCCTCTGTGTTGCTGTGTTCCATAGGGAAGTCCTCTAAAGAATTCTTTCATCTGGCTTAGCAACCAAACAGGTGTAGAGTGGAATTATTTCCTCTTTAACAATGGAATCTTTGTGGATCATGTTGACCCAACAGAATGAACTTCTTGTTGTATCTAAGCTTGCAAGAGCACTTCTGTAGAAAAGACATAAGTGATCTTGAAAGCTCCTGTACTACCTACCACATCTTTCTTTCTTGGTCCAACAACAGTTATCACAACCTACAACCTGTAGCCTACACAACCTACAAGGTTTACCCTAGAGCTAATACAAAGCCTTGAACTCTAGAACAATGCTAATTATGCTTCCTGTGCAAAGTTTTTTTTTTGTTTTTTTGCGTGTGTTCGAAGAAATACAGATTTAAACAAATAGCAGTGTCCCAGGCCTTGTAGCTTCCCAAAGGGACATGGTATTGAGGGTGCTGACTTGAAGAGAGGAGGAATCCACTTTCCTAGAAAGTACGAAAACATTTTAAAGGAAATAATAATAAGCAACAGTATTGCTGCAGGGCTTAAAGGGAAGGTATTAAAATGGATAACAGCATTGTTGACAAACTGGTATCAGTCCATTGAGGTAAATGGGAAAAAAAAATCTAAATTATTAACAGTTGGTGTTCTGCAGGATTCATCTTTATCTTCCCGTCTATTCAATATATATCTACACCCTCTGGGGAAAATACTGAGACAATTTGGAACAGAAGGACATTACTATGTGGATGTCTTTCTATTGATAGCATCTCTGAAGGAGAACTGGGACATGACATTAGAAATGGCATAGAAATGTTTGAATGAGATCTTAACATGGCTAGCAGCAAGTAAGTAGAAACTGAATAGTTCTAACACTGAAATACATAAAAAAGTGGTAAAGCAGATCTTTTAAAACAAATTTCTGTTTTAAAATTGGTGCTAAAGACTGTGGTCTAACTCATAAGATTAAACATTTGGGAGTAGCCATGGGAGAGTCTTTTGATTCAGAAGCGCAAGTAATGGTTATTGGCTATAGCTAAATGGGCTTATATTAAATTAAGATTAGTGCAGAGATTGGGCCCTTCCTTAGATAATAGGGCTCTACAGACAGTGGTTCTTTCCATGGTAAGATAGACTATTGGAATGTCGTAATGATTGATATTCCATCCAGTCTTTTTCATGAGTTGAAATTAGTATAAAACACAGCAGTGAGATTTATGCTAGGGAAATCACGCAGACAAAGAGCTACTCCAGTGTAGATAACCTTGCATTGGTTGCCTGTCCTAGCCCATAATAGATATAAAATATTGGTGTTCAATGTTTCTGGTTTGGTAGAGAGGAAAAACCAGTTTATCTAACTAACGGGGTTATTTTCTAAAGGCTTATAGCATGCGATATCATGCAAATTATGGAACAGTGTGCCTAAGGAAATAAGAATACAAGCACACTATATGAAATTTAGAAAACATTTTTAAAACATGATTGATTTTTGGGGGCTAAGGTTAGATGAAATGTCAGGAGAAAAAGAACCAGACAGACATTTGAGGCAGACTATGATAACGTAATTTAAAATTTAGCAATCTACTTTTTTTGTTTATTCAAAAGCAAAGTTTATGAAAGAATTTTGGTCTCCGGATACTTTATATATGGTTGTGTGTTAAAGAGTTTCGGTGCACTTCCTGGATGTTGGAGGCAATTGACCTTTGGCATCTTTGCTCACAATGCACCCAAGGAGTATGTGCATGTGTATGAATATTGGTTCACAGTGCTCCCAAGGATTATGTGTGTGTGTGTGTGTGTGTGTGTGTGAATATATATCTTCAAGACCAGACACCCTGATATGTTTTATTATCATATTAATTCACATCCTGCTTTATGTTATTGCTTACATATTTCTGTCTTGTGCTCTTGAAGACGTTATTAAGCCAGTGGATTTAAAGATCTCTCCAGACCCCTTCAATGGAATTAATACCTTATTAATGCGGTTTGTTGTTTGTTATTCTGTTCAGGGGATCAATTAAAATTACCTATCCCAGAGTCTGCTGCTTGTGAGTGAAGGGCAACATTTTCATATGTGAGCTACCTGAGAAGGGGGCCGATGTAGTCCTGAAATCTCATGTGTCACGATATTTTTGTATGCTGAGCCATTAAATAGTATCACAACTTACTAAGATTCTATATATGAATTACAGATAACCTACAAAAGCTAATATTTGGTTTTTCTGGATCATACGAAAAGGCACATTTATGCATCTGAAAACATATCCTTTAGAGGCAGATTGAGCAGTGCAGCCGCACTATTTAATATAGTCAGCTATCTTAAAGGTAGGAGGATAAGTTTATCCAGCTAACTTTAGGTCAGCTTTACAGCATGAACAGAGTTAGCCGGATATGTTATCTGGCTGACTCTGAGTATCAGAGTTAGCTGGATAACTTTACCGGCTAACCTAATTCCTCCCATTAATGCCCCCAGAATGTCCTTAAGTTAGCAGGCAAAGTTTTAGCCTGATAATGAGGTATTCAACTAACGTTTATCCACATAAGTGGTAAAATATTCAACAGTGGCATTTAGCCGGATACCTTATGAGTTATATCGCTAAAGCATAACTCATAAGGTATCCGGCTTGCAACTTGAAAAGGATGGATGTGTGCTGCAGTCAATTAATAAAATGACCCTCAAACAAGATAAGATAATGATTCATTGAACCTCAGGAATGGATAGCGATGGCAATAAACACATGTAGAGTTTGATTGTAATCCTTAGATTCTGGAAGTCTGAGAATGTATATAGAAGCTCTGTCTCTTAGAATTATCTGCTCAAGGATTCTTTGTTTAGTAGGTTTCATTATTACTAAAAGCAATTTCTATAAATGTTCAGATATGTATGAGCAAAATTTTCTATTGTTCTTTATGAATCTAGATGTATAAATTCTGTAATACAGTATCTGTATATTTCATTGCAAATAATATACTTAATAAAAAATAAATTAAAAAAAAAAAGAAGCTCTGTCTGGTGGCTCGGTGGCAGGTGCTGCGCACTGTCATGTGGAGGAACCTGGATTCAATTTGTGGTTCAGATCTTAAGTTCTCCCCTTGCCTGGGGCTGGAGACCCAGTAAAGGCAGCGTTCACTGCCATCTAAGCAGATGGCATCATTGTCATCACTCAGCCGTGACACCTAGTGGCAGTATTTAGTGCCAGGGATGGACTTCCCAATAGACTGACTAGGCAACTGGCTAGGGGTGGCCACAATAGGGTGGAGGCTGCTCTGCTACCAGAAGTACACTCCAGTGGCCGCCCCTGTGGAGCTGCGTCATTGCAAAGGGATGGCAGGCTGCTGCTCCATCGCAAAGTAACACACCATACCCAACTTTGCGAGCCGCTGTCTAAATGCCTATGGGTAGCAAAGGTGGGGGAGGGAGGGGGGTGCAGGGGCTGACGCTTAAATTCACCATTGTTTATGGCTCACGATTGCAGGTTTCTGGAAAGAGCCCCTGGTCAACCACTGTGCATCCAAGAAAGTTGGGAAGGGAGTTGAAAATAAGGAAAGAATCCAAGGTTAGGGAATGAAGGCTCCTGGACACAGATCCCAAGCCTGGTTCTGACTGAGCTGAAAGCCCAAAGGAGCTGGAGGAAACTGCTGAATCAAAAAAAAAAAAAGAAAAAAGCATAGCAGCTGATCCAGTGATCAGATTATAGATCCAAGGAACAAAATTCTTGGTTTATAGTGAGATCTATGACTTAACCAATTGGCATTGATTGCAAAATGAGCAAAAAGATTGGTCAGGGTCCGGGACAATTTGTACTCTCTCTGACAGTGACTGCAGAGCAAACAATGAATCCATGGACGGGCGATGAGTTGCTACAAGCTAATCGCTTCCTTTTCCCACTGATGAAATACGTCGGGCATGAGCCGAGACAACTCTGCAGCCCTACTTGATGGATGTTGATGGATAAGGCAGAATGATCACCATTCTCCCCCCCACTGGCATCGGACGGGCAGCTGTAACTGCAGACTATAGCGCCTTTGCACTGTCCAACACCTTGAAATGAGGCAGACTTACGACACGGAGCAGATGAGGCAGCATCTCTAACCATCTTGGGAGTACAGAGCTCCAGGAATGGCCAAAGACATGTTTCTGCAAGAGAGAAAGGAAAGAACAAAGGGTGATAGGTAAAAAAAATAAATAAATTGTCATATCCCTATGCTCCTAGAATATATGCAGCTATAAATCATGTACAACAGTTTTATTAAAAATATATTTGTTGTTTCTTATGTTTTCTCATGCATGCTTGATATTTCTTTTTGATATAAATGCAAGGAATAAAATACAGCTCTGTGTTTGCTCATACTTATTAATACCTCAGCTACATTAAGGCCGTGAGACTAAGCAGCAAGTAAATCCAAAGCCCCATGACAATGTATACACATGCAGTACTTCTGCAACGTTCACATTCAGTAAATCAGATTCAGTTATGCTGTCAAGAAGGAAGGGGGGAAAAAACAACCCAGAGTTTTCCTAGTCTGGCCTTGTTTGCTTATTGATCGTGTTTAGATTTGAATTTAATTACTTCCCCTTTCCAAATCTGTTCCCCAGGTGAGCTACAGTTCAGCTGCAGTAGGTAGGACCCTGCCCCAGGGGGGCTCTTAAGCAGATCCATGTTATGATGTCATCAAATACTGCCATCTATTTGCTGTACCCTAGCCCTGGGAGAAAACCATGATGGGAAATGGGATTTTGTGTTGGGATCAAAGTTCAAGCGGATCTTTTTTTTTTTTTTTTTTTAACTTATTCCTGACATTTTCAAGCAGAGTAATTAGACTATGATTGCAGTACAATGGTGCTTGGTAACCCTTCATAATTAAAGCTAAACACATGGCATCCTGGGAGAGGATAAATGGAGCTGGAGGTGAAGGGGAATTCAGAGACAGATTAATTTCAGAGCTAAATAAACCTATCAGTGTAACAGGGTCAGTTCCATGTGGGCACATTCTTATTTATATTCTGCTTTTTGGAACTGCGAAGCAGATTACATTCAGATATTTCCCTAGCCCCAGAGAGCTCACAATCCTAAGTTTGTACCTGAGGTAACAGAGGGTAAAGTGACTTGTCCAAGGTCACAAGGAACAGCAGTGGGATTTGAATCCTGGGTTGCCTAGCTCATAGCCCACTGTGCTAACCGCTAGGCTACGCCTCAGTAATTTGCTAGGAAAAGGCAGGATAGGCTCTGTGGATATTCACAATGAATATGCATGAGATAAATCTGCATGTACTGAGTCTCCACGATATGCAAATTTATCTCATGCATATTCATTGTGGATATACTGAAAACCCAACTGGCTGTGTGGAGTCCCCAGGACAGGTTTGGGAAACCCTGCTCTAGGCCTTCTTACGCACTCTTCCTGTTTCTCCTGATGTTATGGGTGTGGGACAAAATGAAACATTTCGTGCAGGTGCCTTCTGGCCACATGATGGGTTTCAGAAAAGCATGTCGCTGAACTTGGCTTATAAAAGGTGCAAGCTACATACCTGGGAACTTTGAGCTGTGGTCACCCTGAGGGGTGGGAAGGTAAAATACATATCATACGAACAGGATAGCCTATCTAGTCTGCTCATCCACACCAAAATGTTCAACTTTAAATCCTCTGTGCTTATCCTTTGCTTGAATTCAGATACTGTCCTCAGCTCCACACCTCCACTGGAAGGTGGATCCACTAACTTTTCTATAAAGAAATATTTCCTTAGATTACTTCCCTTTCACCCTCATCCCATCCATTTTCTCTGTTCCACCCCCTCCCTACTAATCCCATACTATCTCTCTCCGTCACCGCCACCATTCCTAATTTCCCCCCACTCTAGAGATGACCCCAGCATTCTTTCTCTTCCTCTCTCCCCGATCCCAGCACTCTCCTTAAAAGTCACAGCTCACAAACTTGTGCACCCCCAGCTGAGTCCCAAGTCCTGGGACCACAGCTGCAATTTCTCTCCATGTGCTGCTTGCAGTGTGTGTGCTCCAGGCTTACCTCTCCCCTACCTGCAGGCTTACTGAAAGGGGGAGTGGCTGCAGCAGTAAACAGAGAAGCCTGGAGCTTTTTAGTGTTTCCCCTGATACCTTGCAATTGATAGAAATTTCCCGACTCTCCGGGGGAACATCCTGAGAGCTCCCAGGAAGGGTGAGCTAGCCTGGGCCCCATCAACTTTGCTCTCTCTCTGAAATCAAATGGCATGCAGAGGTTTACAGAGGAAGTCTTGGCAGGGCAGCACCGGATATCCCCTGAGCCAGCCCTGAAAATTTTACGGCAGCACGAGTTACAAAAAAATGCTGTGTGGGGTTCAATATCTCCAGATTTTTGGCCATTTTTGTGGCTCAGAAATGTTGTGCAATCGAGGCCTACGTCTTCAGCCTCACGGTCACGAGCAGGGTAACGGGAGCATTTCTATTCTTGCATTGTATATATATTCTGCTGAAGATACACCTCCCCCGTCAACACACTCACTGTTCCTTCTTCCCTAGCTGGGAGGATTTAGAAAGGCATCAGCACAGGGGAGAATTTTTGAAAAGCTATCAAATCTGATCAGAACTCCATCTGTTACATGCTATTTTCGGACTGCCCCTTCCATCACTGCTCTTCACTGAAGATGTGACACACAAAAAAAAATTCCTTTGCTTATCATCGGTTTCCTCCTTTTGTTTGATTCTTCTAAAAGGAAAACTGACAGGGTACGAGCTCTTGCAAGAACAGAATTTACTACGATGAGGGTGTAACCGCTAGCCTGTGAGTTCCTAAGGGCACTGAGCAGCAGGAGAAGGTTAATTGTTCAAATAAGAACAAACCTGTAATAAATATTATGACTGAAGAAAAAGAATTCTATGTGGACAAGACTGCTAATTATTCACATAGTCTTTCTCTTTTTTTTTTTTTTATTGTTTTGCAAATGTGGTGGTAAAGGAAATGAGAAGTGAAGAAAAACTGGAGACACGTAGCCAGATAACTTTAAATCTAACCGGCTATATTTAAACACAGATGGTTAGGTTTATCATTATCTGGCTAAAGGTCATCGGTTAACTTTTTTTTAGGCGAGCATATGCAGTGGGATGTTTATCCAGCTCAAATCTTTCTGGATAACTTGTCCACTTGATGGCTTTCTGAATGTGGGCCTCATTAGGATAATGCACCCATTTAAATAGTCTCAACTGATTTTCTAACTTTTAGCTCCAAATCTGGATGTTCGTGGTTAAGAGTATGCAAAATGTGAGGGTGGGGTGGAAAGAGGAATTGGGATTCAGATGACAACCAACCCGGGTCCTGACTTTTACGGTCCGGGGTACTTGTACGCAGACACGAGCGGGAGAAAAAGCACAGGACAGCCTCTACGGCCGAGTCCCAAAGCAGAGCTCGTCAAGCAGCACCGAATGAAGATTCAAGAAGGCTTCCTCAGCCCATGAAAGAGAAACGTGAGGGTAGCCCGCACAGCACGGCAGATACTGCCACAGGAAGCTTGCTGGGCAGCCTGGATGGACCATTCTGGTCCTTTTCTGCCCGTCAGTTCTATGTTACTATACGTGTCCATGTAAATGAGGCCCTTCAGAGCCAGAAACAGGTCAGGTTTTCAAAATACATGAAATACTCCTATTAATCTGATACTTGGACCAAATGCCTGCAAAACATAATCTCCTGAACAGTCATTATGGGCATCTGGAAAACCAGGCCTGTCTACGGTCCTCGAGGACTGGAGTTGCAGCCCCTGCCTTACTCTCTTGTCTCAATGCTTCTTACAAGTAGCAACAATTTTGAAAAATCCCTTGAATACAGTAGCGCGGGTGCAGTGCCAGTCCAGCTGGATGCGTGGAAAGAAAAGCTGACAAACAAGTTGTAGGTGACATCTTTGTATTTAACTAACTTATTACGGTCCTGGCTAGCTTTTCAGGAGCTACACCAAAAATCTCTCCAAGCCAGTCATGCTTTCTTATTTATTTATTTAGCATTTTTTTATATACCGTCGCTCAGGTTCCATCGAAACGGTTCACAACAGGTTAAAATAACATTTTCCTAATACCTAAAATACATTGTAAACTTCTAAAAAATACATAACAAAATAGCAGAATTTCCTAACTAAAACTATAAAACTATGAAATACCTAAAATCGGACATAGATTCAACTCATAAAATCCTTCGGATAGTACATTAGAATCCTATCCTAATTAAAATTAACTAAGACGCATTTTGTTACAATCTAAAATGACTTTTCTTGGATGTTGTTGCGGCTGTATAATACAAGGAAATTAAACACAAACATTTCATAGGCAATCTTCTCTATGCAACCTACATACCATTTTCAATAAACTATGGGGTAGCTTTCAAAAGCAGTTTGATGCGCGTAAATGGTATTTTTTTTTAAAAGTACTCTAGGGGTGTTCGAGGAAAAGCGATTCTGCGCACACTTTTACCCGTACTTGAAAAAGGCGCTCCTGGGGGGGGGGCAAAGCTGGGGCAGGGCAACTCATTTCCGTGTGCACCTTTGGTTTTTGGAGGGTTCGCGTGAGCGTTTCTCCCTGTCCCCTAGCAGGTGTGAACGCGCACGCCCATGCCGCCCAAGGGTACAAAGTGCACATGCATAAGTGCGCTCTGAAGATTCAGGCTGAACGTCTGCACGCGCCTGACTTTGTAGAACGAAGCGTCGTTGTAAAATTGGGCTCCATAAACGCAGGGGATTAGCAGGGTGTGCCAACCCTGGAATCTGCGCCAGGGTTCGCCCTCTTTCTAATCCACACTAAAAGCAAAAAAATCGTGAGCTAGGCGAATTACCCACCGGCCTTAGACACTGACATGCTCACGTGACCTAGCTTTCCGTGTCAGGGTGTTGAGCTATCCTTGATTGCAATCAACATTCCTGTGTTGTTGTTGTTGTTGTTGTTTTTTTTTCTAAACTCTGGTCTTCTCTTAGACCCTTGATAACCTGCCACAACAGCGAGATGTGTGCTCCTGAGAATCAGAGCCAGTATTATTGGAAACCTTCTTTTTTTTAAAGGGGAGCGGGCATTAATCAGATGTTTATAAACAGAAAGTCCTACAGGAGTCTTCATAGGAATATTTTTCAATTATCCAGATATGAACAAAGCAGGTCTGATTCATTATGTAATTATATAGGTATACCATGAAAGAAGAGAGATCTTGGATAATTCTGGTCCCTCTGTGTCCTCTAAAGGTGAACACATTATTATTATTATTGTCAACAAGCACTTGCACAAACTCTTGTCTCACTACAGATAAAATCCAGTTTCAAGGTCTAAAGCAAATATTCTTTGTTGCCACCAAGAACTCAAAGAACACAAAGCACACACATGACTCCCACTTTCTTGCCACATGACTCTTTCTGTTTCATGAGATTTAAATGTAATTACTCATCCTTCCAAAGCTGAGCTCAAGGTGAGCTACATTTCAGAAAAAAGCATGTATTTCCCTTTTCCAGAAGGTTTACAGTCTGTTTAATGAGCATTGTTCCCATACACCCAAAATGGCAGAAAATCTTTAGTAAATAATCCCCTAAATTTGTAACTGAGGCAATGGAGGGTGATGACTCTTGTCCAAGGTTACAAGAACAACAGTGGGAGAAAAAGGATTTGAACCTGGGCTTCCCTGGTTCAGTGTTCTAGGCTGCTCCTCCAATTCCTTAATCTTTATTGTGTTGCCTGAGGGACAAGCAAATTCAGCAGTAGGTCTAAATTGGCCTGCACTATACTGGAGCACAAAACTTACTTCTGGGAGTAATTACCATCTGGCAGAGGTGATTTCCAGTGGTCATGACTATAAATTGTTACATTCAGCGGCTTGCGGGATGGCCCTGCGAGCCGCCTCACTCACCCTGGGGCCGCCAGCGGGTCAGCTTCTAGGCCTCGCTGGAAGCGGCCATGTTGCCTCTCCTCTTGCCCCCTCTAGGTGTGTGCGCACTCAAGGGTTACCCACTTAAAGGGCCCAAAGTGGGAACTCAGCCCCGCTGCCCTTTGATGACATAATGGGCCCTCCAGTATAAAAGGCTCCCTCTGAGGAGCAACAGATGCCTCAGCAATGGATCTCCTGCTACGAGCAGTGTGTGTTGCATTCCAGCATGTTCCTGTGTTCCTGTTACAGCCTTGCCTTGCCCAGCCTCCCTTGCCTAACCTGTCTCATCCAGCCTTGCCTTGCCCAGCCCGTCTCGTCCAGTTTGTCGACTTGTCCCAGTCTCATCCAGTGTCCTCTTGCGTGTCTTTCTCCCTCTCTGGCCTGATCTTCTGGTATTGACCTTTTGCCTTGGACCTGTTCATGCATGCCTGCCACCTGGAACTGACCTCTTGCCTTGTATCCAACCACACTTGTCTGTGGCTTGCCCCAACCTTGGCCTGTCTCCAGCTTCTCCAGTCTGCTGTCTGTCCTGACACTGACGTGACCTTGGACTCTTGCACTATTGACCAACCTAGGGACCCACCTAAGCCCTGCCGATCACCAGAACCCAAGGGCTCAACCTGTGGGGGAGCTGGCTGGTATAGGTGAAGCTCCAGCCTCTCCTGCTTCAGGGCGCATTTACCAGCTGTTGGTGTAGGCCTCATAGGTTCACCTATGAGGCAGTGTCAACTAGGCAACAGCATCAAGGGCTCACTTCTGCACCACTCCTCACATAAATAGTGCTAATATCAGTCTCAGCCTGAATGGGAGAGGCAGGTTCACTGGAGGGTTACCAGCTACCAAGAAATATAGATATGTTAGATATGATTTGAAATGCTAGGGAAGGGAAGAATAGGAGAGGCAGGGGACAAGGTTTCTGGGATGTGACAGACTATTATCACACTCTCAGAATCCCTGCCCCCTGTCCCCTTCACTCTGCCTCTCCCATTTTCCCCTTCCCTAGCATTTCAAATCACCAAGTGAGAACCCACCTCTTCCCGCTCAGAAAACTTTCCTTTTGGTGATTTGAAATGTTCAGTGCAGCTCTTCTCATCAAAAGTTTGGGAATTAGGGATGGGGGGAGAGCGGGACTTAGGTATTGGGTGGGGCCATGATGATGGGGGAAAGCAAGGACCTAGGAATTGGGAGGAAACAAAAAGCATGGAAGGATTGGATCACGATTGATTGGGAGAGTGAGGGAGGACTCATGGATGGGAGGAGAGTGATAACTGAGAAATTGAGCAGGAACTTGGTGATTGGGTAGTGGTATGAAAGTTGAGCTGGGGGTGTGACGGTGTGGAAAGGTGGAGAGACTGAGAGATGATGTGAATGTAGGCGTTGAGAGGCACTGGAAAGAGAAAAGGGTTGTGGGTGGTATGAGAGAGAGAGTGAAAATAAAGGAACTGTGGAAAAGATGAAATGGGAGGCTGGGTAGGGAATGTAGATGAGGGATGGGGAGAAGGTGAGGACAGACTATAGAAATGGGGTCTAGAGAGTGGGTAAAAGAGAGGGAATTTAAAGAAAGGGAAGGAATTAAAGACAAAAGGTGAATTAGAGATTTGGGGAGGGGGTCAGAGTGGAAGTGGAAAGCTAGTAGGTGGGACATGAAAAGAGGGACACAGAGAACTGGAGGGGGAGAGAGAGAGAAGGAGTAAAATGTGCCTATGAGTAGATAGAGAGTCAAATGAGTAAAATAGAAAAAAAGATGAAAAGGAAAATTCAATTTTAGGCATAAGTAGGGAAGGAAGAGAAGACAGGAGGAAAAGGAAGAAATGGAGAATGGAAAGGAGACCCTGGAAAAGGTCTTAGAAAAAGACTAACAAGAAGAAAGTGGAAAAGAGAGACTGGGTCCAAAGCCAATAGAAAATAAAATGTCCAGAAAGATAAGAAAAAAAGTATTTTATTTACATTTCTTAGTGACTGGAATATGTCAGCTTTTTGAATGTGCATTTCTTATATCTTTGTATTTTGCTCATTATAGAATAAAATGCATTTCTGTTTCTCTTTCTCCAGGGTTGCACTGCATGCAGAGTCTGACTTCTCAATTTCAGTTTTTGCCTGCATGTTCTATTTTTAATTTGTGGTCACTCATACTGCAATAGAATAGGGTAGGTAAGATATTTTACTAGCATTTGGTTTCTGTGTAGGGACCCGTCTTCCCCATGGGAGGTATATTGGTGTTCTAGGGTCTGGTGTAATATTTGCAGTGCTGCCTCTCATAGGCAGGGTTGCAGCTGTTTGATTCCTGGGAGTAGTGCCGTAATGATATGGCAGGTTTGCTACATAGGTTCTGAGCGCCTGTTTTCCAGGATTTTGTGTTACTTTGGTGGTGCAGGGAATTTGCGTTGCTGGTACAGAGGTGAGATCAGAATTTGAATACATTTTTTGAGCTGTAAGGGGAAACTTCATAGCTCTGCTCTACACCTGTTGTTGGGGGGAGTTTATGCGGATGCAGAACGAGTGTTACAGAGCCGGAGGTGCAGAATTTATATGGAGATTCTGTCCATCCTGTTCAGCCTCCATCCTTCACTCCTACAGAGAAGAACTGGTTGAATGATGCTATCCAATAATTTTAATAGTAGTTTTACTGGAAGTTTGAAATTAGTCAGGGGTTTCTTTATTGCATAGCAGGCTCTTGAGATCTTTTGTTGTAGTGTCTTTTATAGCCAATTTAAAGGCAGGAAGCCTTGCTGTGAGAGTCAGCCTATTATGTGGACATTTCACTTTGGCTTGGGCCAGGCATGAAGTACCCCCATAAATTTTTTTTTCCAATCTTGGAGCATCACTCCCGTTACACTTAATATTTCTGAAGACAATAACAACTTTTCGATCTTTTAGAAGGTTATTTCAACCTGTATTGTATGGGGGTTTTTTTTATTATTTTATTTTTTATTATTTCAATGTAATATTCGTTTAATTTACAAACCATTTGGAGAGTGCGATATACCGAAAATGTTTAAATAAATAATAAATAAGACTAGCGCATTTGCCTCATCTTCCTCCCCCCTTTCGCTCCATCTTCTCTGTCAAAGAAGGCCTGTTAAATTGGTGCTGCTGCTACCCTGCCTCCCATGGCTGATTGGCTCATTTTGCTTACGAGAACCAATCAGTTGCAGGAGGTGGGAGAAGGAGTTTTCATGCTTGCTGGGATTTCATCCAAGCCCCAGTGTACCAGCCTGCAGTGAAGGAAGAGCACTGGAGTGAGGAGTAAGAGCATTAGGAGGGTGGAAGGGAGAAGGGTGTGTCTGTAGAAACATAAAAATGTGACAGCAGAAAAAGACCATACAGCCTAGTCTGCCCATCCGCACCGACTACTGGGCTCCACAATCCTTGACACTCCTTCAGGGATCCCGTGTGCTTATCCCATGCCTTCTTAAATTCAGATATTGACTCCATCGCCTCCACTGAAAAATTGTTCCATGCGTCCACCAACCTCTCTGTAAAGAAATATTTCCTTAGATCACTCCTTCCTCCTTTCACCCTCATCCCATGACTCCTCGATCCAATGCCTCCCTTCCTTTGAAAGAGGCTCACCTCCTTTGCATTGATATCTTGGAGGCATTTAAATGTCTCCATCATGACTCCCCTATCCTATCTTTCATCAATGACGTTCTTTTTCGAGATATTTAAGCCTGTCCCCTCATGTTTTAGAACAAAGACCATTTGGACTAACTCCATCCGGTTTACATCTTTTTGAAGGTGGGGTCTCCAGAACTGTACACAGTCTTCCAAATGAGGTCTCACCAGGGACCTATACAGAGGCAAAAATCACCTCCTTTTTATTGCTGACCATTCCTCTCCCTGTGCACCCAAGCATCTTTCTGGCTTTTGCCGTTCCCTTAGCCACCTGCTTGGCCAACTTAAGATCATCAGATATGATTGCCCCTCGCTCCTGCTCTTGCTTTGTGCTTAGAAAAATTTCAGGTCCTATATTGTACCACTCCCTTGGGGGTGTGGGTGTGGGTATGTGTGCTTGTTTTAGAGTAACCCAAAATGAAAATTGGTAATGGGGGGCCGAGCGATTATCCACTGGTTGTCATGTCAATGAGGAATCCTACTGCCATAGGCAAACACTCAACCAGTTCTGACTGAGCTGGAAGCCCAAAGGACCAGGAGAAAATTGGTGAGACAAATAAAATTGAAAAGAAGCTTTGATGTCATTAGCTAAGATTGTCAGTGCCATCTTTTCTTTCATGGCTGTAATGAATACGGTGACGCATTACGTCAGCAGGCCAGATCAATCGCTGCAAGAAGTAGAGAGAACTCAATGAACCCAACACTTTTATCAGTCTAAAATCTATGTAAGGTGGGATATTTTTTGTATAAAGCCACAGAAATTAAGTATTAATTATGAAGCACAAGTAAATGTGCAGACTTGTTTCCAGCCACTTCCTTTCTGTAGAACAGATTGCTCTGGCAGTTTCCCTGATCCCTAGTATATCAATCTATTTTGGTTACCCATGTTTCTGCTTTGCAGCTGCTTCAATAATACTGTGAAATGAGCCCCATCAGTGTGGAAGATAAAAGTGTTAAAAAAAAAAAAAAAAAAAAAGACAGAACAAGTAGTTAGTTGGATGAGTAAAACTTCCAGATTTCCAAGTTAACACCTTCTGTGGCTCATAATACCACGCATATCGGAATATTTAATATGAGGAATCAGGGCTCCTAAGAAGATACGTGTGTGTATACCTAAAACATGTCCCCTATGTCTCCTGAATGTGTGCATGGTGCCAGTAGTTTTAGAATCCCTATTGCTAAGAGCTAACCTCTTTGTAATAGATTGTGGGATTAACTGGCTAGAACGGACCCAGCTAAGTTATGATGTATATTCAGCAGCATGGCATTGCCACTGAATATTCACGTATAACCGAGCACTTAGCCGGGTAAGTCTAACCTTCTAAGGTTACACCTGCTCTATGGCACGCCTAGCTTAGCCATACAACTTATGTGACTAAGTCTGAATATCAGCAGTTAGCCTCGATTCACCCACTGCTCGCCCATGGCTTATGCGGCTAACATTTTAGCCGTATAAGGGATTTATATGGCTAAGTGGTGGCTCCTGAGTGCATATTCAGCGGCTGCTACTTAGCTGCATAAGACTCACTTATCCAGCTAAATAGCGCTGAATGCGCTTTGAATATTGACCTCTGTAAGACCAGGCAGGCCGTTCCATAGGGTTATGAATATTGACCATAGGGGTCTCACTGTTTTTTCAGCCCAGGGGAAACAGTAAATGAAGTGAACTGTGTATTCAGCCCACTTTGATGCTATGTGCCTCAAACCTCTTCTTCATTGTGAAATAGCCTTCCTTCCCTGAACTTAAACTGAACTTCTTGCATGATATATCTGTCTTTCATTGCCATTAAAGCAAACTGGATGCTGTGTTGGATTTGTTTTTGGAGTTCACATCATAGCAGGAAGGGACTGGTGAAAGTGAGAATATTCTCTCCACTTTCTGAGTTCTGGGTAAAGCAGTTTACTTTTCATTAGATCACGCAGTAATTTATTTGCCTTAGGTGAACAGATATGACAGCCTAGACATGATAAAAAGTCTGCTGCATGTGACTTAGATCAATGCTTAAGCTTCTCATTCGCTCAGAATCTCTGCTCACACACACATGCCCCAGATAAATGAATTCCAGCTATTTGAATACAAGGAAGCAAATGTTTGATGCTAAAACTAATGCTAAAAATGAGCCTACCAGTACTTGCTGAGGAAGGCAACTTTCAAAGCCACTTAGGCGGGTACAGCAGAGCTTCACCCCGTGAACGGCCCCTTTTCCGTGTCCTGCCCAACAAGCACTCAACCTGCGCACATACGCTGATCCTGTGCAGCACTTCTGTACACACTGGGGGAGGCATTTCAGGGGTTGGAACCTATGCACATACTTTTTACTTTCGAAAAGGATGCAGGCCCTCAGGCTGTCCAGAGAACTGATGTTCCATCCATTACATTTACATTTACTAAAATGTATTAATCGCTTAACACAAGGTGGCCTAAGCGATGTACAATAAAAACATTCAGATTCAAATTTGACAAATGCACAGACATTAATTAAAACAAATGCTGTAAAATAGAGTTCCTGACACTTAATTAGCCTTCTGATAATGATAGACATGAAGGAGTCCTGCAACCATTGGATATTTCTAATTTTATGTTACATAGAGTTTATAGATACCCTTTAGTGAGTCCAGTCCACTCTGCTGGAGGGGATGTGGAATCGCGGGGTCCTGTTTGCATATGTGGTGGGACTATGTGATTGCAAAACGCTTTTGGGGAGAAGCACAAACTAATATACAAACTATTTCTGATACAAATAAACAATTAACACCCCCTCAGTGTTTGTGAGGACAATGGAAAGACCAGGATTTTCTCAAGACAAGGAAGACCCTTATAATAGAAATATTTTGTGCGGCCCGTATTACAATTGCATATTATTAGAAGTTTACCCCACAGATTAGCCACTGGAAAAATGTTATAGCTGATATAGCAGTAATGGAAAAAGTGTCATTTACTCTTAAAATGAACTTGGAGGGCTATGAGAAAATAAGGAATGCTTATTGGCACTGGAGAAGTTCAGAATTATAGCCTGACTTAAACACTGATTAGTACGATTAATTGCCTTTCTGAGTTAAGGGGCAACACTAGGATTAGTGGTTTGTTCTGTTTGTACTGGTTAGTCCACTGTATCTTGCCGCCGATGTTCAGTGTTGTATTCTAAAATAAAGAGATATATATTAAAAAAGGGATGCATGCAAATCTGCCGGATAAAGCTCCCACACAAGCAGAGGACACAAGACTCTGCAGGTAGGCTTTCAATTCAATATTCCCCGCCCCGTCTTAACATTGCCCCTCAGCGACACTCTCTCTTCTTTTTTTTATACATTGAGTACTGTTAGTCTTCTGCACCTTTGTCAGTCTGGCATGATCTGTATTATATAGGTGGGATATAAGAATGTCAAAATGAAATAAATAGCATAAATATGTTCTTTAACTCCCCCCCCCCCCCTCAGCATTTTTCCTCTGGCAGGATAAAATGGTGCTGCCATTCCAGCTGACATCTCTGCTGTCAAATACCCTCCTACAAAGCTAGCAGATCTCTTCTCTCCTAGAGGCGGAATATTTTAGGCCTTCAGCATTCCCAGGATTTATGAATCCTGTCTCATGAAGTATTATGTCTGACATGTACATCTAATATTTTCCGGACAAGTCTGACACTATGTTTCCCTGCAAAAAACTATCAGTGTTTTGTTATTTCAGGAAATAATTTTTTTCACGAAAAGGGTGGTGGTGGATGCCTGAGATGCCCTACTAGAGGAGGACCAGAGCAGTAATGGAGTTTGGAAGGGATCCCTAGTGGCTAGAGAATGGAAATGAAGAATCAGGGTAACCAATGGTAACCTCTAAGGTGACAAACCATATGTTGACAGTATATTTATTTATTTTTGGTTTTTATATACCGATCTTCCTGCATTAAATGCATTAAATATAAAAGTATAGCGGCTAAGACTTCAGGGATCCTTGTAGAGATGAGGAAAATCAAGACTCGCTCGGTGAAGAGTATTCGCAAGTAATTTATTCAGACGTAGTAGATCTCGGAAATACTCTTCACTGAGTCTTGATTTGCATCACCTCTGCAAGGATCCCAGAACTCTTAGCCACTATACTGTCAATATATGGTTGGTTTGTCACCACTGTGAATACCACTCATCTTCTCCACTTTATTATTTTCTGTGAACTTTTAAGGTGGCAAAATTAAAAAAAAAGAGGAATACATTTAGTACATCTTGATTAGGTTGTTATTAATCTTTTGTTAGTATTTTGGATTCCCTCCTTTTTTTGGATCTCGTTGTGTTTAAGGCAGTGGTGCTCTTTTTTGTGATTGAACTTTTAAGGTGAAACATTTCTGCATGGGGATAACCTGCATGGAACAGACGTTACAGCCAACTAGAGTTGCATTCAAGGGATCCATCTAGGAAGGGCCGGTGCTTCCATTAGGAAAACTAGGAGGTCACCTAGAGTGCCAAACTTTTTTCGTGGGGCAGCAAAATCCTGCCGGTACAATGCCCAGAGGGGCGCTATGCCAGAGCTGATAGGAGGGAGCGCTATGCTAGAGCTGCTGCCAGTAGTTAAGTGAGGTGGGGGTGGTGGTGGGGCATGATCGAAGGTTCGCCTAGGGTGCCAAATACTTTTGCACCGGTCCTGCATTTAGGCCAGGATTTCCCAAACCTGTCCTGGAGACCCCACAGCCAGTTGGGTTTTTGGGATATCCACAATGAATATGCATGAGATAAATTTGTGTAACCCTGACTAGGGTCACCAAGCAGTATGCTAGAAATTTCTAAAGGGATCCAGCTTTCCAGGTTCATTAAGATTTATGCTTAGAGAATTCCTGCTCTCTAAAAGGTTATCTAAAGGCCAAAGAGTTCTGGTAGTGCAGAGTTTGTGCAAGTTTCAGGGTTTGTACACTTTGCAGAGGTCCTTCTTGTTAAGGATTGGCAAGAGAGATTTAGGAGATGGTGTTTGCAGAGGACTGAGGTAATGGTTTTGAGACAAGGGAGTACTAATAGAAAAATCATGCCCTCTAAGTGAAGAGTGGGTAATTTGAGAAAAGGTTATTTAAGATGCTTTTCCGAGCAGCTAGACAGAGTTAGACCTTGGGACTAACTAGGATTTTGGGTAATTTCATCTTGAAAGAAGGTGATTGGGAAAAGAAGGGTTTTGTTGATCTTGTTTGAATTTTTTGGACTGTATCCTGTGATTCGACTGAAGATCCCTCCTTTGAAGAATTATTTTACATTTGGATTTTCAATACATTTTTTTTTCATTTGGAACCAAGACCTGGTGTTGACCTTTAACATCCCTTGGGCCTTCCAGAGGCTGATCTGGATCCTGCTGGCAATTCCTGGAGGACCTGGGCTGTTTCCGGAGCTGCAGTAGTACAAATAACCTGTTCTGCAGCCTCCAAAGGTGATCCTGAGGAAAAGGGGGTTATATTTGCATATACTGAGTCTCCATGATATGCAAATTTATCTCATGCATATTCACTGCAGATATTCTGAAAGTCTGATTAGCTGTGGGATCCCCAGGACAGGTTTGGGAAGCCCTAATCTAGGCATTAAGTTAACATATGATTTAGCAATCTGGTTGTTAACTTTACTGAAATGAAAGGTATCAAGTTCACTCAGAATTCTGACCTGAGGAAGAGAATATTAGCTCTTAAAAGCTAATCAAGAAATGTATTTAGTCCGATAAGAAGTTATTACCTTATATATTTTTTTGTTTTTTATTTGATTTGTTAATCTTAAGTTGTGAAGGTAGTTTCATAAAGTCGTTTTCTAAAGACTAGCGTGTTCGTTGCTAGTTCAGGTCAAAATGAGCAGGACAGAGCAAATGAGGGTGGCACCTGGACATACAAGTGAAGGGGAAGGGGTACAAAAAGGTTTTTTGATGTGTTAGCAGAGTGGTAAGAAGGTGAAAGAGAGGCACAAAATTATGCCTGGTAATTGAGTTAAAAACAATTCAAGTCTCTGTTAAGTCCTGTTATGTTAGGTTTGAAATGTTTGTGCATCAGATCTTACGTTCTGACCTTTCCTTTTAGCATCCTGATCATAAGGTCGTCGATGCAGTGGTCTGCTCCTGAAAAATGCCTTTCCCTCAGCCCCAGAGATGTTGCCTTGCTTTGCTTTGTGAAGTGTCATTTTGTGTCTGTGTAGGTTTCTTTTCTTCTCTCTGTTTTCCCCACCTGTCTTTACCACATCGCTTTGTGTCTGTTTTTTGCAAGCAGGTTTAAATAATTCTGTCATGGTTTTTGGTCACAGAAATGGGAGCTGGAGGGATGGCTGCAGTCTCCGTGGGACTCATTAGCACCGTGCAGAAGCAGCTACGGCTCATAATCGGCATCGGCCACGGGGGGGGAAACCGACACACGTGCGGCTTACGGCGGGCTCCGTTCTGCAGCGAATCGCCAGAGAGAGCGTGCTGCAAATTATTCTTGCAAGGCTCAACAGCTTTTAATTCAGGTTGAAGGGCAGCCGGGTAAATCTGTGGCTTTAGCCTCTGTTAGAGAAGAGTGGCACATTCAGGGGAATCTGTTACATTTTCTCCGAAGGCTGAAGTCATCAACGACAAAATATTTTAGAGCCATTGCTAAGTTTAGACCCTTTGCAAAATGTCTGTCGACATTTCACTGTAAATTCACATTCATTTATTTTCACATAATATCTTTTAATTCCTGTTTTCTCATGTAAAAACAGCATCTGTGCCTTTTGTTAATTTGCAGCACCTTTTAAAATACTTGCGAGATTCCAGATGCTTAATAACATCCTGATAAGTGAGTGCAGTGAACAGCGAGCTGATGAGCCACATGTTTTACTGTTGTTGAATTCTGTTAAGAACCATCTTATCATATTAATTACAGTAGCTTCTCCCTTTTCAGTCATCAATTAGATGTTAATAATGGCATTTCCAGAGACCTGTCCTTGATATCTCTCTTTTTGCGTTACACATACAAACATTGACCTCAGTTCTGAAAAACTCCCAGGCTGCACAAATGGCCATATGTCTAGAGATTTCTTGCCTGTGGCATTTTTTTCTCATGCAACAAAATAAATATCAGGGTCATACTGGGGGGTGAGGGAACATTTGGCTCTCACCACAGAGATTTACTCCTGGTGGCTGGCAGTTTTCACCCTTCCAAATGTTACAGGATAGAGACCACCAAGCCCACTTAGTTTGCCCATTTCACCTATACCTTCTGGAACACTTCAGACCCTACTTGACCTCCAACTTTACTCTCCTCTACTGCTAAGGGTCTTCTGCTGATGCTCACGGGAGGGGTGGGATGAGTGTGAGGGTCGTCTGGAAATTATAGGTCATCTGCTTAAGGAATTTAGAAAAATATGAATGACTTAGCAGTAGAACATTCTAATTGAGACAGTGAGCCTTACTGTTTGCCGAGCGAACTTTTAAAATAGGGCCTGACGTTCTTATACATAATTACAAAAATAGTAAGTTAAAAGAAGTGTTTCAATTTGTAGAGAAGTGGTATTAATTCTTGCACACACTTTTGAAATATCACATGTGTGTGTGAGTCACCTCACCACATGCAGGAATAGATCTTGGCTTCAGTTCCTGTGCAGAGCTCTTCCTGTCCTTAGTATCACCTCAGGTTCTATTCTGGAACGTTTCTCGGAATCTGAGTAGGTAGCAGCACCTTAGCATAGTAATATAGTAATTCAGAGAGATAAAGACCAAAAAGGCCGATCTACTCTCTCAGTAGGGGAGGGAAGAAGGGAAATAACAGGTGTACTTTTGTTTGTTCTAGTTGACCTGCTTTAAGAAGAAGAAAAACAACACAAAGGGGCAGATTTTATAAAACTACGCCTGCGCGTACTTTTGTTCGCGCACCAGGCGCAAACAAAAGTACGCCGGATTTTATAAGATACGCGCGTAGCCGCGCGTATCTTATAAAATCCGCCCCCCCCCACGTTTATCACGAAAGTTACGCCTGGCCCCAGGAGGCCTCGGCCACGCTCCCAAAACGCCCCAGGCCGGAACCACGCCCTCGGCCACGCCCCCGGAACGCTCCCGAATGATGTGCCGCCACGACACGCCCCCCCCAGGAAAGCCCCGGGACTTACTCGCGTCCCGGGGCTTGCGTGCGCCGCCGAGCCTATGCAAAATAGGCTCGGCACGCGCAGGTGGGTTTTGAAAGGGTTACGCACATAACTTATGCGCGTAACCCTTTTAAAATCTACCCCAAAGTCTAGTTGCTTTCAGCCAGACCTCATTAGAACATAAGTTGCCATATTGGGTCAGATCGAGGGTCCATCAAGCCCAGCATCCTGTTTCCAACAAACCAGGCCGAACCAGGCCACAAGAACCTGGCAATTACCCAAATACTAAGATGATCCCATGCCACTGATGCAATTTATAGCAGTGGCTATTCCCTAAGTCAACTTGATTAATAGCAGTTAATGGACTTCTTCAGTAACTTGTCCAAACCTCTTTTAAACCCAGCTATCATAAATGCCTTAACCACATCCTCTGGCAATGAATTCCAGAGCTTAATTGTGTGTTGAGCAAAAAATAATTTTCTCCAATTTGTTTTAAATGTGCTACTTGCTAACTTCATGGGTTACCCCCTAGTCCTATTATCTGAAAGAGTAAATAACCAAGTCACATTTACTCATTCTGGTCCTCTCATGATATTTTAATTCATATCCCTCCTCAGCTGTCATTTCTCACAGCCTGAACCTCTTTAGGCTTTCCACACAGGGGTGCCGTTCCATCCCCTTTATCATTTTGCTGGCCCTTCACCAATGCAACTATATATTTTTGAGATGTGGCGACCAGAATTGTACAGAATACTCAAGGTGTGGTCTCACCATGGAGCGATACAGAGGTATTATGACATTCTGCGTTTTATTCACCATCCACCATTGTATTCACAATTTCAATGTACTGAGCTAGTGCAAGCTAAGGTTTCCTGCGAGCCACAAAATGGCCATAGCAGGAGGGTGTAAAAACCTCATACACCAGGTGTCTCGGGGTATGAATCTGAAGCCAGAAGAAATGAGCGGGGGGCGGGAGTGGGGGGGAGGCGGGGCGGGAGATAGGGCTGTGGTGATGTTTATGTTGATTCTTCCTAACGAATTAACCTGTAGTGACCAGTTTTGGCCTTAACTGTGCTACATTCGCTGTGCATTTTTCTGGGTATGGACTTTATTTATTTTTCTGGCATCTGTTGAGTGCGTGCATCATGCATTTAAGGCCTGATCCATCAAGATCTTCTCCCACAGACACAGAATGGGAGACAAGCTTGATTGGAATTCATGAGGTGTTGTCACCGAAAATTATTTTACTGTGCTCATAAATAGCTAATTGTTTGACTCTACATACTCATTACAACTCTTCTAGATCTCTTTGCGCTGATTAAACAGAGTTGTTGTGAAGCCCACATATAAGTCCCCAGCATTTACAAAGATTTCTTCTATTAATATTAGAGGCAATGCAATGATTCGGTTAATCTATTATTCATTTCGTCCAGTACTGGTCTATATCCCTTCCACAGTTTGGCCTTCCAAGTCCCGTTTCGCTTCTTTGCTGCTGTAATAATGAGGCAGCATTTTAAACCACAAGAATAGCACATTAAACATGCATAAGGCTTTGATCTAATTCAAATTCTGACAGGCTATGCCTGATAAGCATAAGACAATCGGTTTTCAAATGTTATGGATTATTAGTCTGGCTATTATGATGGATGATGATGGGATGGTAAAATAATTATGAACACTAATTAATGAACTATTGGAATTTGGAAGTGCTGGATATAATTATTCCCTGCATTGGTTTTCTGAGCATTAAGATTTATTTGGCTAACTTCAGCTTACTGTAAGAAATAGGTATATAAATTAGTGGTATGGATTTTTGTTTTTTTGTAATGATTTTCACATAGAACTAACTAACAACATATTCAAGACCCTCTGTGTGATTTTTTTTTTTTTTTAATGAAAAGCATAACTAAAAATGAATTGCAAATTTGCTTCCTCACACTGAACTGATGGCCTGATTTACTAAAGGCCGGGTTTTTAATGGCCCGCGCGTGTAAAAGACAGGGGTTTACGCGCGCGACCAGGCGTCGCGCATGCAGTGCACATTTTAAAAGGGGCCCGGACGCGCACATAACCCCTGTTACGCACACAAGAGCCGGGCCTCGGCAGTGGGGCGGTCCAGGGGGGCGGGGCTAGAGGCGCCTGGTACAGCTGCCATTTGCTGCTGTGCCAGGGGATTGCGTGCCGCAGGGTGCCGGCGTACGTAACTTGCTCCTGCCCCTTTGCAGGAGCAAAAAGTAAGTTAAAAAAATGGGGGCGGCTAGGATAGGGATAGGGGCTGGGTAGGATAGGGGAAGGGGAAGGGAGGTTAGGGTAGGGGGTAGGGAAGTTCCCTCCTAGTCTCCTCCTTAATTGGAGCGGACTGGGAGGGAACTGGGGAAGCCCGATGATGCGTCGCCGCGCGAATTCGCTAAATTATACCCCCCCCTTGTGTGCGCCAGCGCCCACATGTTATAAAATCGCGCGTCCATGTGTGCGCACCGGGTAGCTTGCGCACATGGACGCACGCTCGTTCTTTATAAAAATCCTCCCCTATGGTTTTTCTCCCATTCTTTGCCTATGGAATAAGAACTTGAAGAGTGAGGCCCTAAATCTGTTTTCAAAAATTAAAACTAAAACATGTTTGTGTTAATTTCTTTGAAACACATTAAGGCAATTGGTTCCAAAAAGATTTGCCTGTGTCACCTGAGGCACGATCTGCCGCCTTCCTGTCGCCCCCATAGTTTTCTGCCCAGAGGTTTACTGGCATCTGTGAGATATAATAACTGTGCAGAGTGAGTACCATTGCAAATGTAATCCCATAGATATCAAATGAAACCCCAAATTAAACAGTACATTTTCAAAAGCTAAATCAAACATTAAGCAGTGGCGCTAAAAACTAAACTGAGGGCCTAATTTACTAAGGCTTTTCTCCCATTCTTGGTCCATGGATCAGGCCCTAAATCTTAATTCAGGTCACATCAGAAAACCAATACCTTTTATAAATTCATTTTCCTTGCATGTAGCAGCATATTGCCCACCCCAGGGTGCTGCAAGAGAGTAGCTCTGCTCCTTAGTCATCCCCCTCCTCACCCCCTCCCCTCTCCCCTCACTTAGCTGCTCTGACAATCCATGATCAAAGGCAAACTTCTAGCAGGGAAAATATAGTAAAGGACTCAGGGTCAGTGCTGGAATACAGAATGTGTGTCAGGTGCTAAAATGGAAGCAGTACTCTCCCCATGCATTCCTCCCCTCCCCTCATCCTATACACACACACACGGGGCAATAACAGTCCTGCCAACGCGTACCATCTCTGAGAGCTCGGTCTGTGCCTCTCGCAAAGATGCACCCTGTGCCAACCCACTAGCTAAACCCTGTAACCACCACTGTCCTGCTCAGGTAGACCCACCTGGTCCCCTAGGTCATAAGGAGCAAGGCATATCAGGCCTGGCCTTTCCAGCTGCAGGCTCCAGGCATTCTGAGAGCAGAAAAACATTGAAACGGGGTTTGAAAAATCACCCGGAGCTAGGTAATGGCCCTGACACAGGACCATGAAAGAGAGACGGAGTCGTTCCCACCGCTTGCGTGGACCTGTAGCTCTGATTTCCTTTAGGAAAGCAGGCTTAGAAAAATCCAGGCATGCGGTGGGATAAACCCAAGACTGCTTCAGCCCGGAGTCGTCAGGCAGCACTATCAGTGCAGCCCCCTCTCTGGATGTCCACCATGACTGTGTGCCACCAAAACCCACACCCACCGAGAACGGCTCGGGTTCTAAAGTAAAGCCAAGCCAGCCACCCCCTCCCACCTGCAACAACCCCCCCCCCCCCCCAGCCCCGAAGAAAAGACAGGCTTACAGTCTGGAGCAGCAGTTCAACAACAGCATAGTGAAGTCTGCCCTTCCTTGATGGGAACAAATGCCCAATCTAGGACCTTAGAAGCTTTATCCGAGGCAGCTACCAGGTTACGCTTAAAACCTCTCCCCCATGGCGATCCTAGTTTTACACCTGCCCTCCCCTGATCTGTTATCCTCTTCAATGAATTACATATTGGCACAGATGCCAGGCTGGTGCAATGCTGCAATAAATGGGACCCGCTTAACAACGCCCTTGGGTTGGAAGGGCTACGGCGCAAACCCGAGAGACGCGGGTGGTGGCGCGTGCGAGAAAGGCCCGTTAGCTGCACTATATTTCCTGCAGGCATCCGGCGCAGCGCTGATTGTGTTTGCATCACCCACCCCACCCCAGATCTCTCTTGGCTTTCAGAAAATAATGCAGTTTCACCGAAATTAAATGAAGGGGTAGAGAAATAATAGGAGAAGAATCTCGTTTGGCAGTCACACTGAAGAGAAGCCCTGGGAAGCATCTTCTCCTGACGGAAGATGAAAGCATCCCCTGCAACTCTTGTTTACCTGCTGTCTCGGGGAGGAAGGGGGGGGCGGGGAGGGGGGGGGCTGAGCTATTACTATGGCAACGCATGCAAAAACTTAATAATAATAAAAAGTTTCTCAGGAGTCAAAAGTAGATGTGACCTGATTACTTGAGAAACTGGGTCATGTTGCGCACGCCGTACTCCTCCGTTGTGAGGATTTAAGACGAAGGAATTAATAAGCGGCAGGTTTTGCAGCGACCTGGGGCCTCTGCAGCATCATCTGGAGTGACGCTACCGGATACGGAAAGTTTACAGCCTGCGAATATCATTAGAACTACCTGAATCAGGCCCAAGACTATTTAAATGTATTATGCAGCTTAAAATGCTTCTACCTAAACACGTAAGGATGATTTGAATGTTTGCTGTTTTAATTTCTTGCTGGTTGTGATGCCTTGTATTGGACCACCATAAAAATCATACAAAAAAACCATTGTTGGACTTGAGCTTTCAAGACTATGTAGATCCTTTCTTCAAATGTCAGGGTGAATGCAGCCAGTAGAACCATGCACAGCTTGATGGCTCGTTGACGCAGGACCTTGGTGCCCTCTGGGCTACTTAATAACTGCAGTGCGGTTTTGGAAAGGTTTGAAAGGGCTGCTTAGATTCTAATTTGGACAGCTTCAAACCTAATTCCTGTTTCAAAAGGGGCTTGGTGGAAGCTGTACCTAAGCTGACACTTAACAGCTCTGTCTGTGTGTGTGTGTGTGTGTGTGTGTGTGCATTTTCTCGCCCCAAGGTTGGTTTTACCGACACAATAGTAGAGGCAGATGGCAGCAGACGATCCGGTATTCAGTGGGCACTGGCAACCGCATCCTTGTTACACATCAGCAAGTGTACAAGCTGTGCCTGGATATGACAGGGATTCATTTTCAAAAAGCCGCCGAGTGGCAAAGAAGTCTGGCAAACTCCTGGTTAAACCTTTTGCGAACTCAACCCGCAAGAGCGGGCATCAGTTCGGTATGAGGGTTATTCTTTCAGAATTTCATTTTTATATGATTGCTCATTTTCTTTGCAGAGCTAAAACCGAGTCCTGCTCCATTTCTTGGTTCCATTTAAACCAATGGGACACAACCCCGCCGATGGCCTGGTTGTGCCACGGAGAGAGGTTTATCATTCTCCGCTTACGAATGCGTTCCTGCCTTCTTTTCTGAGTTCACACTTTCTCTGCCATTTGAGCGTGAAAATGGGAAAACTGGACATGAGAAACCCTGGGTGAAGAAAAAAGAGTGCAAAGGGGCGATCAGAGAGCTATGCTCAGACAGGAAGAGACTTAGAGGGGTTCTGGGGGTGGAAATAAAGGATACATTTTGCAAAACGGAAGAGCTGCAAGTAATACATGAAGGTTAACAGAAGGGCAAATATTGGCAGAAATCTCTTAAATCTCAGTCAAAGCCTAGGCTTTGCCGTATGAGTACTCTTCAACTCTTCATATGCAACGCTATAATCCTGGACCCAAAGACAGTGCAGTGACAATAAAAATGATTAAATACAAAAAAAAAAATAAAGTTTTTTTTTCTGTTTTTGTTTTTGTACCGCTCTGAAAAGTGGCTGCGTGATGTAGTCATTTCAATGCGTTCCACCTTAAGACTTTTGGAAATGCTTCCCTGACTGTCAAATAACAAGACTTTGAAGGTAAAGAGAAGCGTAATGTGAAATGCACATGAAAAATTGATAGGAGTTTTAGGAGGATTTTTTTTTTCCCTGTAAGGTTTTTAAATAGTTTATAACAGAAGGATGGCTGATGTCAGATGTCTGATGAGCGATTGCTATAATTACTGTTGGTTGAACCAGTTGTAGGCGGTCATCTGGTCGTGCATAGTTGGTCCCAAAGCTAATATTTATGCCACTCATCTATTAACAGATCACATTTGAATGTCTAATTTATTATACTAGACAAGAATTATAGGAGAGGGCAATTTGCCAAACCACAGCTCTGGATGTATTCAAAGCATGCATCGTAACATAATAACATAACAGATGATGGAAGAAAGAGACCAGTCGGCCCATGCAGCCTGTTCAGATATTCCTGTCCACACGTCCAAGAATATAGCCCAGCTGCCGATCACTTATCCAAGACATTTATTTGTTGTCTTCTTTCATGCTTATCTACCCTCTTGGGTAGATGAAAATGCAAGATCCTCAATTTAGTTAACACCCTGTACTAGAGATGGGCATTCATGCAACAAATGCAATAAATAAGGCCATTTTCTGTTTGCTCTAAATGGAACAAACCAAAAATGGTCTCAGACAAATAAAAACTGAAAATATTCTGGTATTTTCATATTCGTTGCATTTTTAATTAAAAAAAAACAACAAAAAACAAGGTTCTGACTGCCAGGTGGTGCAGTTCAGCCCTGGGCTAGGCCCAATAACTGAGGTCGAACCCTGGACCAGCCCCAGCACTAAGTCCTAGGCCCGGGGCCATGGCCTAGTCCTGGGCCAGGCCTGACTTTAGGGCCTAGCCCTGGCACCAAGTTCTAGCCCTGCCTAGCCTGAGTGCCAAGGCTTGGCCCTGAGCTGGGCATGGTATCAAGGTGTATCCCCCAAGTCGGGCCCAACACTGAGACCAAGATCAGGCCATATTGGACCAGGCTTTGAATGCTCCTGCCCTTGTTCCTCTTCTTGGAATATGAAGCTGTCCATCTAGAGGACAGCATCGGAGTCATGCCACTTTGGCATCTTCCTCTGGAGTGGATGGCGCCATTTTGAAGAGTGGCTGTAGCTTTATTTATTTATTTAACTCTTTTATACACCGACATTCGCTTTCACATCACATCGGTTTACATTATAACAATAGAACTAAAGTAGGAAATTACATTATAACACTTCATGTAACCAGGAGGTACAAGGAGGGATACAAGTGGGACAGGGAGGGAGGAGTGAATGCAGGAAGAAAACAGTAATAAGTTATAGAAGGAAAAGTTAATTTAACACTATTTACATTGGTGAGGATATATGAGAGGAGCATATTGCATTATTGATCATGCTGTAGGGGTTAACGAGTTAGTGGTAGGCTTGTTTGAAGAGCCAGGTCTTCAGCTTTTTTTTTTTTAAGCTCATGATGTTGGGTTCTAATCTTAGGTCTGGGGCATGGTGTTCCATAGGGACGGGCCAGCAATGGAGAAAGCACGTGTTCGTGTTGAGGCAAGGTTAGTGAGTTTGGGTGAGACTGTTGGTATAGCGCCATTACTGGCTGATCGTGTGGCTCTTCGGGGTGGTTTAAAGTAGAAGGATATATATGGCTGTGCAAAATAATGGTGCCAAGGCCAGGCCTTGGTGCCCTTTAGGAAGCCTGGCGAGCCTGTGACTTGAAACCTGGCTTATAGAGTAGCAGGTTATAACTGAAATGTGTGTTTTACAAAATTACAGAATTATTACATACTTAAGAACCAAAGGTCACAAAGCATGGCACATCAAAGTATTTTGTATTGATTTTTTTATCACCCTTTATTTTATTTTTTTTAATCTTTTTGTGTTGTAATACCAACTGTACCTGAATGTAATCCACGTTGAAGTGTTTGAAAAATGTAATACAAATTAAAGAAAATATACATGCTTGTCTATTATGGGGCAAGCATAATGGCATAAAATTCATAATTATTCTGAAGAACATTTAGTTTCTGTGAGACAGCATACCTTACTTTTTTGGGGAACGACATTAATCTGACACATCCTCATTATGAGCTGAATCATTAAAACTGCATAAGTGTTTGGTCAGGACAGAATTACATGAATCTATGCTTAGCGAATATATTACAAGCCAAAGGATTCCTTGAGGGTTGCGCCTACATAAGGAAACCAAGATCTAGACAGAGGAGTCTGACTTCCTGAGTAAGCGGATATCCCCCCACTCCTGTCCCCTGCAGAACATAAGGAGGGGATGGGATAGTTTAGGCAGCGGAATGGCTTATTCTTTGCTCTGCAGTGTCTTCTCCAGGGCCATTCCCTTCCCTCCTGCTCCTGAATTACAGGAGAGGAGAGGATGGGTTATGGTACAGAGTGGGGTGTTTTGTTTTTTTTTTGCACTGCTCTGTGCTCTGGTTCGCTCCAGGCTCACCCTCCCTCCCCTGCAGATCTCTGCAGCTGCTTGGAAGGGGAGGGGCTGGAGCAGGAAGCCGAGGGTGGCACTGTGGCCCCTAGAGTCAACACTGGATCAAAGCCCTGAGTGCTCCTGCAAGGGACCACCCCCCCCCCCCCTCTTACGTAGGGCCCAGGGCAGCTTTCTCTTTTACCCATAGGTAAAAGTGGCCCTGTTCCCAATAATGAAGGCAGAATGAGGAAGAAAGAAATGTGATAGCATCCATGAAAATGTGGGTTTTTGTAAAAGGTAGCCAGTTTTAGATTCGATTCCCTTCCCTCCCCCAGGCTGGCATACCCTGGCATGTCTGACTTCCACTTTAATTTCTCCCTGCGTGCCAGTGTTTCCTTAATAACTATCAGCAGGTCATGTAAATTCAGGTTTAGCAGATAACACTGCAGCAGTACTACCTAGCAATTATGTTGTCTGCGAGAAATACCTAGTTAATTCAGGCCATAAAACTCCTGCTCTGTTGAAAAGTGGTAGTTACTGTCATGGTAGTTGGCTTGTTGACTCATTAAGCATCTAGCGGCCTAAGAGTGTCAAAGTAATATAATTAACTATATTAAGTGTCAAATAAATGCAGTGCATATCGTGTAGCTGGAAATCTTAGCTCTCCTGATTTACACAGTATCCCCATTCCTCTAGCTTATAACAGGGAGAAACATGACCAAAATACATCTTTATTGATTCCAAGAACTGTCTTTGTAGGAATGGTCTCAAGACAGAGGTGGCTTGGTCCTAGAAGTGGTGTTACCTTCTGAATATGAAGATGATCTGACTAGTTGGATTCTCAAACCTGTCCTGTTGACTCACAATCAGTCGGGTTTTCAGGATATCCATAATATGCATGAGATACATTGCATATCCTGAGTCTCCATGGTATGCAAATTTAGCTCCTGCATATTCATTGTGGATGTCCAGACAAACCCGACTGACTGGGGGTTCACCAGGACAGGTTTGGGAAGCCCTGATGTGGAGCCAGTAATACCAAAAGATTTGTCCCATTTTATGTCTATATGCTCTTCAGGCACTATTTCAAATCTAAAGATGCTGTATTTTGTGGACAGAAAGTCCAGGTATTCCCAGATGTTTCTAGGGAAACCCAGTTAAAGAGGAAGCAAGTTTTGTCATTGGGAGCTTTGTTTTATCTCAGATTTCCCCTTGTAAGTGTATTGTCACTTACCAGAAAAATAAGTTTGTATTTGTTGACCCTCTTCATTTGGAGACTTTTGTTTTAGACAAATCTCCCTTAGTTGAGCATCTGAAGATTTCAGGATAAGATCTGTATCATCTGAAGAATTTTCTTTGAGCGACTCCAATAATGTGGACTGTATTTTTTTCCAGATGTGGTTGTTTAATATTTTGTAATTTATAATTTTTTTCCATTTTCTTGTTTTATTTCGTATTTCTTTGTAAATATAACTTAAATTCAATCAAGAAATAATTAAAAAAAAAAAAAAAAAAAAAGAATTATCCAAAGATGCTACACTTTCATGACCCACACAGTTCCTTTCTTCACATTGCATGTCCGAATAAGGAATGGGCAAAAAGCAATACAAGAGAAAGGGATGAGGAACCTAGACATTTATTCATAGCTTCCTTATGCATCCTGTGATATCACAACTCCTCAAGCTATTGTGATGCTCAATCAAAACGAACACTTCAAAAGTTTTGCCCAAGCTCAGACTTCAGAATAAGCTGCTTTGGAATTTGTGCTTTTAGCTGCAGCATGAAAACATTTGTAAAGGATTGTGCACCGTCTATGTTCAAAGCTCAGAATATTGATTTTTTTTTTCCCCTCTCAGCCCAGCTGCTATGAAGTTCCATCTGTTTGAATCTAACAAAGTAGCTTTAGCTATAGTCTGCGTTAGGTTGCCCAAAAGTACTTTTTATTGATGAATTCCCGACAGCTATCTGAAGTGTCTTGAACTGCAGTTTTATATCTTCTGAATACAATAATACGATCGACAAACTTCCTTTCTTTAAATATACTTCCAGTAGTAATACCCCAGTGACACAGAAAGCTTTTGTGATAAAAAGTGCAGCAGAAGTCTTAAGGAAAGGAGAAAGGCGACAGTAGAATGGGGTGCTGGGCATCCGGGAAGTTGAAACAATTCTGACATTCAGAAAATGTGATGGTTCTTAACATTGGATATTCACTTGTTGATGTGAAAAAATGTTTTTCTTCTATGTCTTTCAGAATTTCTTTTGATTGAAATAAAGGCAATGAGGCTGGTGTTAAAAAAAAAAAAAAAAAAAAAGTTCAGCTACTAAATTTAGGTTCCTATTTTTAGCCAAATTCCCAGCTCCTATGTTCATCCTAAGTTTTCAGCTGAAAACTCACACAGGTTTAGGGTCCTAAAAGTTAGGCCCGCTCTTCATTTGCCTAGATTTAGGTGCCTAAATTGGATGCCTAATCTTGATAATCATTGCTAAGCTCCTTTGTTCCCTCGCCCCTGGAGCCATCCACTTCTTGAGCTCCCAAATGAAGGTCCCTGGTGAAACTAGAAGCCTAAATCTAGGTACTTGTAAATGTTCAAAATGGTCACTTTAGAAGCCTAAACTCATTGAAAATTGCCCCCGTGACATACAATGAACACTGGTGATCTGAGTAGATATTTACAATGGTCAAGGGGTAAGCACTGAAGATATAATAGGAGGAGGGGGCTGTTTGTAGGAGTTCCTTAGATTCCTCACTAATTTAGTGTTTTCCCTCTGAACAGAATGTATTTTGGAGAATAAGGAGATGGTATGGTCTGTCTGTAAGAGCACCCCTTCTGGGAAGCTCCGGGCAGTATAGAGACACCCCCCAGCCCCACCGCTATCCCCAGAGTTTTCTAGAAGGAGTTCTGTGATGTAATGCTGAGGAGAGAGATCGGATCCTCTCTCCCGCTTTCAGCAATGGTTTATAGAATTGCAAAAGGAAGAAAATTGGACAGATTAGATGGGCTGTAGGGTCCTTATCTGCCATCATATTTTGTGTTTTTAATTCTATTTAACAAAGACAGCTGATTCAAGCCATTTAGACTTCATTAAAAATATTGTGTCCGGCAGTCAACAGAATAAAGAGCAAAGTATCAGTCTCTGATGGGCATCACCTGGTGCAGTATTTTAGTGCCACAGCAAGGTGGCATGCTGCAAATATATTACCAGCTGGCTTAATGTTTTCTTTCTCACAAGTTACTGTGAACAGAAACAGAACTAAAGAGGACTGGATTAATAGTGATCTGGCCTATGTCTATTTTACAATTGGTTTGCTTATGTAATAGAAACAAAACAGATTGTTAAAAACTTTTTTCTAGGGCAATTCTCTTTTATCAAAATATATATTTTATTTATTTGTTCACAATTTTTACAAATATTTATTTATTAGCTTTTATATATCGACATTCATGGGTACATCATGCCGGTTTACAATATAACTGAAGGAGGAAATTACAAAAAACCAGGGTGGGGGGAGAGGGAGCAGATAGGAAGAGAGAAGGGGCGAGAGAAGAGAGGGAAAAACAGGAAGAGGAGAAAAGGAGCAGTACCTGATCGAAAACAACAGAAGAACATAATAAGTAACATTGCAAATATTGACCAAGAAGATACGAGTGCCACAAAAAATTAAGTGAAAAGTGAACCAGAGTCCATGATAAACTGAAGGTTCAGGCGTGGGAAAAGCCAGCTGGGAAAGGGGAGTTTTCAAGGTAGAGAAGAGAGCCAGGTGGAATCTCGGACATCAGATGGCAACTTGTTTCAGACAGAGGATGAGAATAATGAAACAGCCCAGAAAAAGGAGGTTGCTCCTTTAGTAAGGGGAACAGAATGAAGTGCGTGAGATTCAGAGCAGCAAGAACAACTTGGGACATAGTGATACTGCATCAAACCATGCATGCACTTAGTAAGACAGATAAGGATCCCAAATACATCTATGTCATTTATAATAGACCATCAAATACTGATCCTCCACAATGTTTCATACTGTGGGAAAATTTATCATCCTAAGTTTCATACAGCACTTTTTAATTATTTGTAAATGCATGCAAAATTCTTCATTAGTTGTGCACACTTATCTTATATACTGTAGACAGCCAGAACGCTTGACCTGACACCAAACAGCATTTGAAGAGTTTCTGTCTGCATCAGGGTAGCCACTTCTTTACTGTTTAGGATCCTTGTTTCTGCAGTGGAAAGGATATTCAACAAAATATAGGCTGATTGCTATCGAAACTGGCCAATCAGAGCCTGCCATGATTTCCTTGATGAGTCTCCACACCAACAAAACCAACTGGCTGCCCTCCCCCCTTCTCCTCCATACCCCCACACGGAATCTTCGCTCCTCAAACTCTGGACTCCTACAAACACCGCCCCCCAAAGCCACTCAATGGATATCTACAAGGGATCGTACTTTTACAATTGCCGGCCCCATCCTCTGGAAGAAACTCCCCTCGGAACTAAGAACAGATCCATCCACCCAATCGCTCAAGAAAAATATTGACATGGCTATTCCGCAAAGCCTTCCTGACAACACATGCGAACCAACCCAAAAACAGGCCCCAACCCTGCATTCAGGGTAAACACCGCCCCCCAACACCTCACCAACATATCTAACCATCCACACAATAGACACCAAGCTTCCCTCAATACATTTTCCTCTCCATCACAATCCGTCCAACATAAGTCCCTCTTCACTGTCTTTGACACTACAAATATTCAAGGTCTCATTACCTTCTCTGATACAACATATATCTAATGTTATTTATTGTTAATCTAATGTGAATTACTGTTATTCTATTTTTACTTATGCCGTCTTCTCCATATCCAATATTAATTAGTTATTCTAATGTTACTCCATTGTTAATTATTGTCAATCTATTTTAACTATGCTTTCCATCCACTCCCCTATCAATACTGATTACTGCCAATAGTAGCACTGCTTGCTACTCATGTTACCACTATGACCTCATATTTCTATCTCTACTGCATTTTGTACCTGGCAAAAGGAAATACCTTGCCTCTTGCACTGTCAAGCTATGTGTAAACCGATGTGATGTGTAAATCGAACACTGGTATATAAAAACAAATTAGTTAATTAATTAATTAATATTTTTACCTACATTTAAAAATAATTAAAAAGTGCTGTATGAGACCTATGATGAAAAATCCCCACAGAATGTAGCATTGTGGGAGATTCAGTATTTAATGGTCTCTTATAAAAGACATAGATGTATTTATGATCCTGAAGTAAGGTGGATTCTTATCTGCACTGCAATTGTTCCACGTAAGTTGGTTTTGCTATTGCTAATAGGGCACTCAGTAAGAACCAGAAGGTTTAAACTGAGCATGAAAGGCAATTAATACCCGGTGGAAGCAATAGAGGATTGACATAAGACTGGCGAGGTAGCTGGAAAAGAATGTGAGTTGCAGAGATCTGGAGAAGCTGGAGATGTCTTAATTTGCAAGGCAAGGATTCTCAAACCTGTCCTGTTGACTCACAATCAGTCGGGTTTTCAGGATATCCATAATATGCATGAGATACATTGCATATCCTGAGTCTCCATGGTATGCAAATTTAGCTCCTGCATATTCATTGTGGATGTCCAGACAAACCCGACTGACTGTGGGTTCACCAGGACAGGTTTGGGAAACCCTGATGTAGAGCCAGTAGTACCAAAAGATTTGTCCCATTTTATGTCTATATGAAAAATGATTGGTATGTCTGGCACATAGTAATGAGTCAAGGAAACCAGCAAGAAGAGTGTTGAAATAGCAGAGGTGAGAAAATAAGACAACATGAATTAGAAGCTGACAGGCATTGAAAGTCAAAGAGAAGCAGTCTCTCATTAGGGTCGCCCACTGGCTCCATTTTTTGCTGGAAAGACTGACCCAGTCCTGGTTTTACCTCACTGCTTGTAGCCCTGCTTGTCTCAGGAAATCAATAGGGAAATCTGAACTACAAGCCCACAAATTAAAACAGAGCCAGTTGGCCAACCCTAGTTCTTGAAAATGTAGTTGAGCTGGTAACAGAGGCCCTGATATAATGATGTGAGCAAAAAATGTGTGATATAATTCAGGGCGCATTTTACTCTTGCACTAAAAAAAACCAAACGAATTCACTCCTGATGCAGTAAGCTAAAGATATGGTACTGCATCGGGAGCCAGAAGAAAAAGCATGTTAACCCAAAAATAAACACACAAAGACAGGCTTAGCACGCTCAAATAATGTTTTCTGCAAGAAAGGATGTGCTATATGCATTATTTATTTATTCATTTTTATATACCGATATTAGATCAGTGATGTCACATCGGTTTGCAGAGAACGGAAATGAAATCAGGGGGTTCTTATTTCTTACAATGAAACGTGGTAACACATAAGAAAAGCATGTAACATTAGTCATGTTCTGTGTGCAAAAAACATTTTGGGTTAGATTTTAAAACAAGTGTGCGTGCGTCCATGTGCGAGCAGTTCCCAGCGTGCGCACACAGATGCGGCAATTTTGTAACATGCACGCGTCGCCGTGCACGTGTTCTAAAATACGGTTCCCACACGCACATGCGCGCCGGACTCACGCACGCAGAGGTGGAATTAAAAAAAAAACCAACAAAAACCAACGCATAGCAACACAAGTAGGGTTTTCCCAGTTCCCTCCCAGGGAACTTCCTTATACCCTTTCCTACTCTGCCTCCCTTTTCCCCTCTCCTTCCCAACCCCTAACCCCTACCTACCTAGCATAAATGTTTTGTTTGTTTTACTTACTGCTACTTCTGCGTGCTGGCCGGCGCGCGCTTCCCTATCCCGTCCCTTTTCAATGGCCCAGCACTTCTGTGCATTCTGGGAGACCCGCGCGGGCCGAGCCATTTCTAAAATGTGCTCGGTGCACGCAGGGCACGGCCATGCGTGTATCTCCCAGATGCAACATGCGGCGGGCTTTGAAAATTCAGGCATTTATGCGCAGAGAACATGCTTTGTGCACAAATTGGGGTAGATTTTCAAAGGGTTACATGTGTAAGATATGCGCGTAACCCCCAAAAACCTACCTCTGAGCCTATTTTGCATAGCTCAGCGGCGCGCGCAAGCCCAGGGACGCGCGTATGTCCTGGAGCTTTTGAAAATGGTTGGGGCGGGGCCGGGGGCGTGACAGCAGTCCGGGGGCGGGGTCGGGGGCATTCCCAAGTCCTCCGGCTCATCGGCTGTGCCGGAGGTTCGCGCGCCGGCAGCCTGCCAGTGCGCGCAAGTTAGGCAGGCGTAACTCCATCGAATAAGGTAGGGGGGATTTAGGTAGGGCTGGGGGGTGGGTTAGATAGGGGAAGGGAGGGAAAGGTGGGGGGATCCAAAAAAAAGTTCCCTCCAAGGCCGCTCCAATTTCAGAGCGGCCTTGGAGGGAACGGGGAAAGCCACTGGGGCTCCCCTTGGGCTTGGTGCTCGCAAGGTGCACATGTGTGCACCCCCTTGTGTGCGCTGACCTCGGATTTTATAACATGCGTGCGGCAGTGCGCGCATGTTATAAAATCGGGTGTACATTTGTGCACGTCGGGTAGCGTGCACAAATGTACCCCTGGGCGTAAAATTTAAAATCGGCCCCATTATGTTTAATGCACACAGATCCCGAGTAGTGGACTCGGCACCATAAACGCCAGGTTCATCTTCCTTAGACTTACATTAGCCTCAGAAACTTTACCTGTCCTCTTACCAGGAGTTAAATTTCAAGCATTAAGAAGCATGAGAGCACTAGCCACTACCTTGATTAATATGGGATTTGCATGAAGGTGCGCTAATTTGTCTGCACAGTTTCATTAACATTTGTGTACACATTTTTTGCGCACTAAACTTCTTGTTATGTCAGGAGTAAAACTGTATGCACAAAAAATGTGTGCACAATCGTGCATTAACATGGGCATGCAGCCGAGTGCACCTTATTACATCAGGGCCAGAGAGAGCGGATGTGTGGGAGCTATTTGTATAATGCAGAGGCTGTTGCATCATATAATCCTTTGGAAAACGATTTGTGTGGCTGGGAAAATGTACAGCTCACATGGCTGCAGCTTTACATAAAAAAAAACAAATCAAACAATTTGCTTTGAGGATCTCCTGGACTATGAAAAGGAGAGGCTCTGATATATATACCCTGTATTAAAATGCTAAACAGTTCTATGGTCTGGTAAGGGACAGTGCTAGGGTACCTATAATATTCTTATGATTAGCAAAAATAAAACGGAGGCTAGATACAAGGAGACTTCTGCAGCCTCGGGTAG
This sequence comes from Rhinatrema bivittatum, assembly GCF_901001135.1. Classification (NCBI taxonomy): domain Eukaryota; kingdom Metazoa; phylum Chordata; class Amphibia; order Gymnophiona; family Rhinatrematidae; genus Rhinatrema; species Rhinatrema bivittatum. The sequence goes on along the minus strand of NC_042628.1, from coordinate 16,110,676 downwards.
AAAGAAGTCTAGACAGCAGCTTTGAAAGTCAAAACAGGATCTTTTGGCCCTAGTCCATCCCAATTTCCTGCATTTTTATATCACTTGCTAAAACCTTTTCTCGATCACAGGGTTCCTTGTCCTGGTTTCAACTACACCAGCAGTTCTATAACCTGAACACTGAGGCTTGAAGGGTTTCCTAATTTGAGGAACTGCTGCCATTGAGAATAAGCACAGAATTGAAGGACTCAGCCGCGGGAGAGAGCACGGACTATAGAGCAGGGTCTGAGTCATCTGAGGGGGAGACAGTCCTGATCTCTTAGCCCCAGTGCTTCGTGCTTTGGAAGGACGGTGAAAGGAAACCTACAATTATGCCAGCTGTGCAAGAGCAGAACTGTGAATGAGCAAGGGGCCTACAGGTGCTAAATGTCTTTTCTGCAAAATGACTGCAGGACCTCAACAAACCTTATTTAATTGAATTCCTGCTGGTACCTGAAATGCCTTAGTGTTTTAGTCCTCATTATTTGCCCGCAGGAGGTACCAGAAATATTTAAATAATCAAATATTTATTTAATTACTGTTTTTATACGCTGCCTCGTCAGACTGGTGCGGGATTGCTTTACAGCACTCATGAATTGGTAGAGATGTGCTTCGTGCGGTTTGCGGCATACATGAAACAATACAACATACTTACGTCAACCGGCGTGCACAGCATAGGTCAATGTAATATAAACAAAAGAGAGCAGTGGACACAGTATAGGTCAAAACATCTAGGGGTAGATAGTCAAAAGCCATTTAAACGGATAATTTTTCAGTTATCGGTCTAAATGGTCGAACCGCAATTTTAAAACTCTTATCCAGCTGGGTAAGTTGGAGGCTTTCTGGGGCAATAGGCATTTCTAGGAGGAGCAGAGGTAGCCGGTTAGGTTATCCGGCTAACTATGTTATTCAGAGTTAACCTAACTGGTTAACTCTGTCCGCGCTGTAGGGCAGGTCTAAAGTTAGCCGGCTATACCTAGCCGGTTAACAATTAAGATAGCTGGGTATATTCAGTGCTGCTGCTGGGTTAATTTAGCTGAACAGGTATATCCGGCTAAATTAACTAGCCGCTCAATGGCTGAATATGGACCCCCCCCCCCCCAGTGACTGTTATGTGGACTCCTGTCTCACTTGCGCACAGCAGAAACCCCTGTCGGGATGACCCTGGGGGCGGTTACAGACGTTGCCAGCCCCCATGAAACCCTGGACCCATTTGACCACTGACTCCCTCTCTCTAATGGCTGCACAATTATTTGGGTCATAGTTGACTATTTCTCAAAGATGCTTCACTTCATTCCATTCTCTGGACTTCCTGCGGCCCGGAGTTGGGCCAACTATTCACACACCATGTCTTTTGATTACACGGCCAGCCCAAACACATTGTCTCCCACTGAGGGGTCCAATTTACGGCCAATTACTGGTGCTCTCTTTGCAAGAAATTCAACTTTTCACTGGATTTTACAACAGCTTACCACCCCCCAGGGAAATGGGCAGTCCAAGTGGACCAACCACACTCTCAAGAACTTCCTTAGAGCGTACGCAAATGAACACCAAGACAACTGGGCATCCCTCTTACCATGGGCAGAATTCCCCACAACTCTAGGTAAATAATGAGGGTAGAATACACATGTTAAGGCCATTTCTTTTATATAGTTTCTTATTTTGTGCTCCTCTTATGGACCCTCCTCCACCTTAAATTGATTTGTGGTCTGTATATTAATAGCATGTTTCCTACAAGAAATATGAATGCTAAATCTTGTTTCTTGTTTTTTCTGTGCAAAGATATTAAGGTTTGTAATTATGTTAAATCAATAAAAAAAAATAAAAAAAATTCCCCACAACTCTCACATATGCACAGCTACAGGTTCTTCGCCTTTCCAAATTGTTTATGGAAAACAACCAGCACCCCTGTTACCCATTCCACTAACAGCCCCTTCACCTGCGGCCCAATTAACCACCCAGGAGCTTCAAGGACTCTGGATTCATATCAATGAACTGCTCCAAAGAGCAGTCCACAGAGGCAAGTTGGAGACCTGTACTACAGTTTAAACCGGGGGCGAAGGTCTGGCTTAGCACCCGCCACATCCAACTCCAGATGCCTTCTTTGCGACTTGCTCCCGGGTCATTGAACCACTCACCATCCTGTGCCAGCTCGACCCTGTAACCTGCCAGTGACCAGTTCCTTCCCCTCTAGGCACCACAACATGTTCCACGTATCACTATTAAAGCCTCTAATCCTCTCTTGGCCTTCAAGGAAACTACCTGAGAAGAGGTATTCTCGGAAGATAATGTTGTTAACAAGGTAAAAGAGGTCTTAGACAACAGGGCAAGAAATGGGAATACTTTATTTCATGGGAATGATGCGGTCCAGAGGAGAATATGTGGGAGCTGGCCTCTAATATTCTGGATAAGAACTTTCTGAAAGAATTTCATGCCACACACTCCAAGAAACCTAAACTCTCAGGAAGCGGGTTTAAGGAGAAAGGGGTATTGTTGAGCTCGGTGGTCCGCAGGACATGCCTGCAGACCACCGCTCTTAACTCCAGCCCGGGCCTGTGCATACTGCTTCCTAATGATACAGCCGGCCTTCCTGGTGCAGCTAGGCCACTGCCGCCACCACCATCAACCTCTGCAGGGGAATTCCTTAGGCGCATGAGTGCCTGACTTGCCACTATTTAAAGGACCCATAGTGAGAAATTCCCCACGACGCCCTTTGATGACATCAAAGTTCCCTAGAACTTAAGGCCTCCTCTCCCTGCAGTAAATGCCTCAGCAACAGGTTGACTCCTTCGGAGAAGTGCATTGCCTCTGCATTGTTCCTGGTCCTGATTCCTGGTTCCTGTTTCCTGTGGTGCTGTGTTCTTGATTCATGTTCCTGGGTTTCTGTGTCTCGTTCCTGGTTCTGTGTCAGCAGGTGGTCTGTGATTTGAGTTCTTGTCTTCTTGTTCATGGTCAATCTTCTCCTCATCAGTCTTCAGTGTCTTAATCCTGCTGTGTGGTTCCTCGTCCTTCATCCTTCTCTTTGTTCCTCATCTCCCTCGGATGGACTTCTGGCCTTGACTTCGGATTGGACCCTGACTCTGTTTGACTTTCGCCTACCACTGCCTACCACTGCCTGTTTACCATTTCTGACTGAACTCTGCCTGCCACTGACCACTGCCTGTACCCTGACACTGCTTGAACTCTGCCTGCCTCCGACCACAGCTTGAACCTGACCTTCATTGCCTGCCATCTGCCTCGACCACTGCTGGACCCCGACTTCGCTTCTCCTCTGCTCGCTGGCCTCCAACATCATTGACTCCATGGATCTTCACTTTCGCAGAGGCCTACACCTAAGTCCAGTCGGCCCCAGCATCTGAGGGTTCAACCTAAGGGGAACGAGTGCTGGTACTGGTGAAGCTCCAGTTGGGCATCTGCTTCAGCCAGCTCCGCTTGCCGATGGTGGGGACCTTCAGAGTTCCTCCTGGCAGGTTGCGCCAACTTCACCTCGGCCTAGGGGTCCACGACCACAACAATAACATCCTCCAGCAATTGTTCAGTCAGAGCAGAAAGGTTTAGATATATCTTTATGCTCCCCCCCCACAAAAAGAAATAATATAATAAACTTTTGCAGCAGGGGGGAGAGATTCAGCAATGATTGTCAGGATTCCCCTCATATATTTCCTCAGCATATGAGCAGGAGAGACTATAATTGATCCAGGGAAACTGAAGATTCTCAGAGGCCATCCAGATAAATAACTTTGAATATTGTCCCCCTCAGATTTTTACTCCAACCAGTATTCTCCAACTGTTATATTTCCCTTCAGAAAACACATTAAAATTGAAGTCATGAAACAAAAAAAACGCAGCAAAAATAAGGTGATACCTTTTAATTGGACTCTTAATATACATTGTTTGACTCCCTTCATCAGGTCAAAACACAGTGAGCAGGAAAATGCGAATGATGACATCACAGATTAGTTTACCTTAGTGGTGTGAAGAGGAGGGAGGGAAAAGGGCTTGGTTTGATGTGTCAGCGAAGTGTTAAGAAGGTGATGGAACGGCAGCAGAATTATATCTGGTGGGGAATGAAATAACCCAAGTCCCCTGTTCGGTCCATTTCTGTTTCTTTTGAAGTGCTTGGATCATTTTAACGTCACATATCTTACGTTCCTGGATAGATCTTAATTGACCTTTTAGTATCCTGATCATCGACACAGAAATATCGTTTCAAAAAATAATATTTCCCCATGGAGATGTTGCCTTGCCACTCTACCCATGGGGGAGTGAAACTGCCCTCAGCTAAAGCCACACTGCAAGCCTGGACAAAGAAGGCCTCAATTCCCCAGGATTTTAGTAGAAGCTACCTAAAGTACAGCTTCGGGCCTCAGATTATGAGGAGCCTCTTAAGTGCCAAAAATGACTAAATTTCAAGTTCGACATATTTTTGTTAATGTTATGGGGCCTCTTAAACTTGTTGAGGGCCACAGCATGACTTAATCCAGCTCCGAATCCCCCCCCCCCCCCCCCCCCCCACATACTGCTCCATTTTTGCATTGATTGATTTCTGGAGCTGTAATTTGAACGCTATCTGCAAGGTAATTGAAGATGAACCATTTAGAGGACCTGAGAGGAAGCTGCCCCACATGGGCGATGAATTTTTACATGTTAAAACGTAATACCCTGCCCATTAAACATGTTTATCCAAGCGGCTTACAATAAAATCACATACATAATCAAGCAGCATTGACAAATAAAATCACACTTAATAAAACAGACCACAAGCTGCCTGGTAGCACTGCAATGCATTAAGAATGTTAATAGTTTTCTGTGTTTCTCTCTAAAGAAAGGACCTGTGAGGCCACAAAGGCTCCTGTGCAATAACATTGATGTAACAACTCTTTTTTTTTCTGGTACAATTTGTAGCTTACAAAGTATCCACTGAGAACAATGCATAATGGGACCACTTGTTCACATAGAATGATCGGGGATTTATAAATGATCCACTGAGAACTATGATTAATGGGACCACTTGTCCATATAGAATGATCAGGGATTTATAAATTATCCACTGAGAACTATGCATAATGGGACCACTTGTTCACATAGAATGATCGGGGATTTATAAATGATCCACTGAGAACTATGATTAATGGGACCACTTGTCCATATACAATAATCAGAGATTTTTAAATTATCCACTGAGAACTATGCATAATGGGACCACTTGTCCATATACAATGATCAGAGATTTATAAATTATCTACTGAGAACTAGGCATAATGGGACCACTTGTCCACATAGAATGATCGGGGATTTATAAATTATCTACTGAGAACTAGGCATAATGGGACCACTTGTCCACATAGAATGATCGGGGATTTATAAATTATCCACTGAGAACTATGCATAATGGGACCACTTGTTCACATAGAATGATCGGGGATTTATAAATGATCCACTGAGAACTATGCATAATGGGACCACTTGTCCATATACAATGATCAGAGATTTATAAATTATCTACTGAGAACTAGGCATAATGGGACCACTTGTCCACATAGAATGATCGGGGATTTATAAATTATCTACTGAGAACTAGGCATAATGGGACCACTTGTCCACATAGAATGATCGGGGATTTATAAATTATCCACTGAGAACTATGCATAATGGGACCACTTGTCCACATAGAATGATCAGGGATTTATAAATTATCCACTGAGAACTATGCATAATGGGACCACTTGTCCACATAGAATGATCGGGGATTTATAAATGATCCACTGAGAACTATGCATAATGGGACCACTTGTCCATATACAATGATCAGGGATTTATAAATTATCTACTGAGAACTAGGCATAATGGGACCACTTGTCCACATAGAATGATCAGGGATTTATAAATTATCCACTGAGAACTAGGCATAATGGAACCACTTGTCCATATACAATGATCAGAGATTTATAAATTATCCACTGAGAACTATGCATATTGGGACCACTTATCCACATAGAATGATTGGAGATTTATAGTCTTCTGGTGCAGTTACTGGACAAGCTGACTGAATTATTTCTGGTGAAGCATCAAAATGAAATCTCAGATCTTTGCTAGTTATGCAATTTTTTTAAACCATTTTTGCAAGAAAATTGCATCCTGCTTTAAACTGTCCTTTCATTGCTACTGCTAGGAAGTTTCAAAAGCAATACCGAAATACTTGTGCTAATGTACATTTCATTTTTATGAAATATCAGGACTTAGAAAAAAAATGCTTCACTAGATAGGTTTATGGACAGAGATTGTTAGAGAATGCTAGCAAAGCAGTTCTTTCAAAGGTCAGAAAATCTTTAAAAAAAAAAAAATCCAAAGTTAACAGAAGACAAAACACATAAAGATCTACAAACAGAACTCCTGCTGAGTCCAATTGAGATGTGGTAGCTAGATAAGTGTCTCAATTTTAAGTGTTACTTTGTTCCCCAGGGGTGTCTTTAATGGTTAATAATTCCACACTGAGACCCTATTCCACTCCAGTTTTCTGCACTTATTTCAAATGTACAAGCAGAGAAGAATATATGCATTATTTATACTTGATCTTCAGATACATACTGTAACTAGGAAAAGGTGCCTCAATAGATAGATTTTTCTGAATAAAATATGCACTTTTGCATGTGATTAAATCCCTGGATGCAGTATACAAGATATATCTGAAAAATAGTAAGATAACAGATGACCTCAAATGAGGAACAATTGGCTCACCCATTCTGCCCAGTGGTTTTCATCTAAGGATATACCCCAGTGGTCAATAGAACAAGCAAGAGATCACTTTCTATCCAGGTCAGACATGTTGTCTTCTTTCTTTGGTCTGTATTATTCTGGGTGGATGGGGCATATATTAGTCCAATTGCCTGTCGTCGTCCCCCCACACCCCTCAACATGTCTTGTACCCAACCACAAAACTGTTCCTACCACTGCCTTCTTTGTGTGTCCCAAGCGTGTCTATGGGAAGGGGAAAATGAAAAAAAAAAAAAAAAAAGAGTGAGTCTAAATAAATAAGAACTGAAAAAAAAAGCAAGAACTAAGGGTGTCTAGCAGAATGCTTAAAATATAGCTTTGTAGAATCACCAAACGGAAGTCTAATAATACTGCAAACGAGGTCATTATTGCAAAGCAAAAATATTCAATACCAAAAAAGACAATAGCTTGTTAAGAAAGGACCAGTATACCACCCTTTGGTTTTGGAACATGAATTATGTTCATTAGGACCGCTGGGTCACATATAATCATCGGTGCAAATATTAACATCCTTATTACAATTTTATATTTTTTAGACTTTTTTAAAACCCTTAAACAAAAGTGTACTTCCCCTTCAAAGGGTGGTATGATGGTCCTTTCTTAACAAGCTATTGTCTTTTTTGAAATAAGGCTTTGACCATCATAGCAGAAATTGTACATTTTGAAGAAGAAGTACAGTAGATAATTTACTGTTCATTTCTACTCTGCATAATATGGAGGGTCATTTTCTAAGCCATTTATTATTAGCATTTACTATTGTGAAGCCTTCCCATAACACTCATCCTTGCCTCATCCTCCACGGACCTTCTCTTCCTAACTTCAGATGCCTAAGCACTTTTTCCTCCGCTGCCTAAGCTATTTAATATATGTATATTAGTTTCATTAAATCTATGGTAACCCTCCGCTACCCTCCCCCCCCCCCCCCAACCTTCCAACCCCCTTACAATCCCTCATTCCTACCCCCCCCCCTCGGAATACCTTGTTACCCCAAAAAGCCAATTCTTTTCAGTTCTTACCAGTTTTGACACGTTACTCCCCATGCTTAAGCTGTATCCAAGTTTTTCTCTCCCCCTGTTCTATGTAAGACAACTTTGTCACTGTTTTTTTATAGTTGCAATGTAAACCGGAGTGATAATTAACTCTGTTATTTGAACTTCGGTATAGAAAAGTTATAAATAAATAAATAAATAAATAAATATTTGAAAGATTTACCTCTCCAGTCCATCAAAGCTAACGAGGCAATTTACAAAGTAAAACACAAAAACAATCAGTACGTGAAAACAGAGACATAAAACCCAAACAAGCTCAAATTAAGACGAACTACATTTCCCAGTCATCAGCCTAACCCTGGGCTACAAAAAAATGCCACAAATGACCCAGCAAAACCAAAACTGATTCTAACAAACTGTGGGGCTTCATTTACTAAGCATTTTTCCCAAAGACACAGAATAGGAGAAACTCCTTAGCAAATCAGGCACTATTTCAGAAAGAAAATGTATCTGCTGATGAGCCTCAAGAAGACTGGAGCAGCAACAAAGAATGGCCTTGATCTATTGCAGGACAATCATATACAAAGAGGGCACTCTCAATAAACCACTCCGTGAGGACCAAACTTTTGGCTTAGGTGTATATCATTCCAATCTGTGAGCCAGATGCCAAGGCCCCTTGCTTCTCAAGACTTGGAATGTAAAAGCCAAGAGCTCAAAATTTATTCTTGCAGGCACTGGTGATCGATGTAATTAGTGAAGGAGCGGGATGGAGCTATGCAGGCAAGAAAGAAACACAGAGTAAGTCAGATTAGTTGGTCAAGTTGCACACACAAAGGTGAAGCACTGTCATAAAAAAAAATAAAATTCCTGCGCATATAACTGAGATAAGCATGTATGATATCCAAGTGTTCAAAATGTACACCATCTGTACGGTGGCTCACTTTTTTAAAAATATAATCCCATGTATTTTCTGTTGCAAACACACTAAAACCTCCATGCGATTTCCATGTGGAATATTCCTCAATACAAAGAAATACTCTCACTCTCCAACTTCTCCTCTCTCTCTCTCTCTCTCTCTTTCCCTCTTGGAACAGCTTCTACATATCACATGACATACAGAGCAGCACAGTAATCCTGTGGTGTTGACGGATTAAATTTCATTGAACTATTCAATTGTCACCCTAGATCATCATTTCCAAAGCCTTATAAGTGAGGAATCCAAAAGTTGTCTAATGTGATATGATGAGCACCTTATTTTACTATTTATTTATAAGCATTTGATATTCCACCTGTTCCTAAAGGGAGGTCCATAAAGTAACAAGACATTGAGTATATAAGTAATAGATACATACACATATGATATGTAGGTAAGAGGTAGATTTCAAGTAGATAGTTAAGAATTTGGGTACATTAGGTAGGAATAAGGACATAGGTGTAAGAAATGCCAGCAATATGAGAGACAGTAAGAACTAGTTAGACATAAATAGCCCAGAAGTGGGAGAACTTTGTGGAAGTCATGGTCAAAGATTCCATTGTCTCAGCACAACTGAGTGAGTCTGCACACTTTGATGCAAAGTTCTATGCACAGTAATTTTCCATAGAAGCAACACGGGAAAAACACCTGCTACATCTGGCTCTTCAAAGGGAGGAAGCTTCTGTATTACTTTAAATTCTTGAATTTTCACCAGGGCAAGAGCTTGAGAATCATCCATAATCCTGGCTCCTTTCAAGGGCTGTATCTTCAGAATCACAGACTTGCTAAAGTCGATATCAGGCAAAGTGTTCTGTTCCCAGTTAGTAGGAATCCTGCTAGCAGTGGAGATAATGCACTTCTAATCATGTTACAGTGGGCTTCCGAAACATGAGACTTATGTTGTGTTGTGCTATCAAACAGAAATTCTCCCAAGCACACCTGCTACATCTGGTGACACGGTTATAGACTCAAACTGAAAAAGGGGAGGGCTGCACAGTCGATAATATACAAATGAAACTGTCCCCAACACAATGCTATGTCGCACTACTTAAACCATGCCAAATAAGCCAACGAAAAAGCTTCTATCAAGTTTATTATAGGAACTGGAGCAATAAGAAGAGCTTTTTGCTCTCTGATCACTGGCACAAGAAAATCTTTCAAATTGTTTTTTTTTTTTTTTGTTTGTTTTTGCAATTAAAATCCAAGGAAGCTCATCCTCTACAATATCCAAAACACTTACTTTATTTTGTATCCAAAAAAGTTCATAAGGGTAAACATTTGATAAGGGCTATGTTTCGAGGAAGACCTGTGCTTCAGGGAGTCATTCAGCTCATGTCAGCTCTGTATAAATTTCTTTGGATACAGAATAAGATAAGTTTTGTGGACATTGTACATAATGAGCTTCCTTGGATTTTAATTGCAAAACCAAAACGAAACAAAAAAAAAAGTTTTTTTGAAAGATGGTGTTATTTCATGTTTCTGCTGTTTTGTTGGGTGTTTTGGAAATGTATAACATTTTTTAATTATTGATTGTTTTATTCTTCAGATGTTCTGAAATATTTATTCTTTTTATTAGTATAGTTTTAGTGATTCATGATTTATATTTCTTGATTTTGTTTGATATTTTATGAGACACAGTCAGGCTGCACTGCATACAGCATCTGGCTGGTTGTGATTTCCAGTTCAGTTTTTGCTGTACATTTCTATGTATGCTTTATGGTCTCTTTATTCTGTATTTGTCTCCAACAGTTAATTGACACTTGGTATATTTTGTGTAATCGATGGGGTGTTAAATATTATCTGAATAAGATCTTATATCCATTTTCTAAAATTGTTGATGCAATGCTGTCATATGATTTTAGAGATTGACTTGCTGGATGGCTAAAACTGGTCAGGGCTTTCTTTATTGCTTATAGAGCCCTTAGGAGTTTTTCTTGTAATGTCTTATACAGCGGCAGATTCCCAAGGAAGACCGGCCCGGGGATGCGCCACCCAGGCCGGCCCAGGACACATCACGTGGTCTGCTGAGCTCGGCTCTGTCACGGCCGCACACGGCAGACCACGTGACTGGAGCGACTGGCCCACTGGGGGATGCCCGATCCCCTGAGGCCAATCCGCCCCTGGTCTTATAGCCAAGTTGCCAGATACAGTTAATGGCAGGCCAAGATATGCATAGTATAGGGGTATGCTCTATTTCTTGGTTATTTAGACAAAATTTGAAATTTTTGTTGGAGATTTTTTGGCTCAGTTCTGCTTGTGACGTGCGATCAAGAGATACGTGATTGATAGAAAATGGGGGGAAAACCCAGTCTTTTTATTCAGTAGATGCAGCATTTCTATACCTAGAGAATGTGTATTTCTATATCCTAAGGCCAGCACTGGAATGGTGGTGGTGGTGGTGGGGCAGGGAGGTGGAATGGGGAGAGCGCTGAGGTCAGGAAGAGAGATAAAATTGTGCCTACCCCAGCTAATTTCATGTCAATTTGAGGGATGGGAGCGATGTTAGTCACACATCCTCCCAGTTTAAGTTCCTTTACTCTTTGCCCCCAAGGAGCAGAGATCAATGGGGGGAGGGGGGGTGGCATTTGCACAGGGTGCCATAGCCTGAAGAAAGAGGAGGCCCAGTAGGGCCGTGGTGGACCCCATCCCACCATAGCTGGAAGAGCTCACAGTATAATGTAACCAAAAATGTTTGCCCACAGCAACCTAATCCTTAGAGGGGACTTTGAAGGCCCTACTTGCTATGAGTCTACAGAAGCTTGTTCTTTGGCATTGTTTCAGTGGTATGACGTAGCATTGTGTTCGGGACGGTTTCACATGAATGTTAATGTTTGTGCTACAGTTATAGCACTCTATAAACTGCCTTGGGTTTTTTTAAATTAAAAAACCGAAGCCACCCTAGGATAACCCTGAAATAGCACTAAAGAGTACGGGAGAAGCATTCAGCATCATAATAAAGGTACTTTGATGATTTAAATGAGAAAATGATATGTCAAATAAAAGAATAATAATAATAATAAGCCTTTTAAGTTTTAAAACAACTCAATTTATGGTGCTGATGTACATTACACATGGACCACAGCTTCGCATTGTCAGCACTCCCACCGTTTGATCTGCTACTGATTAGAGGAGAAACAGATCCCCGCTACACTACAGAATAAACAATCGATCAATCAATATGTAGACAAGGATAAGCCAGAGCTGGAGCCTGAATTTAACTGCAGACAGAGTGTATCAAAAATCTTTCTTCCAAAGCTTATGCATCTATTTTTGTGTGCTGGCCAGAAGTGAACAGGTATTTTACTTATCTGCCAGTGCAAAATACATATTTTACAGTTTTAAGGTACCTTCTGAAACCTACAGCTTCATCTCACCTCATGAACTCAGGATATATAGTCAGATCGGTCAGTGCACCTTAGGAGAAAGTCTGGGAGACCAGACCAGCATTAAGATAGCAATGCATGGGAGCCATCTGCTGTTCAAATCATGAAATGGCAGTAGGATAATTCTCTTCCTCCCGTTTCAATTTCCTTCTCTGTTTCCATTAAATACAGATAGCCCCGTCCCATTTTGCATAGCACATGGGAAATTAGTTGTTTTCCTTCTGGTGATAATGGTGCGTTACAGCACAATATGGTGGCTTCCATGTGGGAATTTGACCTAGTTTAGGAAGATGCTCATAAAATCACTTCTGAGCAGGCTGGGCTTTTATCTGCCATCATTCACTTTGTTCCTGCAATTGCAATTATTATTCAGGGTGCATGGGGTAAGGGCACACACTGTGTATCCTGATGAAGAGGAGGAGAGAGAAAATGCTTTAAGGATGCCCTCAAGGCCAATACAAACTTGTGGGATGCCGTTGCCCAGGGCTGCCCCAGATGGAGGGAGCAATTTGAAACCCTTACAAGGTGGGGAAAGTGGGAGTGGCAGCAATCCAGCACCAGCCATCCCACTCAGAAATACATGCCCAAGATGTGGCAGAGTTTGTCAATATCAGGCTGGCCTCATCAGCTGCCTTCAGTCGGATGTAGCAGTGACGTGGAGTTAACACTGTAAATCCATCATAGTTAGCGAGCGTTCGATGAAGTTTGTTTAAGCACTTGGTTCTTTTGCGATGTCGAGTGTGTATATTGTAAATAGGAGAGGAAAACATTTGGGGTAATTTTGATTATAGGGAAGGTATTTAATGATCACATGCATTGCTGAAATATATTTTTTTATTATTTTACAGTGGCACGGCTCGCTCTGATTATTAGCCGCCTGAATAACACTCGTGATGAGATGCTATAGACGACTAAACCCAGTTCAGGTAAATGTTTGATAGGCCTGTTCTCTTATGAAACATGCCATCGGAGCACCAGCTCGGGTGAAACTTTGCTGGAGATCCCTGCAACAATGCTGGCTCCTCCTGAGGAAGCCCATAACAGGGCTTCCTCAGGACCGTTGGAATTCATTTTATAACCCTGGGATTGATTTCCACGATGTGCAATGACATGAAGAATATAGAATATTAGTCCAGAACATGGGTTTGTGGAAACAGAACTGACATGAATCCTGATAACGTTTTCAGGAATTAAATGAACCAATAATGCTGGACCCTGCATATACTGAATTATACAATACATTTTTAGACTAAGAAGCAACTGTGCCCAGTATACTGTATTATATATCATATGTTTAGGCTGAGAAGTATTTTGTATGTTTGAGTATGTTGTGACTGGTTTTAGGCTGGTATGTGTTACGGTTCTGGCAGTGGACCCTTAGTCCGAGGTAGAGTAGCGCTACCTAGGAGAGTAAACCCTCTTAGGACCCTACCGTCGGAAGGCGAGGCCTGATAATGTAGACGTGGAATGAAGACTTCACCCTGGAAGCTTGCAATTCCCCCAGGAGGAGCCCGTAGGAACCCGACCGCTGGGACTTAGGAGACTCCCTGGAGACTGAAGAAGATCTGGATGCTGGCACCTCCAGCAGGTCGAAGTCAATTCAAGTGTAGATATCCGGAGAATGGTCGGAAGCCGGTCCAGGAGTCAAAGCCCGAGGAATGGTCGGAAGCCGGTCCAGGGGTCAAAGCCAGAGGAATGGTCGGAAGTCGGTCCAGGAGTCAAAGCCAGAGGAATGGTTGGAAGCCGGTCCAGGGGTCAAAACCAGAGAGATGGTCGGAAGCCGGTCCAGGGGTCAAGCCAGAAGAATCCGTCCAATGAGAGGAGAATCAGGAACAAGGACCAAGAAGAACAGGAACCAGACAAGCAGGCAGCGGACCAAGAACTCGAGGCACAGGAACTCATAGGACCAAGAGCCAAGATACCAAGGCAAGGTCTGAGGAGCAGACCTTGTCTTAAATACAGGATACCAGGAAGCAGTCCCAGAGAGGAGCCATGACCATTTCCTGTAATGGTCCCTTTAAATTACCCCAGCAGCCACGCGCGTGGCTCTAGGAGGCCCGGCGGGGGCGGAGTCAACAGGAAGGAAGAAGCGGCCATATTGGAAGCGGCCACAGCCACGAAGAAAACATCAGCAGCGGCTGCCGGCTCCCGCGGGCATCCCAAGAGGAGCCTGACCATGCGGGTGAGTGACCGGTCTTGGTTGCGGACTGCCGCAGCCGGCAGCCATAACAGGTATGTGTGTGTGAGTGAGTGTTTTGTGATGTGCTTTATATAAAATATTAATAAAATTAGGGTAATCTTCACACAGAAGAGAGAACAGCAGACAGGTTTAATGAAGTTTAATGAAGTCAAAATATATTTTGTAACTTTGAAACAAAATTAATGGTGATTGCATATTTATTGAGGGAGGTGATATCTTATTGTTTTTGGGTGTGTGCATATATATACAGATATGTAGCCCATCATTTTAATTTAGGGATCTTACTTATTTTCCTCAGTTTAATAGACTGTAGAACTGTTGCAGAGGGGAAGGCCTGTGTTTTCTGCGAGAAGCTGCAGAATGATCCCTGATCAAATGTTCAGCTAACATCCCCATCATAATCACCCTCAAAGTGGGTCAAGTGTGCCCTCTAATATGCTGGGAGTTTTCATGTACTGTGCATTGGCCATGGCACGTATCCACTAAAAAAAAACCAAAAAAACTAAATAAAAACAGCTTAAGTTAGCACAAGAACCTGGGTGGCTCCATATTGGGAACTTTTAGCTAATGCAGGTATAATAAGCAATATTCTGAACTGAATATACTTTGCTAGCCAGCACTGAACGTTCCAGTTAGAGGTTACTGAGCAAGATCAATGCTGTTAAACGCATCCAGAGAAGCACAGACACTGCCGGCAGGCAGATAAGAATTGCTTGGTGCACATGGTCTATCTATACGTGCCCGCCTATTGTGCTGCCACAGACCCTACTCAGCCTCTCGACTCCTCCCTCCCTCGCCCTGCCGGAAAGTTCTCTTCAGGGCTGATTTACTAAGGCGTTTATCCCATTCTGTATCTAAGGTGAAATAAAGGCTTAGCAAATCAGGTACAAACTGTGTGATGCCTACCACATTGGCTGAATTTCCAAAAGTTATAAATTCTGCAAGGCAGCCTAGGTCCGTCTGGTTGGAGGAGGCCACCCACATTCGTGAAATTGCTGGAGAAGACGCTGGTCATGTCTGGAAAGGCACGTCTCAGGGTATCCTTGCAGCTGCTACCATTTTCATGCAGGACAGATTGACCTGAAATCTAGGGGTTAGTTTGTTCAAATGAGGTTGTTTCTGAACCTACAGACATAGAACATGGTGGAAGATAAAGGCTGCAAAACCAACCTAAATCGCCCCATTTTCCTTTCCCGTTGCAATACTGAAGAACTTACGTGATCTCAGGCTTTACCTTACATTCTCATGACTGTGGATCCTCTGTGCTCATCTCAAGCTTTCTTGAATTCTGTTACTATTTTTAATTCCATCGCTGGAGGCGGTGGAGGTTGCTCCATGCATCAACTACCCCTTTTCTTTGCATAAATATTTAACACAATAGCACTGTAGATATCAGCAGGTAAGAACAATCTGGCCCATCCGCTCTGCCTGGTGGCCTTGTGCATGCTAATCTTAGGATATCTCCCTGCAGTCAAATGTGCAAGCTTGACCACCTGCAAGAGATCGATCCTTCACCTTTTGGCATTAGTTGGAAAGTACCGCCAAGTCAGTCCACACTAGGAGACTTCTCACCTTCCCCTCACATTTCCCTCAGTTGTATGTGAGAATGTACCAAATCCCTGTCTAATGTTCTAGGTAGAGGAACACAGAAGTTTCCACCTGCTCTTCTCTCAGGGCACTGAGACAGCCCCTGCTGGCAGGGCATATATGCTGAGTTCAGAGGGGTGCCCTGGTCATTGTTATTCCCTGTGTAAGGGCACAGATTTACTTTAAGTTAAGCAATAGATCCTTACATAAAGATCGTACCTTCATTAGGCTAGCCAATGTAACTTATCCAAGCTGTCTGGACTTCTAAGGACCTTTTTAGAAATGTTTTTTTGGAAACTTATTTGTAACCCCAAAAGCTTGTATCTTTAAAACATTTGTTAGCTTCATAAAAAGTAGTCACTCTGATCTGCTGTGAGATTGTGCTTTTATTCATAATCAGTGACAGATTTAGGATTTTGCTGCCGCCCCCCTCCTCACCTCACCCCATCATACGGTAGGACAGCAGGGAGTAGAAACTCTAAGGTGCAGCTCCACAGTTTCCTGTGGCAGCTCAGAGGCAGATTCTGTGAAAATTCTGAAGCACATTGACAAGCATTTCCATCTTTTATTTTTTTGCTATAAAAATAAACTCATTTTCCAAACATTGCCTGTGTTTGCATAATTTATATTCTTTTTACTGGGTGGGGAAAGGATCTCTCAAATATCAGTACAGGGAGGAGATGTCAGGGATGGGAAGAGGGTGAGAGAGGACCAGGAATGGAGTGAGGAGAAGGTGAGAGGAAAGGGGGTAGGGGAAGGAGTGTGAAAAAAGACCCTGGTGATTTAGGGGGGGTGCTACCTCCCCCCCCCCCCCCCCACCTCTTAGAAATCTTGTTGGGGTATAGTGGGGGCCCAGATCCACCCTAGCTCTGGGCCCAGTCAACACCAATTTTCCAAACTGGCATCAACCTGACTCTGCCCCTATGCCCTTGCTTGAGAGCAAGTGTAACTTTGTGCCTGCGGACTTACATCCTCATTCATTGAAATCATGTTCTTCCAACTGGAGAATTCAAAGTGTGTTACAACAGGTTAGAGTTACACTAGGTAAAGAGGGGGATTCAAATTACAATGGGTGGGGTATGTAGCAGATATGATTACGATAGATGCATCCTACAGCAGTTTAAGGTACATCAGGGGTGTCAAGTACAGTTAAATGATAGTCAATAGGACGAAGCCCAGTAGGGTTGTGGTATCTATGTAAGAGGTGCAATATAAGTCAGCAATATTGAATGAAATTAATAGGGCAGCACGGTAAATAGTAGAGTATCAGTCATGGGTAAATAAGGAGAATGCAAGCCATGAAATATATTGAAAGTATGCGCATTAATCTTCTCTGCCTCAACTCCGCCCTTACTAAGCGTGCAAAAGTTCATGCAAAAATTGTGTTTTTATGTGCATACACCCCAAATTACATTTTGAAAAGGGAATCTAAGCACAGAAACGGGGGGGGGGGGGGGGGTGCGTTTCTGCTCACAAATCCTTTAGAAAATTCAGCACAAGTCGTCTGGTGCAGAGAAAGGGCAGGCCCCCTTCTTCTCGTTAAGCCTATTCTGCCTTCCTTCCTGATCATTACTGCCAGGACGGATGCAGCACACACGGCTTTTCAATGATACAAAACGTCCTGAAGAGCATCAAAAGCGCTGGCGCTGTCTCTCCCATCATCATTCGGCAGCAAGCAGCTCAGAAAAGTCATTTCTGTCCTCACTGTTGGACTCCTCTCCAGATCCAACACATTGTCGCTTCCCCAGGGCAGCCCGACCCCTTGCTCCGTTAATCTAAATCTCAGCAGTGTCCGAGGCTCCCTCCATTCCGACCCCGAGCTTTACGCAATACGCGGTGCTTGCTGTCCCCGGGCCACCTCTCTTTCTCATCACTAGCGCCCCGATGCAGACGGGTCCAGTTAGGCAGCGTTTTAACCAAGGCAGCTTAATGTCCATGGGCGTGCATGCAGCAGCATGCTGGAAGGAACTCCACTAGCCTGCCAAAAAAGGTGCAAGACAAGCTCATCCCTTGTTACAGGTTCACTCGGGGTAAGTGGGGAAAATGATCCGATACTTCAGGGCACAAAGTGGTATCCCCGAGGCTCTTCTTCTCCTGATAGGATCTGCTACACAAGAAAACTCAAAGCCCCACTCACACTGAACCAGCGCACAATGGATACCGGGATTAGCAGTGTTGTTTACTATTAATTCTAAGTTACGGTCCAGAAAGCAAGGCAGAATAACCAGATAACAGCAAAAGCAATAGTTGTACAAACACAGTGAATTACTCTATCTCTCTGCCATTTCCCTCCCCTGCCTCCTGTTAGCTCTACACCCCAACTGCATATCTGAAACTGTGTTTTGAGAAAGGCAAGAGGTTTTCCCAAAACACAGTCCAGGCTCTCTCTTGCAATTTTAACTCCCTCACCACCGATCCTGCAAAACTGGGTTTACTTCTTCCCTTCTCTGTTGTTGTTACAGTCATGTGATGTGTGTATGCTGTAGCTTCTGCCATCCCAGAAGTTAGATGTTTGCAAACTCCCTTCCAAGAAATCAATCGGGTGTTTACCATAGTGAGCTAGAGTGAAACCGTGAGCCAGACTCACTAGGTCGGTACTGTAAATATGTGAATGATTTCAAGGAAAGGAGATGTGCAAAAATCCAATTTCTGGGATTACAGAAGCTGCAGAATACAGCCAACTCCATATTTTATTGATTATCTGTTCTCTGTGAGTTGCACCTGAAACAAGGGATACCTGGGTGAGCCCTGTAGCCAAGATGCTTATGTTTAAACCTTCTGGTTTCTGCCACTGTAATATAAGTACTGTGGGAGGTGCCTTTTAAACCAGCTCTAGTTATAAAGCTGTCAAGGACAGTGCTACATCCACTTGAATAATGGATATTCAGAGATAAATCAATACTTCCACGAGCATCTTTGGTCGTTCATTGCCGCCCTTGCTCTGGTACAATGAGTACACGATGAACCCCAAGACCACCCCCAAGAAGAATCGCAACAAGTAAGGCGAACAACACTGGACCAACTCCTGGAAAAAAGGAAATCAATTTGAAATGCCTTTACTGGCCTCCCCCAGGCTGGAAACATGGACCTGTCAGTCTGCATATTCTAAAGGCCTGGATAAAATACTTTGGTTCCCATGTTAGTCCACTTGACTGAGTGGGGAAAAAAAAAAGCCAAACAAAAGAGAAGTATAAGATGATACCTTTTCATTGGACTACTGTAGTACATTTCTCTTCTCACTTATTTAGGTGAACACTCCCTTTTTTCTGGTCAACACATCCTGACATCCATCATGAGTATTCAATCAAAACCAATTACAAGGAGAGTTTTTGTTTTTTTTAGAAGATTTTACCTAGATAACTGGGAAGGTGCACACAGTATTCAAGGTGCGGTCTCACCATGGAGCAATACAGAGGCATTATGACATTCTCCGTTTTATTTTCCATTCCCTGCCTAATAATTCCTAACATTCTGTTTGCTTTTTTTGACCGCCACAGCACACTGAGCCGACCATTTCAATTTATTATCCACTATGATGCCTAGATCTCTTACCTGGGTGGTAACTCCTAAGATAGAACCTAACATTCTGTAACTACAACAAAGGTTATTTTTTCCTACCTGCATCACTTGCACTTTCCACATTACATTTCATCTGCCATTTGGAAGCCCAATCTTCCAGCTTCGCAAGGTCCTCCTGCAATTCCTCCTCATGCATATGGCTCAATGGGTCTCTTCCTTCCAGCGCAGGGCCCACACTCCTCCCCCTTCCGGTTGTGCATCCCCGATAGATCTCCCTTCAGCTGCATGCCTGGTGACTTTTTTTTCCCAGGGTCTGCTTCTGCACCAGGACCTGGAGTTTTCAGATATTGGCCTGGAGACCCGGCAATCCCTTTAGAATTACGAAGTCTTTGGGCCAAATCTGGAGAGTTCCCAGGTATGATTATGTACTTTATAACAGCAAATAAGCCTTGACATCACTGAGAGAGCATTTCCTCGCCACCCCCTACCTGTTGAGATGGAGCATGATACAGATGGAGACAGAGGCTTATGAGATGGTGAATGATGACAAGCTCATGTCCAGGCCAGATTTTAGTACAAAAGTACACATTTCCGACTTACACTTTCATATATCTTTGTGCAAAAATGACTCCATTTCTAGTCCATTTCAGAAGCGTAACTAGGGTACGTCGTCTGAGTCCACCCTCACAAGAAGGCAGACACCCTCTCAAATCGCATCAGTCATCTCCCTTGACTTAGCTTTTAAGTTATCAAACCTTCCTTCTGAACGACTCAGTAGATTGAGAAGCAGAGAGGACTTTTTTTTTTTTTTTTAATTTAAGACTGTTTACTGTACATTTATTTGAAATACAATAGGAATAAACTTACCTGATGTCCCAACTGTGATGATATGGAAGGTCTGCAACATGCTGACTACATTCTGTGTTCTAGCAGTAAGACAGTATTGTCCTGGGTTATTAAACCTATAACTCAGGCTACAGGAGGTGATGTTTGTCCCCGCTGGGTGGCATTCATCTCCTTCGAGTGTAACACATTCAGCTTTTATTAGCCAGCACAAGGTCAAAGGAGGGCTGAAAACACAAGTAGCACAAAATGGAACATTCTGATTTTTATGGTCTTAAACACGCAAGCAAAACAAACGGAGAAGGTTAAGAAGAGACTTATTTTTTGGATATATGCCAGGGCTTCCCAAACCTGCACTGGTGATCCCACAGCCAGTTGTATTTTCAGGATATCCACCATGAATATGCATGAGATAGAGCTATATGCCAGTTAAATTCCCCCTTCCCCCCGCTGGGTCCGCGAACGACCACGCGGCCCACCGCGCCGTCCCGACGCCGAGCAGCCCGCCCAGACCGGCAAGCAGGGCCCGCCTACAAGCACCTACCTCCAGCCAATAGGGAAGGCCCCAGAGGGACTTTAAAATCCCTCCAGCTCCGGATCCTGCCTCTTCGACCCCGCGAACAGCTCCAGCGACGGCGGGACTCAGCGGCACAGACGGCATCGGAAGCGAGGAAGGGCCTGCGCGATCGGCGCCACAGACCCATCGGGGTAAGGCCAGTTAAATTCCCCCTTCCCCCCGCTGGGTCCGCGAACGACCACGCGGCCCACCGCGCCGTCCCGACGCCGAGCAGCCCGCCCAGACCGGCAAGCAGGGCCCGCCTACAAGCACCTACCTCCAGCCAATAGGGAAGGCCCCAGAGGGACTTTAAAATCCCTCCAGCTCCGGATCCTGCCTCTTCGACCCCGCGAACAGCTCCAGCGACGGCGGGACTCAGCGGCACAGACGGCATCGGAAGCGAGGAAGGGCCTGCGCGATCGGCGCCACAGACCCATCGGGGTAAGGCCAGTTAAATTCCCCCTTCCCCCCGCTGGGTCCGCGAACGACCACGCGGCCCACCGCGCCGTCCCGACGCCGAGCAGCCCGCCCAGACCGGCAAGCAGGGCCCGCCTACAAGCACCTACCTCCAGCCAATAGGGAAGGCCCCAGAGGGACTTTAAAATCACTCCAGCTCCGGCGTCGCGCGCCGTGCGTCGCGCGCCTAAGGAGCGCGACAAAGGGGCCTGCCCCTTTGAGCGCCCCTTCGAGCAGCACCTTCAGGCAGCCCAGAAGAACATATGATATATAAGTGTGCCCAAACGGCTTCAAACCGGTCTACAACTACTTTGTGTCTGCATCTCTACTGTACTGGAACCCACAAGCTATCTCCCAGATGACCAGCCCAAATACTGGTGACGCCTCTAAGCAATCAGAGTGTAAGAAGTATTGAAGTATATACCTGTCTAGATCAGACCTCCCCTCTTGGGTAAATTCCCGCTCCACATTTCCCGCTGATCCTCTCCTCCCTCCCCCTTCAGTATTCAGGATAACAGCATATATTTCCCTGCGCTAGCCTGGTTGTCTCTCTAACAAGATTGATTGTGTACTCTGTATGTTATTGGTGCCTTACTGTTGCCGG
Source organism: Rhinatrema bivittatum (assembly GCF_901001135.1). Lineage (NCBI taxonomy): Eukaryota > Metazoa > Chordata > Amphibia > Gymnophiona > Rhinatrematidae > Rhinatrema > Rhinatrema bivittatum. The sequence continues at coordinate 16,088,774 of NC_042628.1, read as the reverse complement.
TGCTCACGTAACGATACTCATACCTATATATGTATCGTTGTTGGACCCTGAATGCTATTCTGTATTTCTGCCATTCCTGTACCCTTCTTACCCTGTCTCTGCCTCCATCATTGTATTCCTCTACCCCTTCTACTAGCCTTACACTTTTGGGCCACAATGCCTCCTTTCATCGAGCATTGTGCTGTAGCATATCAAACAGTATTCTACCCTTACAGTCCCACTACATCCATGCAGCAAACTACATCCATGCAGCAAACCCCAAACCATAACAACAATCACAAAAACAGAAGACTCATACCTATATGCACCATCACTCGCACTCAAGCCATCAGCCTATCTCTCATTTCTATCATCCTCTTTAACGCACAATCTCTTCAAAAGAAAACCCATCTTCTACATGACATTCTCTCTGATTCTAATCCCGAAATATGCGCAATCACTGAAACCTGGTTCAAACAACATGACACTCCCCTTATCAACCAGTTACCCACAGATACTTATGATATTTTCTCAATCCCGAGGAAGAAGAAGAGAGGAGGCGGCCTACTTCTGGCTATAAAAAAGGACCTCCAACTAGTGTCTCATAGATGTGACATCCCCCATCAATACGAAATTGGATATTTCAAATCTAAACTACTCCAACTCTGTCTTATATACACACCCCCTGGTCTTCTAGAGAAAGATTCATCTCCTCTGATTGAATTCCTCACAAACTCACTTTCGCCAGACCTACCAACAGTCCTCCTAGGAGATTTCAATTTACACGTAGATACCTCACCACAGTCACCGGCCTGTGAAGCCTTCTTGGCCTCGCTCGAAGCTATGGGCTTCCAACAGATAGTAAACTCCCCTACACACAAGGCTGGCCACACCCTTGACTTGATTTTTATAAACTCGCCCATCAGTGTGAACAGTCCCCCCCTATGTACATCAGTACCCTGGTCTGATCACTCATTGATCGAGACCAAACTATCGCTCCCTCAAAGCCCTCTATCCACGCCCAGACAGCCTATTTCCCTTAGATTCCGCAAGGCATGCGATGTAGAAACCATTGCATTAGCATGCTCTGACTTAGACAAACAAATTGATCTATCCTCACCAGATAACGCATTATCCTCATGGGTGAACTGCACACGCAGCATTGCCAATGTGCACTGCCCCCTGATAACAAAAACAATCAACCCTTACAGAAATAATAGGAAACCCTGGTACACTCCTTTCCTTAGAAATCTCAAAATCCAACTCAGAGCCACGGAAAGGTCATGGCGCAAACTCCAATCCCCCGCAACCAAAACTCTCTACTATCAACGTATGCATGATTATAGAAACGCTATTCAACACTCAAAACGAAAATACTACGCCAATAAAATAAATGGGCTGCAATACAACCCCAAGGCTCTTTTCTCTATGGTCGCTAATCTTACTTCTCCCATACACACACAACAATCAGCTACACCCTCCACAAACCGCTGTAATGAATTAGCGCAATTTTTCAAAAACAAAGTATCGTCCATCACAGCACAATTTTCACACAACAACCTCAATATCTCTCTTCCCACCATCAACTCCCATAGCTCCCTTTACTCTTTTGAGTCCTCATCTTCCCTGGAAGTAGAAAACATACTTAAGAAAATGAAACCTTCCACTCACCCCTCTGAAACTATCCCCTCTAAACTCCTACTTTCTATACACAATGTGATCGCCAAACCCCTCTCAAATATTCTTAACTGTTCCCTAGAACATGGCATTGTCCCCAATGCTCTGAAACAAGCCATAGTGAAACCACTCCTCAAAAAAGCCAACCTTGACCCCACCACCCTCTCTAATTACAGACCAGTGTCCAACCTACCCCTTCTAGCTAAAGTGCTTGAAAAGCTCGTGAACACACGCCTATCTGATCACCTGGAACAAAATAACATCTTCCCTCCAACCCAATATGGTTTCAGGAAGCACTTAAGTACAGAAACTTTGCTCCTCTCCTTACACGATACCCTTATCAAAGGAACTGACTCAGGATCATCCTATCTTATTGCATTACTTGACATCTCAGCTGCGTTTGACACAGTTAATCATGATGTCCTCCTCAGCATACTCAGAAAGATTGGTGTCACTGGCAAGGCCATTGATTGGATTCAATCATATCTCCAAAATCGTACTTTCACTGTCACTATGAACAATAATGAATCTGACCCCATCAGTCTCCCCCAAGGTGTTCCCCAAGGTTCCTCACTCTCATCTACCTTATTTAACATTTACATGCTCCCCCTTACTACGCTCCTCACTAATCTACACATCAAGCATTTTATTTATGCTGATGATGTACAAATCATTTTCCCCTTCTCGGACACCATCCAAACGGCTCTACACAGCTGGGAATCCTGTCTTTCCTCTATCATCCAGCTCCTAAAGGACATGCACCTAGCGCTTAACTCCAACAAAACTGAGCTTTTAGTCATATCGAATAAGCAGCCACTCCCGGTCATCCCCCCTGCCTACTCTGCTACTAACTTCCCACCTCACACTCGCAACCTAGGAGTTATTATTGATAATCACCTCTCTTTCAAAACCATTCATCAAATCCATTATAAAGGACTGTTACTTTAAACTTCAAACTATAAAGAAGCTCAGACCCATGCTACATTTCAATGATTTCCGTACAGTCCTTCAAGCTATTATCTTTTCAAAGATTGACTACTGTAATGCGCTCTTACTTGGCATTCCCGCAATTCACACTAGACCACTCCAACTTCTACAAAATGCCGCCGCTCGCATCCTGTCAAACACAAAGAAAAGAGATCACATCACCCCCGCACTTATGGAACTACACTGGCTCCCTATACAGTCACGAATTCTTTATAAAACTCTCTCAATCATACACAAAAGTCTGTTAAACTCCAACCTCAACTGGCTCAACCCCCCCCTCATACCCCGTACCTCCAAGAGACCTACACGCCCAGCACTCCAAGGAACACTCCAAGCCCAAACTATTAAATCCTTTAAGCTTTCCTCCACTATTAATAGAGCCTTTTCTCTGGCCGGCCCCACGTTATGGAACTCTATGCCCCATGATATTCGCACTGAGACCTATACCCCCGCTTTCAAAAAGAAACTTAAAACCTGGCTCTTCCAACAAGCTTACTCCATCACACCCCCTATTACATAACTCCCCCTCCGACCCTTACCCTTACTCGGATTTCCTGATTTGACCACCTCTATGCTTGTCGATTTGGTACTGTGCACTAATTTCTGTATATAGTTTTAATGTAAATAGTTTTGATGTAAGGGCTCCCCCCTAATTTCAATTATATGTTTCCTAGTTCAGTATATTATCTGTTTTATGTAAGGGCCCCGCCCAATGGTTTTGTGTTCACTGTAAACCGATGCGATGTGCGAACGGTCATCGGTATAAAAGAAACGTTAAATAAAATAAATAAATAAATATGCAATGGGTCGCCAATGGATGCAAATTTACCTCTTGCATATTCGTGGTGGATATCCGGAAAACCCAACTTGTCTACCAGGAAACGTCTGGAAAGTGCTGATATCATATGCATTTGTTCTCTGAATCTTTCCACAAAAGCAGGGGTTAGACATGGATTCAGCAGTATAAATAAGGTGAAATGGAGAAAAAATCCTTTTCATGCAAAGTACGTCACAGTGCAATGTAAAGGCATTCTGCTCATAAGACCATGGTTCAGCACAAGTGGTCCTAAAGTCACATTCCAAGCCAAGGGGGATGTGTGCAGTTGTTAGAGGGCACTTTGGAGGTGAAAATATATTTAATAAAAAGAATATTACCTCAATAAATTTTCCAGGTAGCTTAACTGGAAATGTTTTCTCTCCCTGGTGACTCTCTGATCCCTCTTAGAGATTGGGATTCAAAAGTGTTTGTAACTTTTAGCATGTGAAACATCCACTTTTGCACACCAATTTTGTTAAAGAATTTATTAGGAAGGGGTAACCCAATGGCACACTGTGAACCCAGGTTTAGTATTCTAGCCCTAGCTTGAGTTAGGGGCTGAGGATGCTGGGCTAGGGACTGAGGATGCTGCAGAAGCAGTGGGGCAGATTTCAAAAAAATACGCGAGCGCGTACTTTTGTTCACGCACCTGGCGCAAAGAAGAGTATACTGGATTTTAATAGATATGCGCGTAGCCGCGCGTATCTTTTAAAATCCGGGGTTGGCGCGCGCAAGGGGATGAACATTTGTGCACCTTGCGCGCGCCGAGCCCTGTGCGTGCTGCCCGTTCCCTCCGAGGCCGCTCCGAAATCGAAGCGGCCTCGGAGGGAACTTTCCTTCCGCCTCCCCCCACCTTCCCCTCCCTTCCCCACCCCCAGCCCTATCTAAACCCCCCCTACCTTTATTATAAAAGTTTTGGAGGCCTCGGCCATGCCCCCGAAACGTCCCCGGGCCGGAACCATGCCTGCGCCCCCACCCCCGGATGACGTGCCGCCACGAGCTCTTAGTAGAGAGTTGCTACATAACCTCTCAAAGGGGACGGCCATTCCAGCACCCTCAAAGGGAGGGGCCATGTATGAATAGTGCCTCCTCCTCATTCACTAACTTATACTGCACTATGAAGTACCCAGGGCTTATTGGTAATGTGACCAACGGGTCCGTTACATAGTAATAAAGATAAAGGCCAAATGGTCCATCCAGTCCTCCCAGCAAACTGTTTATGGTTATAACTGCTGCTCCATACAGGTTACCCCCATGACTTCTGTTGAGGGTAATAACTGCTGCTCCATGCAGGTTACCCCCAAAACTTCTATTAAGGGTAGTAACTGCTTCTCTATGCAGGTTACCCCCATGACTTCTGTTGAGGGTAGTAACTGATGCTCTGTGCAGGTTACCCCCAAAGCTTCTATTAAGGGTAGTAACTGCTTCTCTATGCAGGTTACCCCCATGCCTTCTGTTGAGGGTAGTAACTGATGCTCTGTGCAGGTTACCCCCAAAGCTTCTATTAAGGGTAGTAACTGCTTCTCCATGCAGGTTACCCCCATGCCTTCTGTAAAGGCAGTAACTGCTGGCTCTTCCAGATATACAACAAAATGGTGCTGGCATTTTCAAACCAGGAACTAGCAGGGCAGGAGCAATTGGGGATCACTCTTTCCGTTTTCTACTTTGCAGACCCTAGAAAGTGTGTAAGAGACTCTGGAGGGAGGGGTATTGTAGGGAAGGTCTTGGGGGAGGCTAATTTTGATGTTTTGTTGCTTGGACCTGGTAGCTCACTGTTTTGTTTTTTTTGTGTGTTTACTTTGCAAATGAAATTCAACAAAAAAACCCCCATAAAATAAAGAATTTCAGAGGGTTTATTTCATTTGTTTTTTTAAACATTGCTTTTTTAATTTACTTTAGAAATGAATGCACATCCCTGGTTCCCCCTTGATAGACAAGAATTCTGGAGAGTCCACCTCATAGCACTTAAGAGGAAAAGGACTACACCAAATTGGCAACCAGTTCCTACAATGGTGTCTCTTTCTCAGATCTGACTGACAGCTCATTCACCAGTGACCGGCTCTACTCAGCTTCAAGTCCTCTTATCTGGAACAGGAGCAAGAAGAGCCTTACCGTGCACCCAAAATAGCTATTTCTCTGTTCCAGCACAAGCTGCAGTGCAGCTTTGCACCTCAGACCTCAGAAGCACAAACCCTCGACCACCTGAGTGAGAGCTGGCAGGGCGACTGGAAACCAAGTTAACCTGATGACTGTTTCTGGTGCTAGCTGCTCAGGAAGCTGAAGGGATGCTTATCTGTGAGCACCAGGAGCAAAAAGGAAAGATTGTACATCTTCTCAAAACATTACAGTATTTGGATTGATATGGGAATCCATTTGAAAGTCAAGGTGAGAAAAAAAACATTTGGAATAAAATGTAATTTAGTGGTGAGAGAGAGTGGTAAGAAATAACAATTTGAATCAATTAATGATTGTATACAGCATTTTTCTGCAGGTTCACTTAAATGCATATAATTCTAGACAGTATGCAATCATCATCAAATAGAAACACATCAAACTGCATGATGTAACTTTAATTAGCAGAAGTGTGAATAATATTAATTCATTCTTATCTGTTCTTTAAGATAATGGTAAAGAATGCATCTGTCCATCCATCCAGTTTGGGCATAAATCTGCCAGCACAGTGAATGAAGAGCACAGACACTCAATGGATGGATGGATGGATGTGTGGCAGAGATTTAAAGATACGGTATTTTGAAGTAGATTGAGCCAAACAAAAAGAATGCAGTTGGAGCTTCAGAAAGGAGTACAGGTTTCCAAACTAGATATATTTTTCTGTAATACTGGAAACATCCACAAGGCTGTACTATAAGCAAATAAAATACAAAGTGGAGCCAGAAACACTAAGCTTTGAATAATGATTTTAGTTTTTAACAGTGTATTGCAGGGGTAGCCAACTGCAGTCCACGAAAGCCACAAACAGGCCAGGTATGTATGAGATAGATATTCATACATGCAAATCTATCTCAAGCATATTCATTGTGGATATTCTGAAAATTTGACTTGGAGAAGAGACGGCTGAGGGGGGATATGATAGAGGTCTTTAAGATCATGAGAGGTCTTGAATGAGTAGATGTGACTCGGTTATTTACACTTTCGAATAATAGAAGGACTAGGGGGCATTCCATGAAGTTAGCAAGTAGCATTAAGACTAATCGGAGAAAATTCTTTTTCACTCAACGCACAATAAAGCTCTGGAATTTGTTGCCAGAGGATGTGGTTAGTGCAGTTAGTGTAGCTGGGTTCAAAAAAGGTTTGGATAAGTTCTTGGAGGAGAAGTCCATTAATGGCTATTAATCAATTATACTTAGGGAATAGCACTGCTATTAATTGCACCAGTAGCATGGGTTTTTCTTAGTGTTTGGGTAATTGCCAGGTTCTTGTGGCCTGGTTTTGGCCTCTGTTGGAAACAGGATGCTGGGCTTGATGGACCCTTGCTCTGACCCAGCATGGCAATTTCTTATGTTCTTATGTACATATTCATACATCGTCCTCAGGACACACATAACCAGTCAGATTTTCAAAATATCCACAATGAATATGCTTGAGATAGATTTGCATACAATGGAGGGAATAAATGCAAATATATTTCATGCATATCCATTGTGGATATCTTAAAAGCCTGACTGGCTAGGTGAGTCCCTAGGACAGGGTTGAAAACCACTGTTTATCCAGGTACCAATCCACAATAGGACACTGCCTCGGATCCTACAACCTCCTAATTTCCTGAGTTTCTCATGAGGGACTTTGTCAAATGCTTTCTGAAAATCCAAATACACTATACCAACTGGCTCACCTTTATCCATCTTTATTTATACCCTAAATGTTATTTAAAGCAACTTTTGCAAGCCTAACAGTTAACTACATTATATGTGTATTTAGTGGAGTATCAAAAAGTATACAATTTAACCTGACAAGTACCAACAATTTAATTCAAAAGAATCTTGGAATAGCAATAGTCCGAATTACATCTTCAACTGTAAATTTCACGTTAAATCAATCCACACTCCAGCAGCAGAGAAGGAGTTAAAGTCAATCTTTGGCCGTCCTACGTTTATTTCAGCGCCCAACGTCGCTTTGTAGTGACGTAAAGACCGTCGAATTCGATGGTGATAGGAAAAGCCTGATATTTGTATCCCTCCGCTAGGAGAAATAGTTCCAAGTATAATCGCATTTACGTTGCATTTTTCCTTGCTTCTGTGCCTCGCCGATGATGAGGTATCAATGATTTGACTTTGCAGATGTTTTCTGCCTCGTTCTTTTCGCATGGTCTTGGACTAGGCGAGCGGAGGGTGTCCCAGGACCACCGCGGCGCAAGGGGTGCCGGGAAGGCAGCATGGCAGCTGGCGGGACTGGGTGAGTGTGGGGCCGGGGGCTCCTCTCTTGCTGTCCCCGGTGAAGGGCACGAGGGTAAGGTAGGTACGTTACGGTAGTTCCAAGTGACGGTGGTTGGTTCCCGGTCGTGTGGCTGGGTGCGGTTCTGGCTGAGCTGGGGAGGTGGGGGCGCTGTCCGGTGCAAGGAAGAGGCGCAGAGCCGCAGACCGGTGCCTATAGCCTGAGCCTGACAAAGGGGGAACTCGGCCTGACCCGACCCGATCCCACCTGATGATTGCTTCTGCTCACTCCCCAGCCTTCTGTCATCCCCAGCCTTTAACCGGACATTTGTTTCTAAACATAAGGGGTAGAAGAAAACAAAATGATTTTGTGCAAGCAATTATTATTATTATGGAATTTGTTCTGAAGTATTGTTTCTAAACATAAGGGGTAGAAGAAAACAAAATGATTTTGTGCAAGCAATTATTATTATTATGGAATTTGTTCTGAAGTATTGTTTCTAAACATAAGGGGTAGAAGAAAAAACAAAATGATTTTGTGCAAGCAATTATTATTATTATGCTGTTATGGAATCTGTTCTGAAGTGTAGTTCGGTTGATCTTGGAATAAAAATTGGTTCTTTGCAGATTGTGGAACCTTTTTGGACCGTCATTAAGATCATATATGTCTATACAGCCCTGAGTACATTTGGTGTGCGCTATACAGATTGCAATAATAATGGTTATAAATGCAAAGACAAGGATGGACGTGATTGTTCCAGACTATGTGATCTGAAGAAATCATTATTGCTGCACTTTTTCTTTGGAAACCGTTCATGTTGGTCGCAGACTATACGAAATCCGCCAGCAGTAGAAACCTGCGCAGCTTTGGGTAGTTGAAATTTTAAGACTTTCCAAAGCTCAAATGTAATTGAAACCCCTGCTCTGGCCTAGAGGTTCCAGGCAGCCCAGGAGAGGTTGGAGCTGGAGTTGCTGCCGCTGTCAGGTCAGGGATCCAGGTACATTTTGAAACCTCTCCCCCAGAGTGTGGCCCACCACTCCTGTCTGTCTTAACATTTATAGGAAAGGTGGGGGCACCCTGGGTTAGAGAGGTGAAGAACTAGGAAAACTGTCTGAATCTTTCCATTTTCCCCCCAGACCTTCACATCTTTACCTTGTAACATTGTTACCTGCTCAGATTTTAAGTATTTCCATTTTTTATTAGCTTGATTATGTTGGGAAGAGGCTGAATAATGTGGAATACAGCAGTTTCTGAGTTCCCCGTGGTGAAATGTAAATATACCAGTCAAGAGGTAACTTTTCACTGTGGCCAAACGCTAACTTTTGGGCCATCCACGGAGACTGTGCATAATATCTTGATTACAAAATAAAGGAAAAAGATCCTGATGGTTGGCAGTGGCAGGTCCTCCTCATAGCCATGAAACATTTGCGACTTGCGAGATGTCCTGTCAGTAATTTTCTGATACGGTAAATATCACAGAGGGTAATTTATTTTTAAACACTCTCTAATTGTACTGTAAATATATCACACAATAGAGAGATCACATATACATTAATGTGTAACCATTTATTGAAATTCACAACAAATTTCCCTACTTAAACATAATAAAAACTGAGCTAGCACATTCACTCCACACTCACATACATCCCATCATTTAAAAACATGTATATGCACAAACAATGTTTTCACACAATTTTTCAATTGAATACATTAAATTCAATACATCAATCTGTTTACAACGATGTCAATGTCAGGTGTGTAAACTCCTATTCAACTTTAATTAAAGATCTTTTTAGACTTATCCTTGTCCTTGGACAAGGATAAAGAATTTAAGAGTCTAAAAAGATCTTTAATTAAAGTTGAATAGGAGTTTACACACCTGACATTGACATCGTTGTAAACAGATTGATGTATTGAATTTAATGTATTCAATTGAAAAATTGTGTGAAAACATTGTTTGTGCATATACATGTTTTTAAATGATGGGATGTATGTGAGTGTGGAGTGAATGTGCTAGCTCAGTTTTTATTATGTTTAAGTAATTTTCTGATGGCACGTTGGGACTTTCACATCACTGGAAACATAAACAGAAAGCATATCGTGTTCACTTCCATGTCCAGTTTGCTTAACGTTTTATCATAATTTTAGGATTACATTTTGGCAGTGGTTCTGTTAGTTAAAGGTACTTCTGAGTGGGTTGAATCTTACAGCATTTACAACACTGTCAGTTCTTCTTTTTTCACATCTGTAAGTGATGACAGCATCTGTCCGTTGTAGAATAGCTTAAAAACAGGTCCAGTATGTCTTTAAGACTATGTGGCATGGATTAGCTCAACAAGTTGGCTTGCTTTATTAGCAGTGTGGTATGCCTTTAGTTATTAGTGTGAGAAAAAAGAATCTGGGTACAGCCTGGGCAAGGGTGCAAAAAAACCCAATTTTTTTTTAAGTAATATTTTTCTTTAATGTCACGTGTACAATTCTGGTTGCTGCATCTCAAAAAAGATATAATTGTGATGGAGAAGGTACAGAGAAGGGTGACCAAAATGATAAGGGGAATAGAACAGCTCCCCTATGAGGAAAGGCTAAAGAGGTTAGGACTTTCCAGCTTGGAGAAGAGACGGCTGAGGAAGGATATGATAAAGGTGTTTAAAATCATGAGAGGTCTAGAAGGGTAGATGTGAATCTGTTATTTACTCTTTTGGATAATAGAAAAACTAGGGGGCATCCCATGAAGTTAGCATGTAGCACATTTAAAACTAATTGGAGAAAGTTCTTTTTCACTCAACGCACAATTAAACTCTGGAATTTGTTGCCAGAGGATGTGGTTAGTTCAGTTAGTATAGCTGTGTTTAAAAAAGGATTGGATAAGTTCTTGAAGGAGAAGTCCATTACCTGCTATTAATTAAGTTGACTTAGAAAATAGCCACTGCTATTACTAGCAACGGTGACATGAAATAGACTTAGTTTTTGGGTACTTGCTAGGTTCTTATGGCCTGGATTGGTCACTGTTGGAAACAGGATGCTGGGCTTGATGGACCCTTGGTCTGACCCAGTATGGCATGTTCTTATGTTCTTATGTCACATCCCTGGATAGGGAGAAGGTAGGTGGGTAAGATTTGGCAACATAGGAAATCTGTACATGAGTGATGAAGTCTGCACATTTTTAAAATGGTTTATGTCCTATATCTTGTGTTCCCCTCTTTTGGCTCTGAATAATATTGCTTTGACTATGAAGATTTTAATTGTTCATACATGAGAGCATTGATCTCCTTGGAACAAGTGTTTTAAACGCTGTATTCATTTTTGAAAAGTAGCATGCAGACAATCTTAAACCTAAAACCCCAAAGTATTTATTTTTTAATAGATGGAGTGAGGTCATCACACTGACAATTCTTTAATAAGCTTTAACTTCTGGAAGCTGTCACTGTCAGCACCCCCTCTCTCCAAAATGGCTTTCGTCGTGACGCCAGGGCCCACTGTGGTTGATCAGACCACCTTGATGAAAAAATACCTTCAGTTTGTGGCCGCTCTGACGGACGTTAACACACGTAAGTTAATTTTGCATCCTGTGGTGCATTGCAATTACTCTGTGGGCTTCCTAATTTGGCAGGCTTTTATGTAAGAAGTGAGAGCTTAATGCTTGCTCTTTCTGTCGTGGTATTGTTTTTATTTTATCTGGGTGGTTTCTTCGTACTTCTGGGCAACCAGTTCAGTTAAAACTGACATCAGCTAGGGCTGTGGTGCCATGACTACCCAGGGCTTAGCTTTTACTCTGTTTTTAAGACTGTAGTCCAGCTATTCCACTGCCAGTGTTTGGCCAGGGGGTCACAGTTCCTGCTTCCCTTTACCGTCCAGTACTTGTGCACCCTGACTCTGGCCAGTAGGCGTCACTGTTGCACGATGACTGGGACCATCCCTGGGGGCTGCGAATGATGACTGAGCATGGTCTGGCACAGGCAAAGTTTGGCTCAAGAACTTAATGCAGATTGCCCCCTTATGCTAGTGTGCAGCAGTACCCCATGGCCATCAGCTCTGCCTCTAATGGCCCTTTTTTGATGGAAGATGAGTATATCCCCTCATGGAGCACAAAGTCAACGGTAGCACCCTTTCTTGTAGGAATGCTATCAGATGCTCCTTTTTTTTTTTTTTTTTTTTTTAATTGTTGGTTATTGCTAAATATTTTTTCTTAAAAAAAAACAAAACAAAACAAATGCCAACCCCCCCACTTCTTTATGTGTTATTAGATGAGATTCATCTTCCTTCTGCCTTAGTTCCTGACGCCCGGGCTGGTTCTAGGCACTTCTCTTTGTATTCCTGGCGTGTGGATTGCCCTGTGTTCATGCAGCCGTATATACCGGCAGTGTAAAATCATTTCAGCAGAATTCTCTTTGATGTGGAAGAAGCAAGATGATGAGACTTGTGATCTCGAGCCCTCGAGCGATCTTTGATGTGTGTGCGATTGTAGGCCTCAGAGTGATGTGTTGTGTGTGTGTGTGTGTGTGTGCGCGCGGATTTCATCTCGGGCAGTGTGAGCCAAAACTGATAAGATCTGATTGCTTCCTTTTCCACCTGATTAACTGTGCATTGCTTTCTGAGAGCTGTTTGGGTTCAGCCTGTTTAATTTTCTTCTGCTTGTTTTAACACTTTTTTTCAGCTGATGAAACAAAGCTGAAAATGATGCAAGAAGTCAGTGAAAACTTTGAGGTAGGTGCTGCTGGCCTGCGTGGGAAGGGTCCGTGGGTGGGGCTCTGATTTTGCATTCCCTGTGCGCACCCAGATCAGTGCAGACTCCTGGGTTTTTGCCTCCCTTCCGGCAGATGGGGAGAGAGAAACTTGCACAGCCACTGGCACATAATCTGGCGTAGCACCTGCAGTCCTTCAGTATTACTATGTACCCAAGCTAAGACAGCAATACCTTCAACAAATTTATGCAAACACTATCCTCTCAAACAAGCAGGGGAAAGAGAAAACAACTTACAACCGTGGACAGTAATAAAAATTTCAAGGAGTGAACCGAACCTGCAAGAGTATCGGCTGTGTCTTTGGCAGAGCCTGCAGCTTAACCGGTGGCCACAAGAGATTGGAAAGAGAAGATGGGTGTGGGATGGGGGCTGATTTGTCCTGAGCCTTTTGCCAATCTTTCTCTTTCCTTTCCCTTGCTTGTTCAGGGATTGCTGTCTGCAATAACCCCAGTCAGCACTGTCTGGGGGGGAGGGGGAGGGGGTGCAGGCAGGTCGGGAGTACGCAGCTCTGTTTGTTGGGTAGAATGGAAGGGGTTGGTTCTGTCAGGGGGAAGAAAGTGAAAAGTAGAAAATGAAATGCATTTCTTAAGAATTTAAAAATCTAGTGGCTCTGGTGCTGTTACCTTTTCCCCTGTTTAGAATGTCACGTCGTCGGCCCAGTACTCCACCTTTCTGGAACACATCATCCCTCGATTCCTCACCTTCCTGCAAGACGGAGAGGTTCAGTTTCTGCAGGAGAAGTCTGCTCAGGTGAGCTCATCCTGCCCTGTCACAGATGTGATCGATTCCCAAACGATTTGCTTAAGACTCGCTCAGCGGCGGCGCCTGTAAACTGAAGATGGAGATTAAGGCCACTGACAAAATACTCGAGAGCCTGAGTGCAGGCACAGCAGCCTCTGACCCAAATAGCAGACATGGTTCATTCTGTTAGTGACATGGGCATCTGCAACATGCACTTTGGCGATACGGAGAGCATCTGAAGTTGCTTACAAGAATTTTTTTGATGTGCAAATTGCAGAATTTCTATTAATGTTTCTTTTGTTTTTAATATTTTTTTTTTTTAGCAACTGCGGAAACTGGTCCTCGAAATAATTCATCGAATTCCAACCAATGAGCACCTTCGTCCCCATACGAAAAACATTTTGTCTGTGATGTTCCAGTTCTTAGGGGTATTTGTTTTTCCTTTTGGTTTAATAACGAGTAAATCTCATCCGACCTGTCTTCCCTGTGGCTTCCTTGCGTTAAGAGTTTTCTCTCTTTCAGAGGAATCTTCGGTGGTGGTGGAGGAACCGCCGTCCTAGTGTAAATCCGCGCAGGATCCCACTGCTCCCGTATCTCTTGATTTGTCATTTACCTGGGCTTGGTTTTGTTATGCACAATTTTATTTATTTTTTTTTTCAAACTGGGAACATTGTGGGCGCTGTTAGTCTGGCAGTGTCGGGCCGGACAGCTTGTGATGCACTGCCGCCTTTGTTCTGATTTTCTAGCTGGATGGAGAAATCTGAGCGAATGGGGCTTTTTGTTTCGCGATGCCTGGGATCTTTGGAGATTTTTTTACATAATTTTATTGTAGAAGTCTGTTGAGGAATAAACTTGAACACTACAGTGTTTGCAGCAGTACTGAATCATTTTTTTTTACTGGGGGGGGGGGGGGGGGGGGGGCAAGCTGACTGATGGCTTCCGGACATGGACTAGTTTGGGGGATACTCTGCTTTCTGGTCTGAACGTTTAGCATGTTTGCAAGGTGCTGTAAAACTCTCCGTTTCCGCTTTTAGGCAGAGAATGAGGAGAACGTGCTGATCTGCTTGCGGATTATCATTGAGTTGCACAAGCAGTTCCGACCCCCCATCACTCAGGAGGTGAGTGCAGCAGCATGGCTGGGGAGGAGGGGGAGCCAGCCGGGATCGTCTGTTTCGGTTTGGCCTCACCAAGGATCTGGCTTTTCTGGATAATGTTTCCATTCCAGATGGCTTTCTCGTTTGTATAAAATCGGCATAACAGTTCTCGCTTGCCTAATTATTGCATCGGCATCCATTCATTTTTACTATTGAATTTTATGAAAATTTAATTTTTACGAACTGGAAAGTTTTTTTTTCCCCCAGAAAAATTAAGCCTGCAAAATGTTTCCACCGAAAATGTCCTGTGTCACACCTCTGGCCCTAACTTGGCCTTTACTGCCTGAACGTAAACACGTGCTGAGGTTTTCCCTTCCATGCTTTTCCTCTTAATTTCAGATCTTCCACTGCACTTCCCTTCGCTGCCTGCATCCCCTGGACGGCAGACAGCTTCTGTGGCACAGTCCAGCGCTCTCTGCCTCATCCTTAGTCCTGCACTTCCAGCTGCAAACAGCAGCTACCTTAAAGTTAGCTTATTTTAAAGTTAGCCAGTTATGTATGACCGGCCATACGGCCCGACCAGAGTTAGCCGCATAAGTTAACTGGCTAACTTTGAATATGAGAGTTAGCCGGTTAACTTTATACAGCTAACTCCGCTCCGGAATGCCCCTTAATTACCCGGCTAGAAATTAGCCAGATAGGTGCTCAATATACCTGGGTAAGCCTTTTAGATGGATAACTACGACGTTATCCGTCTAAATGGCGTTTACTTTGCAGAATATAAAAAAAAAAAAGTGAGCTAAAAATAATTCAAAGGTTGAAATACATTAATAAAATAATTGGGATTGCCTTTAATTCAAAGCCTTCACTTTAAAGAAATACCCATAGGCCATGAAGAGTGAGCTATAAATAGACAAAAACTGGGTCCTTGGACCAAAAGGCAATATATAAGAAATTTTAAATAAAAGTAAAACCCTTCACATTCTGCTGCAGTGCATGCATTTAATCATAGGATGGCTGGTCGTCTTATGTTAACTCCACCCCACTTATAAAATGAGGTGAAAACCTTTAAATCATCTTTAGGCTCCTTTTGGTCTTGAGAGCCCATGGATCTGCCCCCTTTCTGGTCTTCTCAGTCATTAGGTAGGGTAGCGCCTTCCGTGGCCATGAAGGCTCACATGCAAATGGCAGAAAATGGATGCAACTGTGTGATGTTTTGTTTTTTTTTTGTTTTATTTCCTGTGCGTGCCCTGGCCTTCCTGCAAAACTTTAATTTTCGCACAATTTTGTGGGAAAGCCGGCGTGCTGGGCCTCCTGGCTTTGTGGTATTGCCTTTCCCTAACGCCTGACCTCTCCCGATGTGACAGAGGAGGCAGGTTAGGGCTTCGCCTGGATCCTAAAGCCAAGCTGACCTTGAGCCGGCCTAATGGAGCTTGCTTGCTTGTGCCCAGTAAACGTGACTTGACCTTCTGCCTTCCAGATTCACCTCTTTCTGGATTTTGTGAAGCAGATCTACAAGGACCTTCCAAAAGTGGTGGTACGTGCTCTTCTGCAGCCTTTTGCTTTTCCCGATTTTATCGTTTTGCCCCTACACCTTGTAGAAAGAACTTCCACGCGTGGATTTATAGAGCTGGAGATCGTTTGGCGCAGCAGCGCAACGAGCGCTCCTCTGCGCAGACAGCTTTTATGTTCAGATGACAAAAGGTGGCAGCAGCACGGCAACATCCTCCTCTTTTGGAAAGGGCTTTGCTGTGGATGCCGGATGGGAAATATTGGAGTGGAGGAGGGAGTGGGCTAGTGGGCTAGAGCCGTGGGCTGAGAAGCAGGGAGGCCACCTCTCCCACTGATGCTTCTTGCGATCGTGGGCAAGTCACATCACCCTCCGTTGCCTCAAATTCAAACTCGGGGCCTGATTTACGAAGGCCTTCCTCCCATTCTGTGTGCACGGGAAGAAAGCTTAGTAAATGACGCTCTTAGATAATGGGCAGGGAGCTTACCTACCGTGGCTGGATTGTATTTGGCCTTGAGCGAAAGGTGAGTAATAACATCTAAATCTGCTCCCTGCCGGAAATAGCCTAATGGCTGAATACGGCAGCTAAGAGAGAGCTTTCAGTATTTGCTTGCGAGTGAGCGTTTACACTTTTTGTGACGGTGTCTGTCTGTACGATAATGGTTCCCTTTTACATGGTAGGGAGCCCAGGGTATGGGTTCATTTAGTAATTGATTTTTTTTAAATTGAAGTATTTTTTTAAAATTGATCAAAATGATCAGAAATTGCTTTTTTTTTTTTTTTTTTTTTCTTCTTGTAGACCCAATTTATTGTGGGATGACTTGAAACCTGGGGATCATTCTTCATGCTGAAGGGAATTTGTGTGCAATCTCAAAAAAAACCCCATGTAATATCCCTCTCACAAATGTATCTCGCAGCAGAAAAGAGGATAGTGAAACACAATTATAAAGGCAAAAGTAAAGAACTATAAATACTGCAACTGTGCGGTATTAATACGGGTGACAGCAAGCCAGGAAAATGCAAGAACTCCCTGGACGGAGGCAGCCTGGTCCTCTCGATCTTTCACCCATAACAAATTTTTGTATGTGATTTTTCTTTTTGCAATAAAATGTCAAACATGTAGAACCAGTCTTAAACCCCGATTAAAGCATAGAGAACTCTCGTTGAGACAAACAATCACGGACTCAAATTTAGTCCGTGACTATTTTATTTATTATGGGTGAATGATCGAGAGGACCGGGCTACCCTCCGTCCAGAGAGGTCGTAACACTTTTCTGGCTTGCAGGCACCATAATAAGCAGTATTTATGGTTCTTTAGAAGGGAGTTGCGTACCAGGATTGTACCTGTTTGGTGCACAGGTTCCCAGCTGTCTGGGAAGAGCTGAATTTAACATTTGAGGTTTTAAATAAGGGGAAGAGAGTCCTATGCCAACAGCTCTTAGGGAAAAGGGTGCTGGCATTGCACTAGTTTAGTAGTTTTATCACCGGCATGAGTTTCCCAGCTGGTATGGGGGTTTGTGTGTGCAGGTTTTGCTTCTTGTAGATTTTTTTTCGGTGCTGCTCTTGCTTGTAAGTAAGTGGATCAGTTAGCTGCTTGTCCTCTTTGGTTCTGTGTGCAGAATCGGTACTTTGAGAACCCTCAGGTGATCCCGGAGAATACTGTTCCCTCTCCAGAAATGGTGGGCATGATTACAACTATCGCAGTGAAGGTCAATCCTGAGCGGGACGACAGCGAAACAAGACAAGTAAGTTTGTGGACTGCTTTCCTGTGAAAGTCGGGGTGACTGCGTTGAAACGTCAGATGCACAGCTTGTTCCGTCTCCTTCTAAATTGGGGTGCAAAATACTTACATGAGAAACATGGGGTTTATACATCCTTCCTTTCCTGGTAACCGTGGATGAGGTGGTATCCATCTCAGTGACTCTGGCCTCTGAGCTGGAACTAGCTGCCACGCTTTTCTCCTTATACCAGGCTCGAGGGTCACCCTGTCAGTCTGATTAACAGCATATCCATGAGGAATATTTGCATGCACCGTCTCCTCTGTTTGCAGATATATCTCCGATATCCTGAAAATCTGACTGCCAGGTGAGCTTTGGAGTACCAGGTTGAGAAAACTGCTCTGGATCTTGCTAATATCTGCTCGTGTCAGTGGCTGCATGGCTTTGACTGGGAAGAAGGGTGGTGGACTATTCTGTACCTCATGCTTGAGCAGAGAATTGTGGTTGCTGTGTTAGTCCACTTGGATGTGTAGAATTAAGGGTCAGCAAACACGCTGGAGTAATTACATCTGTGTGAAGCAACAGTCTGAGCCCCTTGATTACATTTGCTAAATAAGAACAGAGATTCTGTTTTGTTTTATGTTTTTAAGTCATTCTTTTGTGCTTGTTTGATTCTGTACATTGCCTGGTCCTTTGTGCGTAGGCAATTCATAAATTCGCAAAAAGATACAAAGGGTCTAGCTGTTGAGAGTAATCCACTTTTCATCAGGTCAGTAAGGAAACAGCGCCATTATACCGGTGCTAGTTAATCCCGGTTTTAAAATTAAGAATAAATGATGGAGGCGGATCGTCGCACTGATGATTGGGGGCTGGGTGTTTTCTGCTAATGGTTATAGTGGGTTCAGGACCTGCAGCCTTGACTTGCATATTCAGCTCATTAACTGCAAGGGTTGGCGGGAAGGGAGAGGAAGACATGGCCCACCAGCTGGCTTCTCTGTCCTGCTAGTGGAGTTTTCTTGGGGGTTTTGTTCCTACAAAACTTGCCTGTGCTAGGAAAGAAGCTTGAGTTTCCATTCATATCCCAGATCAGTCCGGGCAAGTGAATTTTGCATTCCTACCAGCAGGGGGAGGCAGAGAACAAAAACCTTTCAGGCACTGCTCCATATCCGAGAGCGCCACCTGCAGTCCCTCGGTGTTTCTCTGACTCCAGGACATGGTAGAGGTGCAATCCTGCAGTCTGAGATAGGAAAGAAAAAAAAAACGTTTTAGATTGGATTTAAAGTGAAGAAAAGAAGGTTTGAGCAGGTGCATCCTGAGGTGTTAGGTTCCTTCGTGGGCCATCCCTCAGTTTGAGCCAGCGGAGAAGGGGGGGCTTGCAATCCCTGAGCAGCTTTAGCCCACGGCATCCAGGGGTCCTGGTTCCCTCTTTCCTCCTGAAGGCTTCTTCCCCGAGGGTTTTCTCCAGCAGCAGGGAAGTATTTATTTCTTTGGGCTGGGGTTTATTCTTTGGTGGCCCCTGTTTCTTTGGGAAAAAAAAAAAATAAAAAAGTAAGGAGTTAGCGGCTGGAGGGCCATCGGGCTGTGCGGGTGCGTAGCTGACCTTCCGCGCGGGCAAGAGGCTGAGAACTTGCGGCTTCGGGAGTGTCGGGGCAGTGTTTACAGCGCTGGCCGGAGCGTCAGGGCTGAGTGCTCGACCGCCGACTCGTGCCGTGATCGGGCTGACATTTCAGCGCGGCAGGCGGACTCGGCTGCGTGTGGGCCTTAATGGTGCTGGCGTCGGCCTCCCAGCGCGGGAAACTGTGGCCTCCAATGGCGCATGACTGAATTCAGCCGTGTGCTACTGGAGGGGGAAGGACCCTGCGAGGGAGCTGCGGGTGTTAGAAGGACCTCTCGTTCCCAAGGCCCTGTTGGGGAAACCCTGGGGGAAGCTTTTGCAGACTCTGGGGAACCTAGGGATTCCCCCTCTCTCGCTTTCACCTGCAGTCCAGACAGTGTTGGAGGAGCAGGCTGAGGGTCCCATGCTGGACAATGGAGACGATGATGTGGAAGATTTTTCCACAGATTTTGCACTGGAGAAAGTCCAGAGACCCGTCCCCTGGGTCCGAAAGACTGACACGGTTGTGATAAGTGTTTATGCAGAATTTATTGTATGTATATAGTTGGAGCTTTTAGGACTGTTAGGTTTTCAGTTCCTTCTTGGATGTGAAAGCTGTACTTCAGGGGGCCCAAACTATGATCGCCCTGGTACGAGGCATTGAGTTTGGCTTGGTTACAGGTCAATACTGAGGGACTGCAGGTGGCGCTCTCGGTTTTGTAGCAGTGCCTCAAAGATTTTGTTCTCTGTCTCCATCTGCTGGTAGGGATGCAAAACCCACTTGTCGGGACTGATCTATGGTAATTCAGGCAAGGACCAATTTTCCTTTGCTCTCTCCCTTTCTATAGCAAGAACCACTCTCTGACCTGTGGAAAACATAATTTTGATCTTAGTTGGAGCATTGTTTGTTTTTTGTTTTTTAAAACCTAAATGTTATCTGATTTGATAGTCGAGCAGTTATGAAATGTGGCTCTTTCTCAGGGGTAAAAGGAAAGCGAGGAGGTGAATGTTGTAGCAAGGGGGATTATTTAAGGATGGGGCAACAGCAGAGCAGCTCAGAAGGGATGTTGTGTATATTTTGTAATTACAAAACATCAATGTCTAGTTGGAGCCTGAGAGAGACATTTCTGAAAAGCAGGCTTTGCGCTATGTTTTTCTTTTTTTTTTTTCTGCAGCATTCGATAATTCCCAGGGGCTCGCTGTCTCTGAAAGTGCTGGCTGAGCTGCCCATTATCGTGGTGCTGATGTATCAGGTCGGTATCCGTTGTCACTAAAAAGCCGTTGAACGAAGCCCGCGCAAAACAAGTGCGGCGATTTTTCATTGCTAATAAGCCGGTGCATTTCATTACCTTGAACGTTCTCGTTCGTACGATTTCTGAGTCTTGACCGGGTTTCTTAAATGTTTTTTCCCATTTACACGATGCTTGCGCAGAAATGACGAGAGTGTTTGTTTGGGTCTTGGTCCGACGCTTATTGCGTTTGCTGGATTTTGATGTGTGTGTTTTGTTTTTTTTTTTTCTTCCAGCTTTACAAACTGAACATTCATAACGTGGTGGCTGAATTTGTGCCCCTGATCATGAGCACTATTATAATACAGGTATCTGCAAACGCCAGGTAAGGCCACTCTGCTTTTCTTCTTTCTAAAGGTTCATGGTTGCATCCAAGGGGTGCGGCTTTGTCAGTAAGTTGTGTTCCCCGAGTCAGCTGATTGTTGCGTAGAGCTGGGGGTGGGGGGGTGGAGGAATTTTGGGGGCCCCGGTTTTTGGGCTGTATTTTTCAGTTATTTTGTAATTGCGAGCTGAATGCTGCGACGAGCTTACCGCGCCCTGACACGTTTACAAAGGACCATATGTCTAGCAGGGGGCTATTAGACATGGCCGGGTGCGAGTGACTGATTTAGGGGGGGGGGGGGTGTGGTTGGCTGTCGCTGTTTTGTAGCACGAGTGGCCTGGTTACCCCGTGGACGGGTCCTTTTTTTTTTTTTAATTCCAAGTTCTTGTAGCTGTAAGAGGTTTGCATGAATCGGACTCGAAAGTGAAAATTAAGTTTCTCCTTGGCTGTCACCCCCCCCCCCCCCCCCGTCACGCGTGTCTTCAGTTAAGTGTGGGATCGGTTTTCGGAAGGATGAAAGCGGTGACTCTCATTTCAATTGACCTTTCAAGGCAGCACAAACTGTACAACAAGGAATTGTACGCGGACTTCATCGCCGCCCAGATTAAAACGCTGTCGTTCTTGGCTTACATCATAAGGATTTACCAGGTAGGTGGCTGGGTGGTTCTTCTTCTTCCATGGTGTTGCATCCGTTTCTGTTCTGGATCACAGAAATCCTCAGAAATTCTTTATCTCCTGATTGACAGCAGAGGAGGGGGAGGGAGTTATGTTTACAAAACTTTGTTTATTGGTGCGGATTCAAAGGCTGTTTAAAGAAACGCAGTGTTAAGAAAATAAATTTGCAGGGGGTTTTTGTTTCTGCATCTCACAATAGGCGGTTGCAAGCTTTGGGGGAGGGGGCGCGGCGGGAAGGTGACGGTGGCTTTCGTCCTCCTCCATGTCCTGCTTTTATGTTTTTCAGGAGCTGGTGGCGAAGCACTCCCAGCAGATGGTGAAAGGGATGCTGCAGCTGCTGTCAAACTGTCCGGCAGAGACTGCCCACCTCCGGAAGGAGCTTCTCATTGCTGCAAAGCACATTCTGACTACAGATTTACGGAGCCGTAAGCATTCGTCCTTAACGTGTGCGGTGGGAGAATATATCCAGGCCTGTGGGATGCTGTGATGGGACTTCATGGGCCTCTGGTTTTGACCTCTTTGACCTTAACCAATACAGATAGGGCCCGATTTACTAAAGCTTTTTCCCCCATTCTGTGTCTGTAGGAAAAAGCTTAGTGAATCAGGTCATAATGTGGAAAACTGACCTTATTAATATAAATGCTGATTATGACCTGTGCATAGTTGGTGGAGTAAGGGGCACCTTCTCAGGGACCACTTTCTGGCTTTCCTACACTTACTACCCTGAACTTCGCATGCACATAGTGACATATGACTATTCGCCGCATAATACAGGCTTTGAGGGAATTCACTGGAACTCTCTCTTTGTATTTTGAATTGGTAAAAATCCATTCCTGTTTGTGCCCCAGATCAGCCCAGACAAGTGGGGTTTATGCATCCCTACCAGCAGACGGAGGCAGAGAACAAAAACTCGGAGGCACTGCTACATAACCCAGAGCGCCACCTGCAGTCCCTCAGTATTTCTCTGTCTCCAGCAGATGGAAGAGGTGCAAAC